>NC_046156.1:142890309-143230309 GCF_011064425.1 Rattus rattus | reverse complement strand
GAGTTTGAGGCCTGTCTAAGCCACATACAACTCTGTCGGAAAGAAGGAAAGGAAGGAGGGGGGAAGGGAGAGGAAGGGGAAGGAGGGGGGAAAAGGGAGGAAGGGCGGGGGGTAAGGAGGAGGAGGAAAAGGAAGAGGAAGGGGAAGAGGGAGTAGGGAAGGAGGGAAGGAAGCTTTAAAGCCGTATCTGGTCATACACATCTATAATTTCACCACTTAGGAAGCTGAGGCAGGTGCATGGAAAGTTCTAGATCAGCTTGTGCTACAGAGTGTGAGCGTGTGCAATGAATGAATGAAGGAGTGAATGAATGAACCAACCAACCTTGCAAGCACTCTTAATTCAGTTATTTGCTTTACCTATGCACAAGTGAAGGTGTAGGTAGATTCATGTACGTGTGTGGGGAATGTGTGTGTGGGCAACAAGTAATTTGAGAAACTGATTCCATGTTTTCTCTGTAGCAGAAAACAGATTGAGCTGAGGTTCATGTAGCCAGGTGGGTATTCCTCCACTGAGCTACCCCCCTAGCCCATCTTCCCTTCTTAACTCTGTCTGAGCAACACATCATCATGTTAGGAAAATGGTTCCTTGGGCTGGAGAGGCTTCTCAATAGTTAAGAGCACTGTCTCTTCCAGAGGACCCTGGTTCAGTTCCCAGCACCTACATGGCAGCTCACAACTGTCTGTAACTCCAGTTCCAGATCACTCCCATACTCCTCTAGCCTCTCGGGCACCAGACACACATGTCATATGCAGACATCCATGCAGAGAAAATACAACACACACACACACACACACACACACACACACACACACACACACGTAACGGTTTAAAAAAGGAAAAGGAGTTCTTTTAAAATACAAAGCCAGTGTGATTTTCAGATGTGGTCAGCATTTAACTGTCCAGACTTAGACGGGCTGGTATGGTCTCTCCACTCACTCAGTTGTGGGATAGACCATGCTCAGACATGTTGAGCAGTCCAACAGTGATCTTTAGTAACAAGCAAAGACGTGGCGTGTGCATATTCCTGAGGCTGGCAGGTATGCAGCACCCCATCTCTGGGAAGGCATGAGGCACGAGGTGGGAGGGGTTCTCCAATTCTAGGCCAGCCTGGGCTACATGGTAAGACCATTGCAAAGACTTTCTTCTGAGCCGTTACCTCACATTCATCAAATGCAGCCTAATGGTGCTGCACATAAGCAGCCATGGCTGTTCCTCGTGGCCAGGCAGGGAGTGTAGTGGCCACGCCATTGGGTAAGGACCCAGTGAGATTTGCACAAAGACAAAAGCATCCCCAGGAGCACTTCTCAAATGACCCCCAACCTCAAGTGACACGGGTATATGGAAGAGCTTGGTGAAGAATCTGAATTCTTCCTGTCACCTCCGGGTCTTGTTAGAGTGGCTCTACCAGTAAACCACTGTAATGAAGTGGTTTATCTGGTTTATTGCCCTTAATTTTATTACACACCCAATATAATCTTGGCTGGAACTTCACCTGCTTAGATGCCTGGTACAGCTGTCTAGGAAAGCCCCGCCCATTGGCTGGTGCTTCTAAATATGGGCTTTGAGCTTGGCCAGCAGGCTACGGAGACAGCCCCAGCAGTCTACTTTAGAAGCCCCGAACCCTTCTCTACCTTACTTTTCTGGCCGTGATTGAGATAGAAACATCCCCAGGGAACCAAGACTAAATAGCCAACAGAAAGAGGCAAGAAACCAGAATGAAGCCAAGACATTTTCCCCTATGCCATGGTAATCAGATGCCACAGACTCCTCCTCATACCTTACAGTCGCACACCCAGGCAGCAGAGACACAGAGGGAACCAACACCCAAAATGAGCCCTCACCTCCTATCTCTGTGCTCACCAGGGCTGGCCCTGTCCAAGCCTCCGTGCCACTCCCCAGAGACCTACAGGGGTGATTTTGTTTGCACAACTGATTTGCTAGTCCAGGATCTTATTCATTTGTTCATCAAATAAAGTTCACGCTACATGCTAGCTCCTGAAGACATAGCAGCAGAAAGCACATGGGTGTGTGTGCTCCGCAGCTGACTGACAATGCCAATCGGAAAGTACAAATACATCCATGAGATGACTACATGGCATTAGCGCACTGAACAGGAGTACCACAAGCCCCACTTATCCCAAGGAATGTATGACCCGTATGGAAGCTCAAAGCCACCTGTAATCCCAGTTCAGGTGACCCGATGCCCTGCACTATTCTCCTGAGGTACAGGTCACACATGTGGTGCACAGGCACACATGCGGGCAAAACACTTGTACACATAAAAGTAAAATAAACAAATCACCCACCCACGCACATGCACACATCTGTGTGCACACGTTACCGCCCCACACTCAGTGCCCTGGCTGTAAGTTTAAGCATCAGAGCACAACATAGAGCACCGAGGATGTGACAAAAGGTGCACACATCTGTGTGCCTACAAATGTTCTTAGTAAAATGGGACGATCGATTTGTGAAAATATGTCTCAACATGTTACATGTTAGACATGCGCTCTCTGTGTCAGCTGAGAAGAAAGGGAAGGACACACTGACCCACGGTATTCACAGGAGCACTGTTCAGAAGGACTGAAGGGTCGTCACTGAAGGGACTGAGTGCTGGCCATCCGCCATAAGCGGAATGTCGTGTAGTTCCAAGCTGCAACAAGCTGGCCTGGTGGCTCACAGCATGACCTGCGCTGGGAAGGCTGAAGTCAGCCAGTAGGCTCCATAGTATCTTCCTGGCTAGCTTGGGCAACAGGGTGAGCCTTTGGAGATGAGAAAAGGAGGAAGGATTGATGCTTGGGACTGGAGTTAGACCTAAACCAGAGCACTGGAAAGGCAGTTGGTGACACGCACCTGTAATCTAAGCAGTGAAGAGGCTGAGGAAGGTGGTCAGCCTGGGCTACACAGCGAGACCCTGACTCAAATAAGCAACAAAACGAAAACAGAGTTGTACACCTGGCAAGAGGCCAGCTATGAGGAAGGATTCCATATTGTGGATGCCTTCTGTGTGAAGCATACAGAATGACAGAGTCCACAGACAGAAGGGCACACAGTGCTGCCTAAGACTTGAGGGAGGAATGGGGCTTAAGTGCAAGTAACAAGAAAAAGGCCCGGGGCTGGAGAGATGGCTCAGTGGTTAAGAGCACTGGTTGCTCTCCCAGAGATTCTGAGTTCAAATCCCAGCAACACACATGGTGGCTCACCACCATCTGTAATGAGATCTGTCCTGCAAGCATACATGAAGGCAGAATATTGTATACATAATATAAATAAATCTCCACGCTGGGGTGCAGAACTAACTCTACAGCCAGCGCCCACAGCCAGCGCCCACAGCCAGCGCCCACAGCCCTGTGTTTAACCCTTTCCCAGCCAGTACAAATCAACGCAGACCTGTGAGTACAAAGGTAAGCTGTTGTATGTCACTAAAGTCCCTAAGAAAGGGCACTGAAGGCCCAAGGCACACAGACATAATTTTACCATTCAGGCGGCTACATCCAAAGACAGCCTGGGCTACAGAGCAAGAGTCTATCTGCATAAAGAAGAGAGTTGAGAGAGGATCGAGGAGGAGGGAAAGGAGAAGGAGGAGAACCAGCAAGCCAAGGAGGTGGAGTACACAGGCATTTGGGGAGCACAGGCAGGCGGATAGGTAATGCAAGATCATCCCTAGCTACACAAAGAGGTCAAGGTCAGCCTGAGCTACAGGAGATCCTGTCTCACAAGAGAGGAGTGCAGAGAGGCAGGAGAAGGCAGGAGAGGGAGGATGGGAGGAAGGGGGTGAGTAGAAAAGAGAAGAGAAAATGAAAAGCAGGTTTGGGGCTTCGGGGAATGGTGTGGCACTGAGTTCATTTTCAAAACCAACTCCACAACCAGAGTCAATTAAAAAAAATAATAAAATAGTAAGTGTTCACAGCCTGTCACTGTGTGTACTTGTAAGCACAGCACCCAGGGGACTGAGGCAGGAAGATTTTAAGTTCGGAGGCTAGCCTGGGCAACACAATGAGTTTTAGGTCAGCCTGTAATACATTAAGAGATTTTTGTCTCAAGAGAAAAATTAATCATAGAGTCTTTAAAGCTGTGTGGATTTGTTGCTTTTGTTTATCGGCACGTGCACATGCGCGCACACACATTTTTTAATGGGCTCTGCTTTTGTTTTTGAGGTTATTGAATACAGCTCAGTAAGACTGTCCAGTTGCTTTCACTGTGTCGCCCACAGGCCCACCTACACGAAGAACGGCGAAGGCAAACCGGGTGACTCAGCAGCATTTGGGAGGCTGAGATAGGACAACTGCTACTTGGAGGCCAGCTTGAGCTACGAAACTAAGCCCCTGTCTCAAAAAGACAAAATGCGAACTGCAGTCACGTTTCTATTTCCAACGACCTTGTCTTGGGCCGGAGGTTGACCGAAATTCTGTCTCAAGGAAGCTCCTCGCTCTCCAAGAGCCGCCCACGCCCACTCCTCCGCCCCGCAGCGCTATGAGTCCTGTGCCTTTCTTTCTCCTTGGGTGCTTTCCTCACTTCCCCCTTCCTCAGCTCCCCCCTCAGCTCCCCCACCTTGGCTTCCCGGAAATGGCTCCAGGCCTCTTCCTGTCCCCCTCCTGTTCTCAGAATGCAGAAGCAGAGATAGAGTCAGGTTAATCCCCTCTGGCGCCCCGGCCTGAGAAGGTGCTGGAATGCGACTTCAGCACATTCCGGTGGCCCCAAGCCTGCTGCAAGAAGGAGCCCTTGCTCAATTAGGGAGTGTTTTATGGTCTGTTTTTGTACTCCTACAGTTGCCAGCTTCCCTAAGAAACAGAGGATTAATTATTCACAAAGCCGAGATGAAACTTTCACTAAAATACTTTCACACCTTAGAGAATAGAGGTCCCGGAAGCCAAGCGTTAGGAATGGCTGCTTGTATATCATCCATTCTCTCACTGGGGTTTCCCTGATACCTTCATATAGTGAAGAAAAGAAAGGGCGGGAAGGACCTACTGAACGCTTTAAAGGTACTTAATTATTTTCACCATTTTTTTCCAAGCCACACATAGATAAGGGTGGGGGGAATTCATTTAAAGTCTGATAGTTTTGACACCTGGAGGAACTCTTGATTGCCATAAATTCCCTTCCCCTTCACAGCCCCGTGCGGGAGACACATACCTCTAAGAGGCACTCGTCATTGGTGGGAATTACTCGAAAGGCTGAGTCATTGGCCGCTGTTAATCGAAATATAACCAGAAGGAAAAAAAATCAGCATTCAGGGGGAAACCTGTTGTGACTACAGTTGATTCTAATTACAACCTCCAGTCCTAGGAAAACCTCAGTGCTGCTCTTGAAAACTGAGTCCGGTCAGTAACTTTGGAACTGGTCCGTCAGCTAGTAGCCATTGTTCCTTACTCAAGTGGAGAGGAGTCCAAACCCTTTTTTCACACTTCCGTCAGTGGTGTCAGAGCAGTTAACCTTCTCAGGAGACCACTGGGGCAGAACGCCTCCCAGGGAGCCCGAGCTCAGGCAACACCTCACTAAGCTGACCCTGAGGCCAGGGCCTCACAGCCTCTCCCTGGAAGTCCATTTCCCCATGCCTTCTCACCTCCTGTCACACGAAATGCCACACATTCTGACCCCATCAGACCCCAGACCAAGTGCTTCCTTACCTACAGGAAACATTCTCTTCTGCTTTAGATTGTCCCCAAATCTGAGGCCTGCTTCCTCTCTCCTTCCCGCCAAGGTCACTCCCTTTTGCCGGTCATTGATGTTCTCTGGGCCCGCTTTGCTTGTGGCAAGTGTCTTCTTGGCTAGTCATTTGGACTCACCTCTGTCTGCAGAGACCAGATCATCACTGAGGCCGTGACCTATTTGGCTTTACCCCCTCAAGAAGGCTTCTTCACTACCCCATGGTGCCAAACACCCAAGGCCTTCTGAGTTCTGCACCCTGATCCTTCCCCAGGGCTCCAGTGAAGGGCTCTGTGGTGGTCCCTTCCTACTCAGTCATGGTGGAACATACACCATTTCCTGCACAGGTCACCTTCATTTCTGCCACTAAACCTGTTTCCAGGGCCCTCGGCAGCAGCAATGGCCTGTAAGCTTGTCTCCCTTCCTTGAGGTGCTGAGCCCTCCTCCCGTAGGCCCTAAGCATGTGTTCCCATCTTATCATACAGCGACTGAAACCCAAGACAGTAGGCAATTTATCTCCCTCCTCTTTGGATACAATGCACAACCAAGAATCCTGAAAATATGGTGAGTTTTAGTAAAACAGATCACCATATTGACTGAGTAACCTTTAAGAAATGAATCAACCTTTCTGTGCCCGCTTTCCACTTGTAACATGGGGTTCCTAAGTTGTATTAGCATTAAATATCTTTTCCAAGAAATAAATGATTAAAGTTCCTTGAACAATAGTCAATCAAGAGAGCCTGCCCCAAAAGCACTTGTTAGTGATGTGAATGGGCAAGGCCCAAACACACACACAGACACACACAGACACACACACAGACACACACAGACACACACACAGACACACACACAGACACACACACAGACACACACACAGACACACACACAGACACACACACAGACACACACAGACACACACACACAGACACACACACAGACACACACAGGCACACACACAGACACAGACACACACACAGACACACAGACACACACACACACACAGACACAGACACACACACAGACACACACAGACACACACACAGACACACACACAGACACACACACAGACACACACACAGACACACACACAGACACACACACACACACACACAGACACACACACAGACACACACACACAGACACACACACACACACACCCCTGTTGGGGTTGCGTTCTGGGTTGTTTTTGTAGATTTCTTCATATTGTATATCAGTGTCTATACTTGTTTTTGTAAGTAAGTATTTGACTGGGATAGCAAGGCGACTGGACTTAGGAATGTGTAGGATCGGCTTAGGAACCCCACCAGCTCCTTCCTGTTCACAGTGAGGCTGGCTGTGGGCCTGGCCTCTGAGTAGCTGGCTGCACCCATGTTTCCACAGACTCAAGTTCCATTCTTCCTTAGGGGCTTCCAATACCTCTCAGGACTTCTGAACGTCAGCTGGAATCTGCTCCGAGAAGAAAAGGAACTTAGAAGAAATGCAGTACAAACATAGAGGTGGCCCAGGCATGGCAGCTCACACCTGGAATAGCAGAAAAGCCACCAGCTCCAGGCCAGCTGTGAGAACCTGTCTCAAAAACAAAAGGGTGAAGCCGGACGAAGGTGCACAGACCTATAATTCTGACACTTGGGGTGTGGAAACAGGAGGATGAAGAGTTTAAGGTCATCCTCATCTACATGGCAAGTTCAAGGGGCACTTGAATTTTAGAAGAAGGGGGAGGAAGATGAAAAGGAAATGAAGGGGTTGGGGATTTGGCTCAGTGGTAGAGCGCTTGCCTAGCAAGCGCAAGGCCCTGGGTTCGGTCCCCAGCTCCGGAAAAAAAAAAAAAAAAAAGAAAAGGAAATGAAGGAGGGGTGATAAAGAGAGGCCAAGGCTGAAGCTCGGTTGGTAGAGCGTTGCCTGGCATCCACCAGGCCGTGCCGCCTACCCTGACTCTCATAAACACGGAACAGGAACTTGCGCAGAAAGAGTCTGCCACCAGTGAGGTAGAAATGGCACCTTTGAAGCTATGGAGAATGTTCTACATGGCCAGTATTGCTAACAACAACTACCAGGCATGAGGACTTGTGTTTGCAAACCTAGCGCTCAAGGAGGCGAGGGCAGAGGATTGCAGCGATTGGAAACCAGCCTGAGCAGACTTTGTAGAGAATCCCAGGCCATCCAGGGCTATACTGTGAAGCACTGTCTCAAATGAACAAACGGTGTGCTCGTGGTGGGCTCCATGCCCCAAACTCAGAGAGCTAATTTGAGGTGTAGTCCAGACAGACGCTCTCTTTCATTCTCAGAATTAGGTAGGCCAACCGGCCCACTGTGCATTTAGGATGCAAATAAGTGAGGCCCACAAACAAAATACAAGTTCCTCTGATATTCAATGTGTCTTTTATATTTCTAATAGAGACCACATCCGAAGAGAGACAAATTCTCTTCCCTTGATTGTTTTCTAAAGACTTAGCTAATACTAGAAGAAAGCCATGTTAATGAAATGAAATTCAGATTCACCACAGGGAAGTTTAGCTGCCCTTTCCCTGGGGTCACTGCTTAAGCGCCCTGCACTGGTGTGAGGCACTTTCCAGCTCAGAGCTGGAAGGGGGAGCCTTCTGGGTCTGTGCTCTACTTTCTGAACTTTAGCAAACAGAAACGCAGCTGTGACGTCATCTTATGCTGGCAAATCACTCTGAGTCACTAGAAACAAAACCAAAAATGATAAATGCCAAGAGAAAGCAGGGTCGGGAGGCCCCAGGGGATTCAGGAACAACCCAGGATGTGGTCATGAGGTCAGGTCCCCAGATCATTCTAACTGTTCCTCAGGAAGTACTGCACAGGGGCTGGGGAAAGGTCTACATGGGTAGACAACCACTATGAAAGCCTAAGTTTGACTCCCCAGAACCCACATAAAAGCAAGGCATCCTGGGGCCCAGCTGTAACCCATCTCTGGGGAGGTAGAGACAGGTGTTTGCTGTCAGCCAAAAATGGCAAGTTCCGGTTCGATGAGACCCTGACACCCCCCCCATAAGGTAGAGCATTGAAGAAGAAGACACCAGAAGTCGGTCTCAAGCTCCCACACGCACACGCACAGATGAGCACATCCAAACACACACAGCCACACATACAGCAGGCACACACACACACTATACTGGCATGAAGAAAATTATGATCGTGGCATTTGCAAGAAAATGAATGGGACTGGAAATTACTATGGTAAACAAAGTAATCCAGGCAAATGCCACATGTTTTCATACAGAGCCTAGGTTTTAATTCTTACGTATTGTGTACATGCGTGTGGAGGGGGTGTGGGCATAGGCCATGAAACTAGAAAGGGTCGTGAGAGGAAGAAAAGGCCTTAAGGAGGAAAGGAGGGGAAAGAGTGTAATGGGATATAAGTGACTTGGGAAGACACAGGGGAAGCTGGGGTGGGGGCACTAGCAGGAGGGTGGGGAGCAGGGATGGGAGGGAAGAGCAACAAGAATAAAGTGTAAATGAAAATCTGCAATGGAGGCCCGGGCTTTGCATGCTGATGACAGAACAAATGAACGGGGAAACTGAGACTGGTGATTGACACCAGGAGGCCAGGGCGGGAGAATCCAAAGCTCCAGGCCAATTGGAGTTATATAGCAAAAAACACAGGCACATAAAATTGGCATATATATATATGTATGTATATATATACATATATATATATATGCCTATAATCTCAGCCCAGGGGAGGGGGGGAGGGGGGAGGAAGGAGGAAGGTTAAGGTCATCCTAGACTGGAACTATATAATAATAATACCCTCTCTCAAAACTTCAAAACACGTATGCACACTCAAGTGTATGTGAACACACAGATACATACTCACTAGCCAGGCATAGGCGTATACCTGTCATCCTAGACGGAACCCAAGAGACGGAGTCAGAAGGATCACTAGTTCAAGGCTCATAAATCACTAGCTCAGCTACATAAAAATTCTGATAATAGACAGGGCTCAAAAAAAAAAAAAAAGTCTCTTTGCCATCATCCACTTTCATTCCCCAGAGAGTTTGTGCTTGTCTGCTATCCAGTAAACTATACAGGAAACTCTGCCTACGTTCTAGACTAAAAACGAACAAAGCACAAACCTTTCGGGTCTAGGGATGTAGTCAACTCAAAGATGGCACCTGTCTTGCATGCTGAAAGCATCCAGCTCCCTCCCCAGTACTGCAAAGGTAATTAGCAACGAGTATGTGGATGAAGGAACACGGTGAGAATGAGTCTGGTCTGGCCCGGAAAGCGAGGAGTCTCATACAAAGGTGGTCTCCGTGCAAAGATCTGTATTATCAGATATGGAGCGTGAACTGGTGAGACCTGAGACAGAAACACAGGTTGGAGACAAACTGTGAAGGCTTCAAATGCCAAGGCTAGGGGCCGGCCTTCATTTTGAAAAGCGGGAGGCTTTGGAAAGGCCTGAGTGAAAGACCTGCGGGACCAGATTTTCGACATGATTTGTGGCCCGGGAAGTTACCTGGAGATAGAGAAGCCAATTAAGAACCTATTATAACAGCTCAAGGTCGGACAGGCACGTGACAGTGAAGCGTCAGACTCAAACCCCGGAAGAGCTGCTGCGGAGCTCCATTGAACGGTGTTTGTGTGGCAGGCTTGAAGGCCCCGCTTGGGTCCCAGCTCTGGGAAATAAAACAGAAACTTTCAGGGGCAGAGAAAAGAAGATGTGGGTGAGGGGTGAGGGCAGGGAGCTGGAGGGGCAGTGGGAACCTCTAAGACTCGGCTTGGGTGGCTGCACACGGGGGTCTCATTTGCCGGTCTGGAAATGGGGAGAGTTGAGTGTGCGTTTCAGGGACAGGCGGGAGTGATGAGTGTTCCACCTGGCTGCCTAGGAACTCTCCAGATGGCCTGTGTGGGAGCAGCTGCACATCCAGGTCAGGAGTTCAGGAGCAACGCTGGAGCTAGCTGAGGAGATGAGAGCTGATAAGGGACAGCTGAAATTATGGGGTCCAGGCGGTGAGCAGAGAGCCAGGTGTGGCCGCCGCACATGCCTGTTAGTCTCAGCTCTCAGGAAGTAGAGGCAGGAGATCAGGAATTCAGGATCAGCCTCAGCTACAGCGTGACTTCAGGGCCAACTGGGGCTACGTGAGTCTCTCTGTCTCTCTGTCTCTGTCTCTGTCTCTGTCTCTCTTTGTCTCTCTCTGTCTCTCTGTCTCTCTCTGTCTCTCTCTCTCTGTCTCTCTGTCTCTCTCTCTGTCTCTGTCTCTCTCTCTCTCTCTCTCTCTCTCTCTCTCTCTCTCTCTCTCTCTCTCCCTCCCTCCCTCCCTCCCTGTCTCTCTCTCTCTGTGGTGTGTGTGTGTGTGTGTGTGTGTGTGTGTGTGACACGAATCAAAGAAAAAAAGAAATGAAAAAGGATTTGCCCAAAGACTAACAAGAAGTAAAGTCGGGCGGGACCCTGAAGGATGGTCTCCAGGAGAGTTCAGTGATCAATAGGTGAGAGGTGAAGTCTGCACTTCCGCCTCCGATGACGTCACCCCTCCCCAGATGGAAACTCCGTGGAGAAGAATGCCTAGTCTACACCTCCCATCCAAGTCTCCCCCAGCTGATTTCTTTCTCTCATCCACAAAAACAAAGCACATAAACAACTGTTCCTGACGTGAAGCCAGCTCTGGTATGCCTGTGTCTAACCTGGGGAGGCTGAGACTACAGGATGGCTTCCACCCGTGAATTCAAGACCATCCAGGGCAACAGTAAGGTCCCACCTCAAAACATAATCTTAAAACATGCTGTGTGGTGGTGGCACACGCCTTTAATCCCAGCCCTCGGGAGGCAGAGGCAGGAGGATCTCTGTTTGAGTTCCCAGGGAGCTAGGACTACACAGAGACAACCTGTCTCAAAAATAAATAAATAAATAAATAAATAAATAAAATAAAAAATTTGTTATTTCATTTTCTTTACTGCTACATAATATTCATATATAATTACCTCTCATTTCCGTTGTTCATTCACTCATAATGGACATCTAGGCCTGTTTATTTAACCAGTTTTAGGGGGTTACACACACATACACACACACTTTTTTACCCTGCTGTTTAAAACTGTATCAAGCAACTATGGCGGTGTAAACCCTTAATTCCAGCACTTACTCAGGAGGCAGAGGCTGGTAGATCTCAGTGAATGAGTCTAGCTCAGCCTACGGGTGAATTCTAAGACAGCTAGAGGTATGAAGAGAGACCCCATCTGTGGTGATGATGATGATGTAAAATTTAAGCAAGAACATTAAAGCCTCTCTTATAAATTTTTCTTTACTTTATGTGGGACTTGATTTCAGACTCAGGACCTCACACAGGGAAGGCAAGTGCTACACGCCCAGTCTCAGGCCTCGGCTTTAAACATATGAAGGTTCCCTGCAAGTTAGGGGTGTTGGCTGCCAGGACATTCTCCTCCGTGAGGACACGTGTCTAGGTAAGGGGTCAGCAGCAGTGTGACCAGCTCCTCCCTCATGCATGCTCTGGGCTCAGCCCTCCACCTCTCGCAATCCTCTCATTACGCAGTTGGGAAAATGAGGAGCAAGAATGTTTAGGTCACTTGCCAGAGGACAATGAGTTAACTCAACTGGGAAGGCCCCTGGCTCCAGGTGTGCGTTGCTCACCTCCACTCTAACCTGGGGAGATTGCACAGACGCATTTCTTTCTTTCTTTTTTTTTTTTTTTTCCTTTTTTTTTTTTTTTTCCGGAGCTGGGGACCGAACCCAGGGCCTTGCGCTCCCTAGGCAAGCGCTCTACCCCTAGCCTAAATCCCCAACCCCCAGGCGCATTTCTTGAGGTCTGGCTAGAAAGGGGAAATTGGACGGACGGATTTCTTGAGGTCTGGATAGAAATGAAAAGAAAAACTGAGTTGTGACAGTACACACTTTTAATCCCAGCCCTCAGGAAACAGAAGCCGAAAGATCAAGAATTCAGGACTAGCTTGGGGTACATGGCAATTTTGAGTCCAACCTGAGTTACATGAACCCTCTCTCAACCCTCTTCCCAACCCCAGCCTAAAAATATGGCATGAAATAAAACTGAACCAAACTTTGAACCTTCTGCCTCCACAGACTGAGCCGCTGGTCCCTCCTCCCCAGGACCTCCAAGTCCTGCTGCTCTCCATGGGAGCCATGGCTCCTGTTTGTCTGCCTGGTCCAGCGTCTAGGACGGGGTGCCTCCAGCAACATGGTGTCTTGTTTTGAGCTGAGGTGTTATTCTCTTACTCCAACTGGCCCAGAGCTCATGGCACCCTGGCAGGACTAAAAGTTGTAGTGATCCTCCTGCTGTAGCCTTCCAAATGCTGAGACTAAAGGATGTGTTACCTTGGCTGCTGACAAAGTAATGCTAAATGGGACCACACGGTTGGGCCTACTCTTTTAACCCTTTTTGTGGTCCCCTACCACACTCAGTGATGGCGGCATATCAGTACCTTAACCAAGAGTGTTTGTTTAACATCTTAAGAGATGAATTTAAATAGGGATGTAGTTCATTTGGAAGGGTATTCACCTAACATTTTAAAAACTCTCGGTTGGATCTCCACACCAGTCATGAGCTATGCTGCTCTTGCAGAGAACCCAAGTTCCGTTGCATCAGAGGACCTGCCCTCACTCATGTATGTACACACACACACACACACACACACACACACACACACACACACACACACACACACACACACACACACACACACAGAGAGAGAGAGGGGGGGGTGGAGATGGCTCTTGAGGGGAGAGAGTGGGGGAGAGATCAATCTTTCAGAAGGAGGTTGGGAGTGCAGAAGGCCCAGTCTGTATGTCTGTTTAACTAACACTAGACCAAAAGTGCGGCCAAGTCTTCTCCTGGGATGGATGGCGACTGTTTCATTCACCCATTTATGAGGCAGCGAGGAATCTTGAGTTTCTCAGTTTCTCCTGTTGAATGTTCATGTTCTCAACATAAAGCATAAGTAAGGCCCTTGAGACACACGGGGCTGTAAATGCTTGCGAGAGTCTAGAACACTCAGAAGCCCCTTCTTTCCACAGTCGTCACAAACACAAGGGAGTATTTAGTCTGCCCAGGAGCAGCTTCCTGTTAACGTTCGTATGAGGCAGGGGCCTGTTCTTCACATGCACAGAACGGCTCTCACTGGCAGAGGAGACTTTGCTGAACAGGCGTCTGTCTGGGTTCTCCGTTGTTCTCTTTACCTAATTATTTATTTACTTACTTGCTTATTTTAGTTAAAACTGACAGGGGATAAACATGAGTTGGCTCCGTTTACTTACGGGGCATGTGTTCAACCCCTTCTGTATGGCAGGCCCTAGGCTGGGTACAGGGACAGATATGTAATAGAGACTACATTAAGAGGTGGCCTTTTACTTGGCACACTGAGGCCAAACCTCAGAGAAATAAAATAGGCAGATGTTCACAGCCACTTCCCTTAGCCCCTGGGACAAACCTTATCCATTTCTTGAAGTGTACCTGACTCTACTCACCTCTGCTCGGTCTGGAGGGGCCGCCACCCAAGCTCTGGAGGCAGAACTTTATATTCCAAACCAATGGGTGTCAGTGGAATGGAAAGGAACCCAAGTGACTCCTACTTACTAATACCGGGCTAGCGCTGTAGCTGAGTGAAAGACAGATTACTTAGCAGGCACAAGACTCCAGGACCTGTCTATCCCAGGGACCAAGAATTCAAGACACAAATAGAAAAGGACCCGATGGTACAGACCTGTAATCCCAGCTAACCTGAGGCTGACAGAGACCTGTATTGACAATTAAGAGGATCAAAATAGAATGATTAAGGCTGTAAGTCAGCGATGGAGGGCATATCTAACATGTGCAAGGCTCAGGGTCCAGTGTGCAATAAGAGAAGGAACAAAGGCCAGTGCTGTGGCATCTGTTGTGCTGTGCGGGTCTAATGCTCACTAGTAATAAGCTACGTGTTCTAGAGCCTCCCTGCATCCCCTGACCTCACACCCACAAGGGCACAAAGTGGGGACTGTGCCTTCTACCATTTTCCACACTCAGGTTTAGGCAGATTGTGACTTGTCCCGTGCCACTAAAATAGTGGAGAGTTGTTCCAACGGAAGCCAGTTTGAGCCGCACATACGAGGTGCTCGTTTATATATTATTATTAATTTACGGTGCAGGGGATAGGACTCGGGCTCCTCGGGCTAGTCAAGAGTTCTTCCTCGCCTCCACAGGCAGGATTTCAAAGAGGCAGACACAACGTAGGAAAGAGCACTTTTAAAAAGGAAGGTCACCCTTTTATTTAAAGTAGTTTGTTTAAGAGAATTTTCAATTTTGGCAATAGAGCAAGTCACATGAGCTGTGTCAGCTGCCTTCTGCCCCCCCAGGAAGAAATCCCTTCTCCACACCTCATTCCCCCAAGATTGGATTTAGATAAATTTACCAGCCAAACTACCCTGAAGATTGCAGAACAATTGGCCTTCAGGTGGGGCTAGGGAAAGACTGGAATTCTCAGGGGTCACCTGAGTGTGCATTTTACATAGCCTCCCAATGTTCTCCCTGGGGACGTTTCTCTCCCTCTCCCCACCCGCCTTATCTATGGAAAGGTTCTTTAGAACCTGTTTGCTGACTCCCCAGCCCCCCCACCCAGTCCCCACCCCTCTCACCCCCACCCATTGCACCCTGGAGAGTCCCCGCTGGGCTGGTTCCCAGAATCTCTGTGCTGGAAGGCAAGAGCAGGGTGGGGTGACTTACCTCCCTGCAGGAAATCCCAGCAGTCCCAGCTTCTGCTCAATTCCATTCCCTTGCAATAAGGAAGCTTAAACAACTCTGACTTTGCGCCCTACCCTGGAATCCTGGCCTCCAGCTCCACTCTGCCCCACAGGCACCAAGGTACACCCTGCATATTTTCACATCTGACTTTAAAGACACCCCAAATAAAGTGGAAGCCGACATCCATGGTCAAAAAGGCCAGTGTTTTCAAAAGAGAAGCGTTAAAAAAGGACTTTATTAGTAATACTTTATGCATGGTTCATTGTATATAACATCATCTGCTTGGTTGTATTTGGACCTGAGAAACATCTGTTGATTGCCTAGCATCTCCGACCTAGGACATGCTTGCATGGTACACTTTTAGGCACTAACCAAAGTCAAACCACACTGGGCTTTGTTCTCGAAGAGCAGGAAATCCTTCAGAAGGGGAGACGTGCAGTCTCTTGAGGGGAAGGGCTAGAGCATTAACAATGATAGAATGCTTGGCTAACATCTGTAAGACCCTATGTTCAGCTCCAAATATCAAGACAAATTATTGTCCTCCTCTTCCTTCTCTTCCTCCTCTTCCTCTTCCTCCTCCTCCCCTTCCTCCTCCTCTTCTTCCTCTTCTTCCTCCTCCTCCTCTTCTTCCTCTTCTTCCTCCTCCTCTTCCTCCTCCTCCTCCCCCTCTTCGAAGAGAGTTCAACACTCTATAGTTCCTGGATGAGAGTGAGGAAAGCTGTGTCTGAGGGGCTTCTGGTTCCCTTGAACCAGGAGGGCCTAGTTCTCCTTGGCTCAAGGCAAAGCCATCTCCTGAGACCTTTTTTCTTCCCTGTGCTTATTCCCTCACTGGTTCATTAAGCAGGGTTCTTACCCAGGTATGGTGGCATACAACTGTAATCCCAGCATTTGGGAGGCAGAGGAACTCAAATTACCTAGGGTTCAAGACCAGCATGGGCTACATAGCAAGATCCTATCTCAAAAGACAGACAGAAACGTCCTTGTTTGAGCTTGGCCATTGCATAGGCCTTGGGAAATGGCAGACAAGGTCTCCCTCTCTTGGGGCTTTTGTTTCTGATCAGGGAGGCAAGTCAGAGAGAAAATCCTCATAAACGTGTCACTAAAATAATTTCACAGGAAGGCTGGAGAGATGGCCTCACAAGCTTGACACTGTGAGTTTGATCTCTGGAACCTGTATTAAGAATTGGATGCCTGCACTTCTGATTCCAGGACTCAGATAGGCAAGATGGGGACTTGAGACAGGAATCATCCGGAATGCCTGGAGTACATGGTACAGCGAGAGAGACTGCCTCGAAACAAGGCAAGAACTGACCTCCACGCATAGGCAGTGAGTGCACACACACACGGGACCCTGTATGTGCACAGGAGAGCATGGGTGTACACGCATGCATGTGCGTGCGCGCACACACAAAGACACACAAATAAGAGTAAAAAATAATTTCAGGTGATAACTGCTGGCAAGACATGTAAAGAGGCAGTAGCCAGGGAGTTTGGAGGTCGGGACTAAGAACTTACTCAGCAAAGGAAGTCTTTTTTTTTTTTAAGACGGAGTCTCACTGTGTATAGCCCTGGCTGGCCTGGAACTCACTATGTAGACCAGGCTGGCCTCAAATTCACAGAGTGCCACTTGCCTTTCCCATTCCCCTCCATCCCCAACCCCACCACAGTGCTGAGATCAAAGCCGTGTGGACTATGCCCAGATAAAGAGAGCTTTTCTAAGCCGGGGATGTGGGACAGAGGCCCATATGACATGAAGTGTCCCTTACAGAGTTCTAGGAAGAGGATGTCAGGCTGGGGAGACTGAAGATGAGTACAGAAGCGGTATGCTGAGGGACATGCTCGGGTCAGAGACCAGAGTGTTACCCACTGGGAAAACCGTGGATGAACTGAGAGGCCTCACAGCAGAGGCTCTGGGTGGGCAGCCCTGGAGAAAATGAGCAATGCCGAGACCTTCCGTTAATTGTTTAATATAAAGCTCAGAGTCCAGCATCATGGACCTACTCGGGCAGGGTCCAGAGGTACAACGCCAAGAGGATCAAGGAATGTGTCCAAGCCATCTGTGATGGCATACAACCATAATCCCAGCAGCACTTGGGAAGCTGAGGCAGGAGAATTATCAATCAAGGTGTCTTACAGAGTGACACTGTGTCTTAAAACCCAAACCAAAAAGATCTTAAATGTTGTGCTCGAGGATGGTGGCATTCGCACGCCTGCCTTTGATTCTAGCGCTTGGCAGGCTGAGGCGGGTGGATCTCATGAGTGCAAGGCCAGCCTGATTCTGCCTCATGAGTTCCAGAGCAGCCAGAGCACAAGAGTGGGCTCCTGCTTCTAAACAAGCAAACCAAGTGCTGTGCTTAAATGTGGAAGAAAAGAATGGGTTCTGCCCCCACCCCTTTGTATGTCCTCTTTCCCTAAAAGGGCCTTTTCAATTCCTCAAAACTGTCTTTGAAAGTAACGGCAGCAGCGAAGACAAAAGCTTTAAGTCTATTCATACATTTTTCCAACCAGGTTCCCCAGAGGCAGAGCAGCTCTGAGGACCAGGACCTTCCCACCTGGGGTGGAGCCTGTGCTTTGTGGGCAGTTTTATTTTGTCTTAAATACTCTCAATCTAGTGCTTAGCCCACTATAACCCCTTCTTTGTCCCCCTTTTCCCGTTGGAGGTGTTATTTGTGCTTAGAACCTATTGCCTTTGAAATTCAGATAGATTCCAAAACAAATAATCAGCATTCACGGGGCTCCCAGGAACTAGGGCTCCAGGCTCTCCCGGAAAGGGAAGTGATTTTGACCCTTGTGGGCCAGGCTCCCTGACCTCATTGTGCAGAGTCCCCCGGGGGTGGGGGTGGGAAGCTCTGTTGAAAGTGTGAATTGGGACCCAGATGTGTTAAGCAAGCCAGGTGAGTTTTTTTTTTTTCAAGTCTATCTCACAGTGGCTTCTGGCTGTCCATATTTGGAATGGCAAGATGCTAGCTAGAACTTCCACACCTAAGAGGACAGTTTTTCCAACCAGGCAAAACCTACAGAAGGTCTTAACTCCTCTCTTTGCCCTTCCTCTTCTCTTGCACTCTTTGTCCCTGTCCCTTCTCTCTACCTCCCTCCTTCCCTCCATGTGCTCATGGCCTGCCTTTCCTCTCTTCTTCTCTCATTAAACCTCACCACGTGGAAAAAAAAAAACCTACAGAAGTTGTAGCTGGCAGACCTCTGGGCTCCGCATGGGGCGGCCTGGACTAAGCATTAAATAATTGGTCAGCTCCCTGATGGCCCTGAGCTGTGAGATCACTGCTCACAGACCTATATGTGGGTCTTGGTTGCCACACGGTTGGGGAATGGTTCTAACTTTTTAGACCATTAGATTCAGCATGCACTCCTCCGCCACCCCTCAGGGCAATGGGCTGCATTAAAGATTGGGTGGTTTCTAGCTCTTCAGAGCCCTGTAGGTACAGATACTGTTTAACCTGCCCCCTCCCCACAGCACCAGGAAGAACGGAGGGAAAAGTTACTCAGGCGCCTGCAACACCCCCTCCAGCTCTTTTCCCTAGCCCCTAGGAGAGGCAGCTGGCTAGCAGGGCTGCCTTCCGTCGCCTCTGAGATGGCTTTTTTTTTTTTTTTTTTTTGTTCCTTGGCTTGCTTGTTGCTGTTGTTTGATGTCAATGAACCCTGAGTTGGCCTTGATCTCCCCGTGTATTTAGAATAGCACGAACTACCCCATGTTGCTGGTCTTTACCTCCCTAGTATGTATATCCAACCAGACGTCATAAGGCCGGGGACAGCTTGGGATTGAAGCCAGGCTACAGTTGCACACAGGCCTGGCAGTACTTACCGTGCCGACGGAGCTGTGTCTTGAGCCCTCGTTTATTTATTTGGGGTCTGTGTTTTATTTTGTGTCTGAAAAGGTCTCACTTGTCCCAGAACTCACTATGCTTTGACCTCGTGATCCTCCGGCTTCAACCTCTTAAGTGCTGGGATTACGACCACGTGTCATCAAGCCCAGCCAGAGGTCATTTCTTCCACGATGTATGAAACACACAGTTAGGACTTTACCACCAAGGGAGTAGCAAGGCCAGGGTCCAGCATGGAAAAGTAGAGTGATATATTAAGATTCATGTGCCACAGAGTGCATGTGGAGGTCAGAGGTCAGCTTGCAGGAGTTGATCACCACGTGTGTCCTTGGAATGGGAGTTGGGAGCCTTCTCGGGCTGAACCATCTCGCTGGCTCTACTGTTTTTTTTTTTTTTTTTTTTTTTTTTTTAAAGATTTATTTATTATATGTAAGTACACTATAGCCATCTTCAGACACATCAGAAAGGGCATCAGATCTCATTACAGATGGTTGTGAGCCACCATGTGGTTGCTGGGATTTGAACTCAGGACCTCTGGAAGAGCAGTCAGTGCTCTTAACCGCTGAGCCATCTCTCCAGCCCCTCTACTGTTTTACGTATGTACTGTTTTATGCTCTTTTTGAGACAGAGTCATACAGTCCAGGCTAACCTTGATTGAACTCCAGATCCTCTTGCCTCTGTCTCCCGATGCAGGGATTACAGGCATACATCCCCTCCCTGGGCTTGGAGATGGTGGGTAATAGGAGAGTTGGGCACTGCATACCATGGCAGCGTGCTGGGCCAGGGTGGCAGCAGCTCCACGTATTCCACGTTTACCCATCCCTGACTCCAGGCAGCCTCTCCGTTGTCCAGACTGACTCCCATCTGCTGGACTCACACTATCCCTTTGCCTTGGCTTCCTAAGTCAACAGGCCAGTCGTGTACACCCCCCCCCCCCGCTTCATTCTGTTTGTTTACAGTGCTGGGGATGGAGCCCAGGACTTCACATGTGGGGGACAAATCCTCCAGCCCCGAGTCATAGCCCCATCTTGTACCTTTTTGCACACTCTACTGCTCAGGCTGGTTTGAACGTGAGATGATCCGGTCAGATTCCTAAGTAGCTGGAGTTCCTGGTGAGTAGCACCCAGCTCAGCTGTGACCCTGAACTGTGAGTGCACTGAGAGTCTTTGCTGCGTATGTCTCTGATGTTTACTCCAAAGGGAACCTGCCTAAGGACAGAGTTCTCAGAACCTCAGAGCCAATCCTTATGCAATGCACAGCCGTATATCGGAAGTTACAGAATTAATACCTTTGTTAAAAATCAGGCCCGATCTTAGAGTTATCAATGAACTCATGCATGCACTGCTGAAAAGATTCTAGAGAGTTGTCTAACCTAAGCATTAGGAGGAGACATGGTAAGTGGGGAATGCTGAGTCTGAGGCTAACCTGGGCTATATAGAGAGCAAGACCCTGTCTCAAAGGGGATTGGAGAGATGGCTCAGCAGTTTGGAGCACTGACTGCTCTTCCACAGGTCCTGAGTTCAAATCCCAGCACCCACATGGTGGCTCACAACCATCTGTAACAAGATTTAATGCCCTCTTCTGGTGTGTCTGAAGACAGCTACAGTGTGCTTATGTATAATAAATAAATAAATCTAAAAAAAAAAAAAAAAAAAAGAAAGAACACTCATTGCCTTTGCAGAGGACCCAAGTTCAGTTCTCAGCACCCAGTTCCTCCTCTGACCTCCCTGGGCACTGCTCACAGGTAAACACTCCTGCACATAAAATTTTTATAAAACTCTATCATATCATAAGTATTGCTAGATTTTACCAAGCGTTAACATTTTTATCACTTTTTAACATCAAATGGAAATTATCTTTGTATAGATTAAGTTATATAGACTATTCATGGTAGTCTATGGTAGAAGAAGAGAGGGAAGAAAAAAAAAGATACAAACTTAAGAACAAGGAGACTGGAGAGATGGCTCAGCAATTAAAGGCTAGACTCAAAACCAAAAATATAAGAACAAGGAAAAATTTAGAGCTGAGCATAGTTGGGCCTACAAGGTGGCGGCAGAAAGATAGGGTCCTTTAAGGTCCTTCCCATACACAGTGAGTCTGAGCCAACCTGGACCACCTTGCATCAAAGTCAAAACACATCTAATATATTTTAAATACCCAGAGATAGCCATGATTAACATTTTAACATTTTGGTTATAATTTCTATATTTTTAAGATCTATTTTATTTTTAATTATATATATATATATATATATATATATATATATATATATATATATATATATGCTCACATCTTTATGTGGGCATTGAACGTGAGTGCAGTTGCCTGTGGATGCCAGGTGACATCCCTTGGTGCTGGAGTCACAGGCTGCCCTATGCTCCCAGAATGTGGCTGGGGATGCAGCTCAGCTGTACCTGCCTGCAGCACACAGCCTGGGGTCTCATGCCATCAGCATGAACCCATCACATGGCATCTATCTGTGATCTTAGTTCTCTGGAAGCAAAGACAAGAGTAGAAGCTCAAGGCCAGTGGTCAGTTCCCTACTGACTTTGACCAGGATGGGCTAAGTGAGCAGCCAGGAAGCTCGAAGTGTGGACAGCCAGTTGGCTGACCCATACATGAACAGGAAATGCATCTCCGAGAATGCTCTCTTCCTGACAATCAAGCTCTCTGTGGATGTCTCTGAAATCTGCTCTAATGATTTTGATTTGATTATTCAAGAAGTGCCATGACTTGTTATAACTTGTGATGTTGCTGAAGAAAATGGGCAGAAGGCACAGGCTTTCGGAGATCAGGATCTAGGTCCTGCCTCACCCCCAGATCTTCCACATCACCTTCTCTGACACATATTCAGAGAAGCCAGGGACCCAGATCTCAGATCAGGAAAGAGGTTCAGAGAGGTTAAATAGTGTGTGTGTGTGTGTGTGTGTGTGTGTGTGTGCATTGTACATGCACTAGGACGTGGCAAAACTCCTTGCAAACTCTGGTGGCAAACTGGGTATGTATCTCAGCTTAGCCACTTACAGGGTGCTTGACCTTGGCAATGACCTCTCCCCACCAATATTCCTACTCCTTAAAATGAGGATAACAATCCCTGCTTCTCAAAGTCATTGAGATAATGAAACAATATTTAGTATTTTGCTCAGTAGCAACACAGTAGAAGTCCTGGCTGCCATGATCTGTTAACAGAAAACACAAGAATTGGACCCTTTCTGGGTAGCTTGAAGGTATGGGACCAACATGGATGTCTGAGATGCTTCTGAAGGAAAGAGAAAGGTTGGAAGTGATGACAGAGAAGACTAGGGGGACAGATAGGTCTCTCAAGGAAAGGAAAATAGATAGATAGTTAAGGGTGGATGGAAGGGGTGCTGGAACAGAAGGTTCAAGAGAGGGAAGATGGGGATAAGGGAGAGAATTTAAGGAGAAACAAGTGAAATGAAGGGCCATTTGAAGGGTAGAATGGAAACTTGATACAGCAGAAGCTTCCTAAAATATATGAATATAGGAAGGTGATCTAATTGAAATCACCAAGTAATAGAGGAGACACCAGCCATCTCCTGTAACCAAATGAAATTTCTAACTGTGTTACATCTAATTGAGTTGTTGGCCAAAGGGATCCTGTGGGAATCCCCAAACAACCCAGACTTTTGCCGAGACTATAGGTTCGGCAAATTGACCGCAGGACCCCATTGCTGAAGACTACAGCTACACAACTCCCTGAACATGGAGAAGTGAGCTGGAGCCTACGTAAGAGTCTTCGCCTCTGCGTTCTAGCATCTTCGGTACAAGAAGGTACTCTGAGAAATACAAACACCCCCAGCCACAAACTCTTGGATCAACAGTTGTGTTCTGCCTGTAAGGTATTCTAGTGCAACGGTGGCAGAAAGCTTGTGGGAGAAACCAAGCAACATCTGACTCGACTTAAGGACCCACCTCCCCAAGAAGGAACCCATACCCAACAGTGCTTGGGTGACCAAGAACCTGACGCTAGATAGTCCAGACACCATGGATAAAAACAAAGGCTTCTGTTCTAAAAAACAAACAAACAACAAGGTGGCCATAAAATGACTCCTCATAACATTCTGCTCTGCTCATAGGTCAACGCCCTGCTCAGCCATCATCAGAGAAGCTTCCCCCTGCAGCAGATGGGAACACATACAGAGACCACAGCCAGACATTATGCAGAGAATGAGAGGCCATGGAACACTCAGCCCGTAAACAGGATGTCTCCATCAAATCCCTCCCCTCAGGGCTCAGAGAACCCTGTAGTGTAAAAGCCAGAGGGGACGGAGGACACCAAGGAAACCGGCCCTCTAATTCCACATGGTCAGGAGCGCAGAAGACCGGTTGCAGGACTCTGGGCTTCCACCACTCGGGTCTTAGAGATTAGGTCATTGGGCTCGGTACCAAGAGCCTTCACCTGCTGAACCTTCTCACCAACTCTGGATTTTTATTTCAGACTAGTACATACAAAGAAAAATTAAGCACACTGATAGAAAGTATACTTAGAACTTCAGGGTAATAATTCATTCTGAAGTGAGAAAATGGGACTGACAAGATAACCCAAGGGGACATTTGTGGTTTCTAAATCCTTCCATACTGTTAAATAAGGATCTGAGGAGAGCACAGAAACTTGCCAGGATTGAGCTCAGTATCTTACTACAGAAGGCTGTATTTCTTCTTAAAACTTCTCAGTCACCCATGTAGAAGGAGATGGAGTCGGAGATCAGCACTGTGGGGTTGGCCGTGCCTTAAGCTCCCCTAGCTCTCTTTTGTGTGTCCTGTGTCTTCTTCACACCCCAGCTCCAGGACAGCAGGGCCTGACTAAGTCTGCTCTACACCCAGTACACTGGGCCCAGTACCTCTCCTGTGACAACTGCAATTCAGGGAACAGTTGTTGAATGAGTGACTCTGCATCTCTGTGGCCACACCTGCCGAATGGTGATCCTGCTGATGGAACTGAGGGGCCTTGGCATCGGGCCCTTGACATTCACGGTCTCCTATGAGAGACTCCATTGCCCCATAAGCCAAGAATTAGTCCCACTTCTGTGGATAAGACAAAGTGGAAGCATGGAAAGGATCAGTGTGGAGAATCACAGGGCTGACAATGAGCAGGGCTTGGAATTTAAGTTTTGTTTCTACATATCCGTAAGCACTTGCACAGGAGGACTCTCTGACACAGACACAAAGAACAGGACATCATTCCCTTGCACCAATGCTGGTGAATGCAAGACCATAGCCTGATGGCAGCTGGCCCTCTCTGTCTCCCCCTCCCCTCCCCCTCTCCTATTTTTTTTTTTTTTTTTGAGACAGGGTCTCATTACGCAGTCTTAGGCAGCCTAGAACTAGCTGTGTAGACCAGGCTGGCCTCTGCGTCACAGAGATCTACCTGTCCCTAGTACTGAGATTAAAGGTGTGCAGCACACCGGGCTATTTATTTAATTTTTGTGGTAGGTGGGCCTAGAACTCACTGCGTAGCTGAAGACCTTCCTGCCTCCACCTTCTAAGTGCTGAGGTGGCAGGTGTGTACTACAGAGTACACACAGGCAGGGTCTCTCTAACGTAGCTCAGGCTAGACTTTAACCCTAGGCCCTCCTTCCTCAGCCTCCGGAGCGCTGGGATCCCAGATTCATGCTTGCCTAATGGACTACAAACGTTACATATAGTTACTCTGTACTGCATAGGGGATCATAGCCAACAAAACATTTGCTTATGCTCAATATAGAAGCCATTTTCCCACTAACACTCTCTGTCTGTGTCTGGTTAAACTGGAGTAAGGAGTGATCACAGAACCAGCTGCCAGCATGACCTTCAGACAGTAATTATTCCTTGCAGGCACAGTGGTGTTTGCTTCCATAAAATGGGGCTATGAGGCTGGGGTGGTGGCTGGTGCACACCTTTGAGCCCATCAATCAGGAGACAGAGAGTTCGAGGCCAGCCTGCACTACAGAGCAAGTTCCAGGACAGCCAGGGCTACACAAAGAAACTGTCTCGGAAAAACAAACAAACAAACCAAAAGTAAAATCGGGTATGAGGCATCCCTTATAAGTCGATAAATGAAAGATTATCACTAGGTCTGCTGGCTTACTCCTGTAATCCCATCATTTGGAAAGGCTGAATTGGCAGGATTGACCGCACAACATGGGCTACATAGTAAGTCCAGGCTTACCTAGAATACATAGCAAAATAACATTTCAAAAATAAAATAAGATAAACTAACAAGACTAGAAAATTATTATTGCAGTAAACATAAAGGCTTCCTCTTTCACGTGGCCACGTGAGAAGACACATCAACAATTTTTTCTTTCTTGTTACAAAATGCTGGGGGAGGGGGATAAAAACTAAAGGCACTGAAGATTTCAATAAAACTTTCTCATTTTGTTTGAGTTTTGCTTAGAATGCAAGGAGGAAGGAACTCAGTGAGGTTTTCTTGGTGAATTTAAAAAAAAAAATTTTTTTTTAAGTAGGATTTCTCTTTTAAGTCCTCATTGTCCTGATCTGTAGACGAGGCTGGCTTCTCAAACTCAGAGTTTTTCCTGCCTCTGCCTCCCAAGTGCTGGAATTAAAGGCTTGTGTTACCACACCCAGCCACATATTCAAGAGAGTTAACCCAGAAGACAGGAAGAGGATGCCTCCTTTTTCTCTCTCCTCCCATCCCTCAGCAGAACTGCTGTGGGAGCCTGCTCTCTTTCTGCTCGTAAACCCACCTTATCAGGACAGGGAAATGGCGTCTAAAGGTGTCTAGGAATTCTGGGGACATTCTTGGCTGAGACACCCAATCACAGGATCAGCCCGGGGCCAGATTGTGAAAGAAGCTACGTGTCTCTGGGCGCCTCCATTCCTGAACCCACCCCCCCACCTGCCCTTTCAACATCTGCTTCCCCCCGGGCATCAACAGTCATGAGATTCTCAAAGTCACCTCTCCCAGCACACTAAAGTCAGGCTCACAAAGTAAGAGACTTGCCAAAAGTGGGCTCAGCCCTACTTTGAAAGTCTTTATGGAGTAGTCAGAGAAAGACAGGGAATTACGGAGACGCCAGAGAGGGTGTCTCTAAAACTCCTTCAAAGGAGAGGCAGAAGCCAGACGCGGTTGGGTATGCCTGTTATCTCAGTACCTAGGACTCAGGAGAATCAGAAGTCCAGGTCAATCTCAGCCACACGGCCACGTTGAGGTCAGCCTGAGCTACGTGAGACCCTGTCAGAGAAAGAGAGATGGCGAAAGAATGAAAGGGAAGGGGAAAGGAAAGAGCCAAGTCCAGGGGACATTTTCAGTGTCCCGACGTCTCTGCATGACACATCTTCTTCAGAATCAAGTACTCCAACTGGGTGCTTTGCAGGCAATAAACACAAATGTGTGGACGGAACGGAAGGACAGGCGGGGCATGACACACCGAGAATAGACCCATGAAGAAGCAGACAGAGCGCCTCTCCTCTGAGACCCATTTCTGCCTACATGGTGGATGTGGGAGAGAGACGAGGTTGTCTAGGAAGACCAGTCAAGTCTTATACTACACTACATTCTAGTTTATATTATAAAATGGTCAATTTTTTTTTAAATAAACAGAAAGTAGGTAATGAGTCAGGAGCTCACAGCAGCCATTGCAACTTGGGATGTCCACGGAGCAAAGATGTTGAAGGAGCCCTCCTGGTGCCACACAGGGAAAGGACCTTAGGCAGCTAGACAAACCAAGACAGGAACCCCAAGCTCTAGGAATGGTGGGTGGGCCTCTGCGACTCCTGTTACACTCCCACCATGTTCTGTCCCTGCCTTCCCAGAAGCCCATGACACCTTCCCTTGACATCGGCTGTATTTTGTTGACTGAGCAGCACTGAGGATGTAACTACACACATGCATGCTAGGCAACTTCTCGCTCTGCCGCTAAGCCGGGTCCCCACCTCCATCCAAGAGCGTTGCTTTTAGACCTGGGAGTAACAGGTTGTAATAGGTTAGGTGCCTGGTCTCAAGCCATCAGCTAAGTTTAGAAGGCTGACTGTGAGACCAACATCATCTCCTTCAGAATAAGATTTTAAATTATAGTGACAGCTGATTTTTTTTAAAGTGGAGTCCCCATGTGTAGACCTGGCTGACCTGGTACTCATTCTGTAGACCAAGATGGCCTCAAGTGTACACCGGGCCTTCTTCTGCCTTGGCTCCCTAAATGCAGAGCCTACAGGTGTGCACCATAATGATCAGCCCAGCTCCCAACATCTTGCTCATCTGGAGTGAGACCAGGCACTATTTCCATGTAATGAAAGGGGGCATCTAGGATGTATTCAACAAATATTTGTCAGTCAAGAAAGGAATGAGTTGGCCACCAACTCAACAGTTCAGGTGTTTGCCTGGAAACTATTTTGGAGCAGGGCCCTCCCTGAGCTGCCTAGATCTCACCTCAGGTGTGGCTGCTTCTCAACCTGACCTCATCTGAACCAAGAAAAGGGATGCGTTTGCCATTTGGCTACCACCTCAATGATTTGCAACAGCTAGAGGAGGATTCAGAGTAAGAAGGGAGTGATAGAACGGGCGTCCGGAGTACCTGGGGACAGAGGCCGCGGGGCAGCCAAGCTGTAACACTGCCCACCCTACCCTCTGCCTCCGACTGTCTCTGAGTGTCCTTCCCAAATCCACGCCCAGTTAGCTCTGATGCCCAGTCTCCAGGCAGGACTGAGAGGGATGTGGTTTCCCTATTCTTTCTGAAAAGGCAGAAAAAAAACCCAGGTCTCTGGGGTGAAAAATGCGGCTCTGTGCTGTTGCCTGGCCTGGAAGGAGAGGAAGGAAAGACGTCTGAGAATGACCAAACGGAGGGGCTAGCTGGCCCTAGGGAAGGCTCTCTCTTGAGAGGGCTCAGCCCACTACTCAGTAGGCGACCCCAAGATTTCTCCCGACTGAATTCACTGAATCTATGGGAGGAAATTACTTTTTCTATAAAAGCTGGAGATGGCACTTTCCTTCCAAATCATCCACAGGAAGGAAATATTTAGCCTCTGAGAGAGTGAGTGAGTGAGTGTGTGTGTGTAGGGGAGATAAATGGAGAGGGGGGAGGTGAGGGGAAGGAAGGAGAGTCTGAGGCAGAATAGAGATAACTTAGCTTAGGTTGACCTCAAACTCTCAGCGATCCTCCTGCCTCAGCCTCCCCAGTGCCGAGATTACAGGAACATGCTGCCATAGCTCACTTGCTCCCTCCCATGCTGAGAAACCCCAGGCTGCCTTTAAAGGGGCTGCAGTATAGAAGGGCGGGGGCAGGAGGACTACAGAAACTAGTAGAAAAGTCCTGATCCTTGTCCGCCTACCACTATGTCCCCAAATGGCAGAGAAGTCTGCAAAGTAGACTCATCACACTTGATCCAGAGCTGGATGTTTGAATAGGTACTGTTCTGTTTCTCTTCTGGGGGGCAGCTGGTGGGAGAATCGCAGCTTTCTTCTGACAGGATTATCTGTGTTGTGTAAACTACAAAGCAGCTTGGTCTGTTTTGTAAAGGAGTAGGAAGGCTAAGATAAAAGTTCTGGAAGATTCCATTTCTATGGAGTCTCTGCACCCCCTTCCCCTGATAAGATCTCAGCTGAGGTGGAGGCAGCTAGGGAGTAGGAAGGACATCACCCCACCCCGCTCTCCTAACAAAAGACCTCAGCTCTCATTTTGCCCCACGTAATTCGTAGATATCTGTTAAAAAAAAAAAAAAAAGCCACACCCTGTTAAAGGTTGTGCATGACCTCCTCCGATCCTCCACTCGGTGACACTCTAGAGATTCCGCTGAGGGGTCAATCTGACGCACCCGGTTTACGGCTCAGCCCTATCGCTGACTTTCATGTCTGTGGGTCTATGGTATGTTATCTTGAAGGTTCGCAATCAGAGAGAGGGAGTCAGGGTAGGGTGGAGAAAGTGGAAAGAAGGCCAAGAATGAGGGGATGCTGTGGGGTGGGGGCAGGGCATCCGCCAGGAACAAAGATGATCTTTTTCCTCCAAGGGTCCAGCGCTGCTTCCGTGGGGGCGACGACAGAAAGCCAGGTCCATAAAGGTATGTGTTTAACACTGCCCACCAGGCATCTCCGTCTTTATTTATTAACCCTGCCCTGCTCAGACAGCCTGGATTGTGGCCCATGAAGCAGCGCCTTTAAACTCACACACTCCCAGGCATGTGGGCCAGTGGGGTAAACGGTCCCCATGTGATCTAATGACCCTCCATACAGGTGACACAGCTACTCACGTGGATTTTAACCATAGCTCCCTTCTTCCAGAGTGAGACAACTGAGGAAGGTAATATATTTTGTAGCTCATGACCCTTCTTATTCTGCTGAGTACCAGGTCAAGAAGAGCTAAACCTTCTCTGGAGCTTCTAGAACAGGCAGTTTTTACCAATACAGAGCATAGTTTTGTTGAAATGCAGCCTCCTCCATTCCCCAGAGGGAAGGCAGGCTGGCCGTGACTCAGCAGACACCTGGGGGTCAGGAGCAGCACCACAGTGTGGCTAGGTGTTTATTGGAGGTTACACAAGCCCCTAACACCCACGGGGTTTCCATGAACACCTTAGGCTTGGGCCGAATCCCAATTATAAAAATATAACAATTAAAAATAGAAAAACAAATACAGCTATTACTACTCTGCTAAAAATACGAGCAGATCTTTTGGCGAGTTCTCTCTCTCTCTCTCTCTCTCTCTCTCTCTCTCTCTCTCTGTGTGTGTGTGTGTGTGTGTGTGTGTGTGTGTGTGTGCTCCTGTGTGCTCCTGTGTGCTCCTGTGATTACTTCACTTACAGTGTGGAGAACATCACTGCCCGACTCAGGGGCAGGACCAGCAAACAACCCATGGACGGATAAGCAAAGAAATGGAACCCAAGTATTTGACCACTGAACTACATTCCTTGCCCTTACTGTAATTTTTAATCAAAGATTTGTTTTCTGAGTTAGTCTCTTGTGACCTGAAATCCTCCCAGCCTCTTCTTCATTGTCGACACAGGTGTGGTCCAACACATCTGTCTGTATTAAAAGAGTTTTGAAGGCATAATGATCCATGCCTTTAACCCAAGCACCTAGGCAGCTGAGGCAGAAGGATTTTAGGCTACCAGGGACTACACAGTGAGACCCTGTCTTTAAAACCACACACACACACACACACACACACACACACACACACACACACACACACCCCATGGCTTACTGCTGTTCTTCCAGGAGACCCAAAATTGGTTCCCAGCATCCACACTGGGAGACTCAAACAGCCTGTAATTCTACCTCTAGGAATTCCAACACCCTCTTCTGGCACCCACATACCCATGGCACACAGACACCTACACATAAATTAAAATCTAAAAATAAATCATTAAAAAGACACAGTTCTTTTTTTAAAACACCTATTCTAACATGTCTCTTACAGAGTCAAGCGAGACCTAGTCATTTATTACATAGCATGTATTTATCTAATAAACTCTTGTTGCCACAGTGTAGAAGCAAGAATTTATCTAATCCTTGAAGCAAGTATGTGAGGTACCTTCTTGCCACCCAACGTTATGGAAGAGGACTTAGAATACGGAGAGGTAAAGAAGATGGTTCTGCCAATGAACCCATGGTTTAGAACCTGGCTTCCACTCCTGACCCAACTCATATTTTCTTCCCTTTGCTAAGAAATATGTTGACCCATGGTAAAAGTTTGGAGAACAATTGAGTGAATGAAGTTTCAAAAGACAATCAAAGTTAGACTTCAAAACACATAAATTTTCTAATTTCTTCCCTCACCTGATTATTTTTGAAACGTCAATACGTCTTCCATAAATTCAGCGGAATAGATCATTGGTTAAAGTGCTAACAGAGGTAACAAAAAGATGCTGTGTATGGAAAGGGGACTGCAGGTTGTAAGACAGCCAGCATGGCTACACCGCCTCCCGTGACTTACCAGGAATACTGTAGCCTGGACCGTGAAGGACGGTGCTCTGGCAGACAGTGCCCCCTACTGAACGGCTGTCACAACTGCTACAGAACTGTGTCTAGGATGACATACAGAACGGAGATGAGCCAGCCAAACTACCCCAAATGCCTTAGACCCAAGCTAAGTTCTCACCCATGCCCTCCAGTGATAATCCCTCAGGATGCCTTCTTGGAGAGCAGTGAGGAAGCTAGGAAAGACCTTAGCTACAACAGAGAACTCGGCTTAACTGCACAGCTGTGCAGTGCTATGGTCCCACTTACTTCCGTACTAACCACCTCAGCTGCCGGGCCTGTGTCACATGCCTCACACAGACACCCATTTCATCTTTATCCATCCGGTAAGACTTTACTGACCCATTTCTCCATGCAGGCGTGCCCCTGGACAATGGAGGAAATGACCCGACCAAAGGCAGTCATCCAGGCTCCTGCTCCTAGGAGGAGGAGGAGGAGAAAGAGGAGGAGGAGGAAGAGGAGGAGGAACACCTCCAGAAAATAAACAAGTACTTGAAGGATTTTAGACAGTGCTCAATGCTAGGCAGAAAGCCCAGGGGGAAATGGGACATCATTTGAAGCTGTCAGTGACCTGGGAAGAGAATCTATTTCCCCTCTGTAGACTCCAAGAGGAGTTGGACCTGGAGTGGGTTGATGTCAACTGCAGTCGTGAGTGATCGTCCAGCGAGGGATGTGACTGGGTTGAATGAGTGGGGACTGGGGATAAAACCCGACACCTTGCACGCACGAGGCAAGGTTCTCCCACCGAGTGGTATTCTGAAGCCACTAGCAAGGATTTAGTGTTCTTCCTTTCTGATCCAAAGCCCATCTCTGACCACTCTGACCTGAAACTGACCACAAGTCCAGCGTCCAGAGTGCAGGGGAGCAGTGCTGAGGTCCTAGCTGGCATTGTGCCCATCGTTGTCTCTTGAGGCAGTAATGGTGATGTGCACCTCTAGTCCCAACCACTTGTGAGGATGAGGCAGGAGGATCTAGAATTCACGATCAGCCCGGGAAACATAGCAAAGCCCTGTCTCATACAAAGGAAAGACAAGTGGGTTGGAGAGAAAGCTCAGCAGTTAAGAGTTTGAGCTACTCTTTCAGAGAGCCTGTTTCCCAGCACCATAATGTCTTGTAGCAACAGGTCCAGGGGATCTGATGCCTTTGGCCTCTGAAGACACTGTTGTGTACCCCACACACACACACACACACACACACACACACACACACACACACACACACACACACACACATAACTAGAAAGAAGAAAAATGAATCCTCAACAGACAAAGGCTATTACAAAAATCACAACCAGTCAAAATGCATAACTGTGGAGCTTGGTCCCAACGAATACAGCTACAACACACTCCTGCATGTAAGGCTCAGCGGTCATTGCAGACGAGCGGGCAGAAAGAGTCTAAGAGCCAGAGAGCGGGGAGTTTTCTGAGACCATAGGAGTGTCCTACAGTATCCTACAGTCTGTGATTACCATAAGTAACTGTAACTTAAGGAGAGACGCTGTAGCATAAGTATTGTAATTCCTGTAGGTGTAAAAAAAAAAAAAAAAGAAATATTTTAAAATCATTCTAGAAAGAAAAATGCCTTTTGTTTTAAGAGTTGTTTTCAATATCCAAATGTTTATAGCAAGGCATAGGAGAGAAAGACAGAGCCAAAGGAGAATCTACGCATTCTGATTCTGTTGTCCACACTGTCTTGTTTGTCTGAGATGGGGTCTTACAGCCCAGGCTGGCCCAAAACTGGCTATGCAGCTGACTTCCACCTCCCAAGTTGCCAGGGCTGTGTGTCCAACCAGACACGGTTTGTTTAATATGAGGATCAAAGCTGGGGTTTCATACATACTAGGAGAGCATTCTACTGCCCAAGCTGCACCCTCAGCCAAGGCCCTGGATCCCTCAGGGTTCTTGCAGGGAGGAAAAACAAGCAAAGACCCTTTGGTCCAGCACCAGGGCTTGGACTCACTTTGTGAGTTCGAGGGAAATATATTTAAAAAAATCTTTATACTTTATTATTTCTGTCTGTTTATTGGAGAACACAGTTGGTGCCGTGGCATGTGTGTGGTGGTCAGAGGACAGCCAGCGGAAGTGGGCCCTCTCCTTCCACCTTCTGAGAGTCATGGGGCTAGAACTCAGGCCAGGCCAGGGAGCAAGCGCCCGCTCTCCCAGAGCCTGTCTTCCTCCCTTCCAGGTTCAGGCTTGCTTGTCACGGAGATCTCATAATCGGCCATTTCCAGGAAAATGGGAGGAGGATCTGGGAGAGCCAGGAGGTGGAGGAAAAGGCTGGCCTTCGTGTTTGGAAAGACATTGCCATCTCTGTCTGTCCAGGGCAAGGTACTCACATCTTCAGAGCCCCCTAGATGGCGTTCCAACAGCCTATGCCACGGAAAGCCACCCAGCGGTGGGAAAGAATAATCAAAGTTCCTTCACCCAGGTCGTGGGATGAAGCTGAGCATAGTGGCTGCAGCCTCTTCCCTTCAGCTCCATCTCCAAGGACTTACAGTAGTTTTCAACAACCACGGGTGACTGGACACATGCAGCTGGGAGGGACTCAGAGAAGTTGCTCAGTTTGTCACGTCCAGTTGTCAGCCAACTTAAAAAGTTAGCTCTTACCAACAGAAAAGAATAGAAAAGAAAGCCTGGGTATGGTGGTGCACACCTTTGCTCCCAGCACCCAGGAAGCAGAAGCAAGAGGAAGTCTGTAAGTTCAAGGCCAGCCTGGTCTACAAAGTGAGTCTAGGAAAAGAGAGAGAGAGAGAGAGAGAGAGAGAGAGAGAGAGAGAGAGAGAGAGAGAGAGAGGAAGGAAGGAAGGAAGGAAGGAAGGAAGGAAGGAAGGAAGGGAAAGAAGAAAAGGAAAGAAGAAAAGACAAGAGAAAACAAACAAGCTGGGTCTTAAGACAGTTTAGCAGAAAGAACTCTTCTGGTAATATAGATGCTGCTGCTGCAAGAGCGGCTCCTGGACCCAGTGCACTGACTAGCAGCATCCTTTGTGTCCTGCCAGCCGCCCACCTGCTGTCTCCATGGAGCACTTTCCTCCTAAAGACAGAGCAAGCAAAAAGAAACTGAACCCAAGGTCTTATTTAATGTGCTCTAACTGGATTTGAACACGACTACAAGAAATTTGAAGAAATCGCTTACCGGAAACCATATAATATCTAGAGCACTCTGGAGTGGGTTTTCAAAAGCCCAAGTAGAGCTGGTAAGGCAGCAGCTTGCTCCCTGTTAGGCTTCCCTGTATCGGGCAGGACTGTCTGGCTGTCATAGTGTTATCCTGGAGGAAACACATCCAGAAAACTTCAGTAAGACAAAACGGGGCTGTTGGATAAGATGCGTCCTGTGTAAGAGTTCTGTTCTGGGCTCCCCTCTTCCAGGCTGTAATGCTCACCCCCAAGCTGAGAGTGCTGCACCTTTTCGTTTTGCTTGAGACGAAGGTCTTGATTTGTAAGCCTACATTGGCTTCAAAGTCAGGTCAGTCCTCCTGCCTCAGCCTCCTGAGTTCTGAGATTACAGGGGTGCTCCATGGTCCCTGGGCTTTGTTTTCATGTTTTATGTGGGTTTGGGTCAAGTCTAACCAGCACCAGTCTGAAGATGGACCAGCACTGGATCCCCTAACGCCTGGTGCAGACGCGTGCTCTGCCACAGTCAGGGTGTGTTCCAGCAATGATGGCTTTTGCTTCGTCCTCTGTCATTTTATCTTCCTGTTCCTCAGCTCACAAGTTAGTGGGGAGTGGGGCCAGGTAATCAACATCAACAAAGGAACAGTTTGAGGAGCGCTTTGGAGGCATGTCAGGCTGGGAGGGCTGCAAGGTTGTTTTGGAGTTTTAAATGGAACCATTTGAGGAAGAAAATCTTGCAGGCATGTCAAGTTTGGGGGTCCGGGGAGCAGGAAATGGCAGGGTGGGGTGTGGGGAGTGAGGGGGAGGGGCTAGGGCATGGGCTAGCTTCAGCACACCAGCCCAGCAATAGCATGACCGGCTCCTTTATGAATCAGAGATTTTTCACAAGCCAGTCTGGTAGTGAAGCCCTGCAATCCCAGCTACTCAGTTAGTCACGAGGACTGCAAGCCCCAGGCCAGCTCGGGAAACTAGGCTAGAGACGTAGCTCAGTGGTACAGCATTCCTGTCAAAGATAACTATCTGTGTAATTTTTAATTACTATATATGCATAAGATAAAGTCTTATTGAATTTCTCATTTGCAACCTTAGTATACACACATGCACACACGCACACACATGCACACACACATACACACGCCCCACTGCAGATTCTATACTAATAACTGATGGCATAGGTAGAACAGTTTCCTAGCAGGTGAGAGACCCTGGATTCTGTCCCCAGCATCACGAAAGGAGGAAGAAAAATTAAGGGAGTATGACAAGATGTTCCTTACTGTCACTAGAAATGTGATTATGACACAGGGGCACCTGCATGCTTGCTCCCTCTTCTGCAAGGACCACACACACCCATGTCCCCGTGAGCTAGGAAGCTTCCCGCTATACACCCTTGTTTGCAAGATGGTTTTCAAATCACCTTTCAATCCCAGGAACATGTCTGCATATATATCCGAGTTGTCAGGCTAATTCGATATATTCAGCATGGATTTGGGGAAGTTCTGAAACGTTGGAAAAAGTAGACATGCAATAAAATAGGCATTTAATCAGCTCTTAATTAGATATGCCAAAATACAATAGTCTGTGGGAACTGTCCATTGTTCAAATCCCCAGTGTGAAAAGCTGCAGATTACCAGCTAGCCCGTGCACACGTGGTGGTTTTGAATAATTCTCTCCTCATGGATGTCCCGAGCTCCCATCTGTCAGACATTACCATCTGAATTTCTATAGAAAATACATATTTTAAAACTCTGGTCTTCCCTTTTGCATTTTACTGTGCTCTAAAAAAATATATTTCCTTGAAAGGGTGTTAATTTCAGCTCAGACAATAGCTGTCCCTAGCATGTACGCATGGAGACACTTATATGATCCCCTGTCTGGTTCTCATAAATTATGAGGCGACACAAGCTGGATGAAGACAGAGCAGGGACGACCTTAGAGAGCCGAGGGAGAGTCAAGAGATTTTAATATCCATCATTTGTTTAGTGTGTGTGTGTGTGTGTGTGTGTGTGTGTGTGTGTGTGTGTGTGTGTGTGTGTGTGTGTGGTATGATGCACATGTAGAGATCAGAGATCAACTTAAAGAAGCTGATTTAACCTTTTCACTACATGGGTCTTGGGGATTAAACTCAGGTCATCAGGCTGGACCCCAAGTGTCCACTGCCCAACCCTGCCAGCCCTGGAACAGTCTTTAAATGTAGTAAAGAGTCAGGCGGGCAGCTTGTCTTTGATTTTGAGGCTATAAGACTGGGAATGTAGGAGAAAAAGGCAGTGAAAACCATTTTGATCATGAAGTTTTCTGGGAAATGGGTGGAGAATTACAAACAAATGGTTCTTGTAGGTCCTGCTAAAGGTCACGGTGATTTGCAGTACGGAGCCAACGCAGCCAAGGAGTGAGTATGTATGTACGTATATATGTATGCATGTATGTATGTATGTATGTATGTATGTATGTATGTATGTATATATGTATTTACCTCTCTGACCCATTCCTGGGTCACTTCAAACCCCTTTGCACTCAGGGACGATCCTTGTATCCCCACTGTATTCCTGCTAGGGTCATGGGTGTGCACCGTCACATCCAGTTTATCTGATGCTGCGACCAGACAAACCCAGGGCTTCGTATACAGAGACAGGGACTCTTCCAAAGGAGCCACATCCCCCACCATAAAGAGGAGGCTCCTTAAACAGATCCGGGGAGAGGACTCTGCTCTTTCGTCAGCGTGCCTTAGTCTCACAAGTACCGGCATTTGTGTGAAAATTCAGAGGCGAGCCAAGATGAGAAAGGATTTGGATACTGAATTACAAAATGAAGACAAAGAGTGCAAATGAAAGCAAATGCAGTAAAACTGAATGAAGGGGGAATGAAAATATTTAAATACAATTCGAAAGGCTCAAAGGTTTTTGTTTTTTTTTTTCATTTTGATAGGTTTTCATATAGTTTAGACTGGTTTCAATCCTGCTTTGTAGCCGAGGCTGCATTTGAACTCTAGACCTTCCTTCCTCCAAATCCCAAGTGATTACAGGAGTATACCAGCCCACCAGCTTAGAAAAGGATACTTTTAAAGAAGGAAATAGGAAATGTCAAGTAGGCACAGGAGCACCGATGGTAAGAACCTATCAACCAAACAACTGTAGTTAAGAAAATGGCCGACCAGGTGTGGTGGGTCACAGCAATAGCGGTATGCTTGGAATTAGAGGCCGGAGGTTCAAGGTCACTGTCAGTTACACAGGAAGCCCAAGGCCGGTGACAATTTGAAATGCTAACTCAGGATAGCAAAAATCAAATAAGGGAACAAAACAGAGATGGGACGGATTGGAAGGTAAGAATCGCATATTGAGATTGAAGGACAGTTCTCAAGGCCGGGGCAGATGGCTCAGCTGCGGCACAAGGGCAAGAACCGAAGTTCAACCCCCCAGAACCCATGTAAAAATGGTAAGCATGCTGATCTTATGGACCCAGTGCTGGGCACGTGGAGGTAGAATGGCCCTGCATGCCTAGCCGAATTGGTACACTCCAGCCAACCAAAGATCTCTCTCTCTCTCTCTCTCTCTCTCTCTCTCTCTCTCCTCTCTCCCACATTACATTAAAAATAAAGAAATTTTAAAAAATAAAATAAACCCAGGGCTGGAAGCGTGGCAACCCAGTGGGAAAGCCAGTGTTTGCACATGCTGGCCTCTATACTTATTTCCAGCACACAGATCGATCAATCACGTACACGCCCTGCAAAGCGAAATTGCCTCCCAGTTTATCTTCCCAGTATGCCTGCTGCCTCCCCTACAGCAAATGACAACATCTTAGGCCTGTTTGAGGCCTCTTCTGAACATCTGTATCAATGTTACTGACATTCTTTCTCACAGTGAAACCCTGATGTAAAGAAACAGGGACAAGATCCAGAAGGAAACAGCCATCTCTTTGGAGTCTCTCCAAAACACAACGACAGTGGATAGTGTTTTTGTTTGTGGTGGGGCCTGATGATGTAGCCCAGATTTGCCTTGAACTCATGATCCTCCTGCCTAAATCTCCTTAGTGATGGTATTTCTGCCTCAACTAAGACGTTTAACTTAGGACTCCATGTTTCCTGACTCTGAATCATGGGGCCAGCGACAGAACACAGAAGAGACCTGTCTGTCAAACGTGGCCCCTGCTCCTGGTAAAGAGCCAGGCAACCTAGAAGGAGGCTCCTGAGACTTTGCCGGCAGGGGGCGCTGCGGCGCCACCAGTTTCCAGGTAATGTCTGGAAGGCAAACATCGCATAAGAATTTGCAGCGCTTTAAATACTGGAGGGGGCTGGAGAGATGGCTCAGTGGTTAAGAGCACTGACTGCTCTTCCAGAGGTCCCGAGTTCAATTTCCAGCAACCACATGGTGGCTCACAACCATCTGTAATGGGATCTGATGCCCTCTTCTGGTGTGTCTGAGGACAGCTTCCGTGCACTCATACATAATAAATAAAGCTCTAAAAAATAAATATATATTGGAAGGAGTGGCGGGCTACCTGCAAGGGGCAGGACTGGTTTGACTCTACAAGGTTAGGACACAGTTAATAGCCTCATTTTTTAAGAAAAAATGAAAACATGATACAGAAAAGCCAATATAACCAGAAATCCTTATGTTAAGCAAGAATAAGCCAGACTCAGAAAGAATGCGTGTTTTCTCAGAGAACAGGGACTTGAAATTGTGTATGTGTGCATATATGTAAATGCTTTCATCTCTGTTTGTTTGCAAGTCATGAAACTAGAAAGGGGAACAGGAGAGGAGAGGCTGAGGTCGTAAGGGAAAGAGCTTGAGAGATGGGAGGGAGGGTAACAGACACATGTAAGAAGAAAACAGAAGCTTGGGCTGGCTGGGGGAAGGAAGGAACCGCAGGAGGAGAGAGGGGAAAATAAAAGCAGATGATGGTGTGTACGAGGGACCATACCATGGTGAACCCGTTATTTTGTTTGTTTCCCTAACCACCAATAGTAGCTGCCTCCATCCGACACTGGCGGGCTTGGTGCTGGGTGCTTTAGTCTGGTAGCCACCTGCTTGAGACATGGACCACACTCTCCTTCGGGCTCCCGTTCTCCTCCCAGGATGGCACAGCCTGGAAATTCAGAGATACCATTTGCGTGTGCTGGTGACTATTCCAGATGAAGCTGGCCCATAAGTGATACCCCAGCTCACCAAAGAAGCCCTTCTAGAGCCTTCCAGAACATTTCTGGAAGCAATACAGAGAAAGAGTTTTCATTTCCTAATTGCATTTTGCAGTGATATTTTAGTGCTGCGCCCCCCCCCTTTAATAAAAAAAAATGTATCTACTTAGAAGCATTCAGAGTGTCAATGAAATAGCCACAATTTTTTTGCAATTACAGAGTGGTATGCAGTTAACAGAACAACAATTGTCTTCATATAAGCTGCATCAGAGACAACTGGAGATAAAAACAAAAACAAAACAAAAAAAAACCCAAAAACAAAAAAAAAAAAAAAAAAAAAAACAAAGGGAAAAAAAAACCAAAAAACTAAACTGTCCCCATATATAACTAATTTGTGCTGTGCACCAACAAGAACCTGCTTTAAATTTCCATGCCAATTGACAACCCCCAGACTGTACCAGGCAAGGTTAGTGGCTATGAAAAATACCACCAGAACAGGACTATCTAAAGACACATTTGGGAGTGTGTTAACTATAAAAAAAAAAAAAAAAAAAAAGACAGTGTACCGTTTAAAAACAAATATTACACAGCCTTACATTTCAATTTTTTTTCTTTAAAAGGAGTGGATTGTGTACAGGTCAGGGGGGCGTTAAATGCTTTATAGACAAGAAAAAAACTGCACTAGAACCAACTTATTCATCATCATCTTCTTCTTCCTCCTTTTCCTCCTCATCATCATCTTCCTCTTCCTTCTTTTTCTTGTTGTTTTCAGCCTTGACTGCCCCCCTTTTCCACTGCATCAGGTTTTTCTTTAGCTCTGTAGGCAGCAATATCCTTCTCGTACTTCTCTCCTTCAGCTTGGTGGCCTTCTTCTCACAGGGCTGCTTGCTATCCGTGGCAGTGTTCTTCCGCATTTCTCCTAGTTTCTTTGCAACATCACCATTGGGTAAGCCAGGATGCTCGCCTTTGATTTTTGGGCGGTACTCAGAACAGAACAAGAAGAAAGCCGAAGGAGGCCTCTTGGGTACACTGAGGTCCTTGAACTTTTTGGTCTCCCCTTTGGGGGGAATGCAGGTTTTCATTTCTCTTTCATGATGAGCTTGCCAGCCTTTGCCATATCTTCAAATTTCCCCTTTCCTTTAGCAGGCATGGTCTTCCACCTCTCTGAGCACTTCTTAAAGAACTCTGAGAAGTTGACAGAAGCATCCAGGTGCTTCTTCTTGTGCTCCCTCCGGCAGGTTTGCACAAAGAATGCATGTGAGGACATTTTGCCTCTTGGCTTCTTAGGATCTCCTTTGCCCGAGTTTAGTTGATTTTCCTCCACGAGACACAGAGTCGCCCAGTGCCCATCCGGCTCTTGCTTGCCCAACACTGTCTCTAGGGAAGACAGAGAGTGCCTGCCCGGGTCCTGGGAATCGGTTCCTGAAGTGGCCGCCTGCCGAGCCCAGAGTCCCTGTTTATCATGCCAGCTGCCCGCCAGAGGTAGCGCCCTGTCTTACACATACATTGCATTATTTACGTTATGTGTTTTGCTGAAAATGTCACACTTTAGGCTAATGTATCTGCCGTGCATACTTCCTGCAAGTATGAAGGATGCTCTTGAACATGGTGACTCATCCTTATGGGCCCTGGGAGGCCCCTCTCTCACTGTGAACCTCAGCACCAGAGATGTCCATGTGTATCAAAGGTCTGAGGATGGATTCTCTGCCTTCCCTTCGCCTAAGCTGAGAAATGTGTGTCTGGCACTCAGTTCCAGCTGCTGCTGCCAGCATCCCTGAAGCCAGAGGACTGATGTGGGTGTAGATACCTGGACACAGAAGGTGATGGCCAGCTCCAAGGGATCTTGGGTGCTTTCATGTGCCTATGCGCGTGCACACACACACACACACACACACACTCTCTCTCTCTCTCTCTCTCTCTCTCTCTCTCTCTCTTAAAAGTAATCAAATAAATCTTATAAAAAGAAACACTTAAAACATCACACACACCCTGCACATACGTAGCAAATGTGCAGCTCATTCTTCATGGGGGTCCCAAACAACTAGAGTGGTGGCTACCCTGAAAGCTATTGCTGGTACCTTTGTGGGATGTGTTCTTCTACCTGGACTGCTGTGTCAGGCCTCAGTGGGAGAGGATGTGCCAAGCCTCACAGACTTGATGTACCAGGGTTGGGGGGGTGATAACCAGGGAGGCCCCCACCAGCTCAAAGGAGAAGGGGATAGGGAAGAATTGTGGAAGGGGGTGACTGGGAGGGGATCTGTGAGAGGGATGTAAAGGGAATAAGTACACTAAATAATAATAACAATAATTTTAAAAATCACACACATATGCACGCGCATGCATGCACACACAAGGGCATGCACAAGCATGCACACACCTCACCAGGTATTGCTCTATCAGTAACAGAAACATCCTTTGTAATGCATGCGCATGGGGCAGCTGACCTCAGTCTCCTGCGGATTCTCCCTCTTCCTCTCTCTTTACCTCCCCTCCACCCTGCTTCTCTTCACAGCGGGCTACTGCAGGGGCCTGTTGACTTGTGCTTTGATCCAGCCTTCAGTGGGTTTAACCTGGAACCCCTCTGCCACACTCAGATTCACTCCAAAAGACTCTTAATTTATGCTGCTCCTTCATCGTTCTGCTCTTGTGTAAAGACTCGGAAAGCACGCACATAATCAAGTCTTGAAGTAGCGGGTAATTGAAAGACATGGTGACCCTGCGCTGAGCGCCTTCTGGACCTGCTTTGCTTCCTTGACGCCCTTACCCAGCATTCCAATGGGTATAAGAGACTAGAAGTGCCCTGTGACGGTGAATGGTGAATCTTAGTTGTCAACTGCATCGGGTAGCGTATGTATAGGTGCAGGAGTGGATTCCTCAGCCCTCTCCAGCTACACTCATGCACCTACATACATGCATGCACACACAGAGAGAAAGTAAGAAAAGAAAGAAAAGGAAAGGAAAGCAAGCAAGAAACCAAACCTGGTGTGCTCGGCTAGAACTCCGTCACGGTGGAGGGTGGGAACAGCCACTTCTGCACAGCGAGATTCAGGGAGAGACCCTGAATCAAAGGAATACCGCAGAGAATGCGAAACAGGACTTAAATGCTCATGTGCTCGCAGAGCGCGTGCACCCACGCCGCACTCCAAACAAACAAATTCAAATCGAAATTAAAACGCGGGCGGAGGATGTACCTTAGTGCTAGCCTTAGTGAGGCCCTGGGTTCAATTCTCAGCGCTGCCAGAAGAAACCGGATCGCAGCGAGAACACAGCAGTGAAGGGCTGTAATGTGGAGCCTCGATTTTTCACAATGACAAGGAAGAACCACCGTGTGGGGGGCGTCATGAGGGGAACATTGGCAAGACTGTCTCTGGCTTCAGGGACAAGAGTAGATTGGGAAGGAGTTGCTGGGTTTTAAGAAGATGGCTTCCTGGGGAAAGAAAAGAGTCTGTTAACAGCATCCAGCTTTCTGGCCCTCCCCAGGGATCAGCTTCATGCCCTCTGTTGCAGAGAGGACGCCTACTCCACAGCCAGAGACTGACACGTATGGGCCAGCTACGTGGCACCAGCTCAACAGGCTTGTGGCTTCCACTTGAGGCCTCAACGGCTCCTGAGCAGCAGGGGGCGCTGCTTGCTCGCAGGTTTGTGCTGAATCACATCGGGAGCCAAAGCTGGAGGGGCTGGGAGACTGGAAAAACATGCTCTGATCAAAGGCTCCGCAGGTTAAAGTTGGCCTGGGTGTTGGAGAACCTGCCCTAAAAACAAAGAAACACGCCCACCAACCTAGACAAAGACACACACAAAATCGATTTTGGAACTCAAGGCCACATTCTTGGAATGTATTAGAGTAAAAGCCAGCCCGCACAGCCCTGCCAATTTCTAGAAGGATAGATGATTGATACAGCCAGTATGAGCAGTGGGTACAGCGGGACTTACGGACATGAACTAGGGACCAGGATGTAGGTCAGCTGGTAGAGAGCTTGGGAGCATGCGTGAGAACTTGGTTTGATTCCCCGGGACCTGTGCTGCAGTGGTGGCACACTTGGGAGGTAGAGGCAGGAGGGTCAGAAGTTCGAAGTCCTGTTTGCTAAGCAGCAAGCCCAAGACTAGAGACATTCTGTCCTTCCCACAAGATGGCAGTGGCAGGCCCTGAGTCCATCGAGAGAGGACACAAGGTTAGTTGTTTCTCTAGTTTCAACTCCGTCATAGTTTTTTCTTGTCTTGTTTGTGTGGTTGATAGTGAAAGTGTAAAAATGTAAGTGGCACTCCATGGCTTCAGATGGCCATTCCAACTGTACAGCGGTTCCTTGAGGCGCGTAGAGTCGGGGACAGAGTGGCTGGATACCGTACTCTAGCGATGTGATGTTTTTATTTGCGAGTTCACTGCAGTAAAGTAATTTTCTTTTTTAAAGAGAGAAAGAAAAGGCAGCTATAGCATGAGACCCTGTCTCAGAACAAAACCCTCGGAGAAGGTGACGCGTATCTATGCAGATTTATAAGGAGGAGGAGGAACACAACAGAGACATAGACTCCGATGTTGCTCACTTTAGTGCCTGTCCAACAGGCCCAAAGCTGTGGGTTTGATCCCCCAGCACCTTATAAATGTGGTGCGGTGAGCCCAAAACTTGAGAAGGGGAGATGGCATAGGAGGATCTGAAGTTCAAGGTCGCCCCTGACTACATAGCCAGGTCAAGGTCATCCAGGACTACATGAAACTCTATCTTTAAAAAAAAAAAAAAAAAAGCATAGGGGCTGGAAAGGTGACTCAGCAGTTAGGAGCACTGACTGTTCTTCCAGAGGTCCTGAGTGGAATTCCCAGCAACCACAGTGTGGCTCACAACCATCTGTAATGGGGTCTGATGCCCTCTTCTGGTGTGTCTGAGGACAGCGACAGTGTACTCATACATAAAATAAATAAATCTTAAAAAAAAAAAAAGGAAATGGAAAAAAAGGCATAAACTCAAGAAAAGTGGGAAGGTGGGGCTACTAAGGGCTTTTCTGACTGAAAGGCCTGTTATCAGTAAACTGAGCCTCAGCCTACAGTAGGTGGGCAGAGGACCAGCAGTGTCCACATGAACCTAAATGTAGCGAGAAGGGTTGTGTACACATATGTTCTCTGTTTCTCTTCTCTCCCTGTGTGCAGGTGTATATGTTTGTGTGTGTGCATATATATATCTGTGTGTGATGTGTATGTGTTTGTGTGTGTCTCTCTGTGTGTGCATGTGTGTGTTTGTATGTGTGTGTATGTATCTGTGTGTGATATGTATGTGTGTGCATGTGTATGTTTGTGCATGTTTGTATGCATGTATATATCTATATGTGTGATGTGTATGTGTTTGTGTGTGTCTCTCTGTGTGTGCGTGTGTGTGTTTGTATGTGTGTATATATATCTGTGTGTGATGTGTATGTGTTTGTGTGTGTTTTTCTGTGTGTGTGTGTATCTGTGTGTGATGTGTATGTGTTTGTGTGTGTTTCTGTGTGTGTGTTTCTCTCTCTGTGTGTGATGTGTATGTTTGTGTATGTTTCTCTGTGTGTATGTGTATGTTTGTGTATGTGTATGTGTATCTGTGTGTGATGTGTATGTGTTTGTGTGTGTCTCTCTGTGTGTGCATGTGTGTATTTATGTGTGTGTGTGCATGTGTGTGTATGTATGTGTGATGTGTATGTGTGTGTGTCTTTCTGTATGTCCATGTGTGTGTATATTTATGTGTGTGCATGTATGTGCGCATATGTGTGTGTGTCTTTCTGTATGTGCATGTGTGTATTTCTGTATATTTATGTGTGTGCGTGCATGTGTGTGTGTGTGTGTGTGTCTTTGTGTTCAGGGCAGGTTCTCACTCTGTCAGCCAGGCTGACTTTAGGCTGCTGAGCATTTGAACTTTCTGCCTCCGCCTCTCTAGCACCAGGATGGCAGATATGTGACACATTACTTACAGACTCTAATGTGGTCACATAAACCAATTATAGACACTAATACCGTGTCCAATAGATTTAATCCCACAGGAACTCAACGCCCCACACCAGACTCTCTGTGATCACCATCATTTTTCCCTTTGCTCTGAGACAGAATTTCATGTAGCCTAGGCTAACCTTCATGCATACCCAAGGCTAGTCTTGAACTCCTAGTTGTACTGCTTCACTTGCCGAGTGCTGGGATCAAAAACATTATCATCCTTTTACAGCAGGAAAGGGAGAATCACGAAAATCCAGGTCCCTGACTAAAGTGCAATAAGAATTCTCCTCTTCCTCCTCCTCCTCTTCTCCCTCCTCCTCTTCTCCCTCCTTCTCCCTCCTCCTCCTCTGCCTCCCCTCCCTCCTCTTCTCCTTCCTCCTCCTCTGCCTCCCCTCCCTCCTCGTCTCCCTCCTCTCCCTCCTTCTCTCTCTCCTCCTCCCCCTCCCCTGCACACAGGATTGAAGCTAGGTCTTTGGGCATGTTAGGCTAGTGCTCTGCCCACTGAGCTACACTACCCAGGAATGGAATTTCTGTGCCCTTACTGTTGTTCATACTGTTTAGCCCTTCCTTCTGCCAATCTTCCCCTCTGCTTTCAGATTCACAACACAGGTATGAACATGGCTACCTTGCCGTTACTCTAGTTAGTTAGCCATTGTTTATTTATAAATGCAGTTAAAATTCTTCAAGTACAAGCATTCTATGGCTCAGTGTTGCCAAGCCAAATCCAAGCCCGCCTTTATTCACCACGAGTGACTTCCCACTGGTCAACCAAAGCCCAAAGCTGGCCCCTGGCTCACATAGGTACTGGCACTTAGTGCTACTCAGGGACACACTGCTCAGTGTCACTGTTGAGGGACAAGCAAGGGGCTGAGCCATTCAGTGACTCTGACAGGCCCTAGGCCAGTGGTTCCCAATCTGTGGGACGCAACCCCTTTGGGTCAGATGAGCCTTTCACAGGGGTGACCTGAGACCGTTGGAAAGCACAGATATTTACATCATGATTCATAGCAGTAGCAAAACTATGAGGTAGCAGTGGAAATAATCCTATGGTTGAGGTCACCACAACACAAGGAACTGTAGTAAAAGGTCACAGCATTAGGAAGGTTGAGAGCCATTGCTGCAGGCCATCATCCTGGAAAGGAAGATGGTTCACTCTAAAGCAGACCTACTGCCATGGTTACCTGTGATTCTCTGTGGAAGAGTGTGGAGTTGACCTTTGGCTGTGCATTTGAGGTGTTTCTAGAAAGGACTAGCTGCAGAGGAAGAGCGACCCTCACCGTGGGTGGTATCTTCCAACTGGTGATTCAGACCCTGGAGACCTGAGGTAAAGCTGTGTCACCCGCCTGCCTCTCATGGCCTCCCAGTGTCTATTGCTGCCGCTGCTGCTGCTGCTGGAGTGGCCTCCTCTATCAACCCCTGCTTCCTGGGCTTTAACATGGGCAGGACAACAGCTCCCTACAAATCGTCCCACCTTCAACAGCAGACTAAGGTGTGCAGCCAGCCACTGTTGGACTCCCTAGCCCATAGCAGGTAAGCCATTCTAGTAAATCCCCTTTGTAGTAAAGTTAATGTCATTGCTTTGTTTCCCTAGAGCACTCTTGCTAATTCACCTACCATCAAAGACTCCTGCCCAATGGCCTTCTACACAGATCCTAGTATATCAGTTCTAAATATTCTGAGGTTTCCATTATGAAAAAAAATCACTCACACATATACACACGTACACACATGCACACACACACTAGTACACACAGGCACACACAAGCACACACACTAGCACACACACTGGTACATACAGGCACACACTAGTACACACATACACTAGTACACACGTGCACACAGGCACACACTAGTACACACACAGGCACACACAAGCACACATACTAGCACACACACATGTACACACACTGGTATATACATGACACACTAGTACACACACACTAGTACACACATGCACACAGGCACACACTAGTACACACCTGTACACACATACACATGAACACACATGGACATATACGTGCTCGAGAGTGCACACACACACACACACACACACACACCACCACACCCCTCTACTTTCTCAGTAACAATACCACACTCTGGCAGCTATGACTTATCATTACTAGATGATTGCTCACTTTTTTATCTATTAATATTTTTCTGATTAGGGTTCTGTGGGCTTTATTTACTAAGTATCCTTTTAAAATCTCGCTCTTGGGCTGGAGAGATGGCACAATGATTAAGAGTTCTTGCTGGGGGTTGGGGATTTGGCTCAGGGGTAGAGCACTTGCCTAGGAAAGCAAAGGCCCTGGGTTCGGTCCCCCGCTCCGAAAAAAAAAAAAAAAAAAAAAAAAAAAAAAGAGTTCTTGCTGCTCTTCCAGAGGTCCCAAGTTCTATCCTCAACACCCACAGATCAGCTCACAACTGCCTGTAATTCCAGCTCCAGGAGACCCTAGGCCTCTGGCTTCTGGCTTCCTCGTGTACACATATCCCTGCATAGAAACACTCACATGTATACTTAATTAGAAAAATAATAATGACAGTAAACTTTAAAAAGTCACTGTCTTGTAGAAATATACCTGGAAAAATTAAGGGTGTATGTGAATTATTCTGTTAAAAAATTTATTTATGTTTATGTTATATGTACAAGTATTTGCATGGATGTAGGTATGTGTGCCACGTGTGTGCCTGGTGCCCACAGAGGTCAGAAATGGGTGTCAGGCATCGAATTGGAGTTACAGGTAAGGAGCTGGCAACTAAACCCTGATCCTCTAAGAGCAGTCAGCGCTCTTAACTGCTGAGCCATCTCTCCACGGGGTGGGGGGTGGGGAAGTTTTGTTTTTCAAGACAAAACATTTCCTGTGTAGCCCTCCACATCCTGGCACTCACTCAGTAGACCAGGCTAGCCTAAAGCTCAGAAATCTGCCTGCCTCTGCCTCCAGAGTGCTGGGATTAAAGGTGGGAGCCACCATACCTGGCCCCCAAATATTCTTTTCTGATGTCGAACTTTAAGGTGTTGAGATGTGTTTCAGTCAGTTCCACGTATCAAAAATGTAGATGCGCGAATGATAAAATAATGCTTATTGAAAAGGGCAGCTCTAACTTTTTAAATTACATTTCTTTATTTGGGTAGCAGGGGGCATACATACCATGGTGCTTGTATGGAGATCAGAAAACAACTTCTCTCCTTCCACGCCGTGGGTCCTGGGGGTTGAACTCACGTCACCAGGCTTGGCAGCTGGCATCCTTATTTACTGAGCTACCTCACTGGTTCCAGAACGTTCTTTCTGTTGCGAACGTACTTCTAGAAGTTTAAACTGTACTTGGCAACATCAGCAGCATGCTTTATTCTGTTGTTCAGAAGTGATCAGGTTAAAAATCTGAACATGGGGCTGGAGAGGTGGCTCAGGAGTTAAGAGCATGGACTGTTGGTCCAGAGGACCCAGGTTCAATCCCTAGCAAGCACTCAGTGAAACTGGACTCACTAATTCCAGCTAGTCTGAGCAGCCTGCTTGCCTCAGGGCTCCTGTCTCAGTCTCCTGAGTACTGGGGTTACAGGAAGCGGCTACAGCTTCCTAGCTTCTGTGTGTGCTTAGGATTCAGACAGGTTCTCACGCCTACCTGGCAAGCTCTTTACCTGGTAAGCTATTTTCCCACTCCCTTGACAGACAATTTTTATGTGATATATAAAAATTTTAGAGGCTTTTACTCATTGCTGCTGAGTTACCTTACGACAGTTCTTCCTAGGTCAAAACTGCAAATGCTATCATTGGGTGCAGCAGTTACCAAGGTAACCATCTTAATTAGCAGTTCAGCATGCCAATCATGGAACTCATCCAAGAGTAAATGGCTTTTTAAAAAGGATTTATTTATTTTATGTATACGAGTACACTGTCGCTGTCTTCAGACACATCAGAAGAGGGCATCAGATCCCATTACAGATGGTTGTGAGCCACCATGTGGTGGCAGGAATTGAACTCAGGACCTCTGGAAGAGCAGTGCTCCTAACCACTGAGCCATCTCTCTTCCCCAAGGGTAATTTTTTTCTTTTTCCTCTTTTTTTCTTTTTCCTTCCCATCCCCTACCAAGGGCTCACTTTTAGCTCTTTAGGACCCTGCTCTACTGTCTGCATAGAAGTGCCTAAGGTCCACAGAAACCTATCTTCACCAATTTAATCTTAGTTTCCCTTCCTCCTTCCTTCCTTCCTTCCTTCCTTCCTTCCTTCCTTCCTTCCTTCCTTCCTTCCAAGACAAGATTTCTCTGTGTATATCTGGCTGTCCTGGAACTTGCTCTGTAGATCAGGCTGGCCTTGAACTCACAGAGATCAGCCTGCCTCTGTCTCCCAAGTGCTGGGGTTAAAGGAGTGCACCACCACAGATCTCATTACCAATGGTTGTGAGCCATCATGTGGTTGCTGGGATTTGAACTCAGGACCTCTGGAAGAGCAGTCAGTGCTCTTAACTGCCAGCCCTTAATACCTATTTTTAATGATGGTTTTAAGCACTTTAACCTCCCTTTTAGCCCACCACCCACCAGAGGTAGTGGAAAAGAAAGGATATGGGGAAACGGACCTGTTTAGAAAGGGTCTTTGGGGGTTGGGGATTTAGCTCAGTGGTAGAGCGCTTGCCTAGGAAGCACAAGGCCCTGGGTTGGGTCCCCAGCTCAAAAAAAAAAGAACCAAAAAAAAAAAAAAAAAAAAAAAAAAAAAAAGGGTCTTGGGACAACTCCCATCTGTGATGTCTGGAAATCAGCAGTTCAGTTCACAGATCAGCAGTGGCAGCTTGCTTGCAAACACTTCACGGATGCTCCAGCAGTCCAGTTCAGTAGAGTTGGGACAGCAAATCAGCAGCTTTGACGCTATGTAGCAGACATAGTCAGGCCTCAGCCTCAACGTGAGTCCGCACAAGGGACCCAGAGGAAGGCCAGGAGAAGTCTCAGCTGCACTCTCTCAGGGAAGTCAAGATGAGAGACCCACAAGCCAAGCTCAGCCCTGTCATTGTCCCTCGAGTCCTATTTAGACCCTCCAAACATCATGTGTCCTCCACAGGTGTGCCTCAGCTGACTTCACTCTGCCAGCCAGCCAGAGTCTGTGGGAGCACAAGAAGCTGTAGATGCCTCCAGAAGGTTTTTGGTGCATTTCTGTCTATGGCATCCCAACAAATGCGGCTCAGCTACACAAGGTAAGGTGGACCGATACATGCCTTTGTCGGCAAGGAATCTTCCATCGCGTGTCCTTTCACATGCTTGCTTTAGCAGAACATCCTCTCTCCTGTGTCTGCTTCAGCACAATGTTCCTTCACAAGTCCGCCTGAGTGTGTCTGTTTCAGGAAAACACTCCTTCATGTTTGCCCTAGCAAAACAACTGACTCTCCAAAGAACCATTAGAGTTTCCACTTCACACACACACACACACACACACACACACACACACACACACACACACACACACACACAGAGAGAGAGAGAGAGAGAGAGAGGGAGAGAGAGAGAGAGAGAGAGAGAGAATCTGAGAGCAAGCTAGCTGAATATCTACAATCCCAATACTGGGGAGCCTGGGGCAAAGAATTGCTGAAAGCCTAGACTTTACAGTGAGTTACAGGTTAGCCTAGGCTACAGAATTATACAGGTTAGCCTAGGCTACAGAATTATACAGGTTAGCCTAGGCTACAGAATTATACAGGTTAGCCTAGGCTACAGAATTATACAGGTTAGCCTAGGCTACAGAATTATACAGGTTAGCCTAGGCTACAGAATTATACCTGGTTTTCAAAAGCAAACAAATGAAATAAATGTAAACGCCGTGGCTTTTAGTAGAGCTTTCACACACACTGGGTTGAAGAGTGCCATGGGCTGGCATTTCTTTCAACATAAACTCCCTGTAAAATAGACTCCGAGGGAGATAACTGCAGAAACCTGCTACATAAAATTGGTATTTATAACCTGACGAAAGCCAAACAAGCATTCATCAGGCACAGTAAAACTGAGGATCTGGGGTGGGAGCCGCTGGGCTCTTTTTGTGATTAGCAGGCAGCCTGGGAGTCTGGCCATGCTATGCTGCACTTGCTTTCCTTTCTCTGTAAATGAAAAAAATCTCATCATCCCATCCCTTTCCTTCCTCCTGTGAACCTCTTGAAACCATCACCTGTTTCTTCATTTGTTATTGTCATTCACACACAGACACACACACATACACACACACAAACAGAAAGCTGGACACACAGAGAAAAACAGACACAGACACACACAGACAACACACACAAAGATATAGACAAACAGAAAGATGGACACACACGCACGCAGACAGACAGAGGGCACACATACACAGACAGACAGACATTCACAAAAAACATACAGAAGACAGACACACATAAACACACAAAACAGATACAGACACACACAGACACACACACACACACACACAAACAGAAAGATGGACACACAGAGAAAAACAGACACAGACAACACACACAAAGATATAGACAAACAGAAAGATGGACACACGCACGCAGACAGAAGACAGAGGACACACATACACAGACAGACATTCACAAAAAACATACAGAAGACACACACACACACATACAAAACAGATACAGACACACACAGAGACACACACACAAAGACATAGACAGAAAGATGGACACACACATATAGACAGACAGATGGACACACACAGACAGACAGACATGCACAGAAAAACATACATACAGACACACACAAAACAGATTGATACAAACAGACAGAGAGACAGGCAGGCAATTACGCACGCATGCACTCACACACACACACACCAGATAGATACACACACACACACACACACACACACACACTCTGTAAAGGCTGATCTTTGGAATACAAGTCAGCTCCAGGCAGGTAGAGAGCTGTAAAGAACAGTGAGAGCTTGAGTCTAGGAGGACACAGGCATTGTGGGCCTTCAGGGTGAGGAGTGATTGATGTCAGGCTTGCAAACCGATGTCTGCAGGAGAAACGGATCTTAGGTTCTTGGAACAAGCATGGCCCACTGGCAAGGCTCAGTCGTGGTTCACGGACGTCTGAAAACTGATTCAGTGTACAGAATCTGTAAGTGAAGCTGGCCACAGTGGGGGCGGACCGTGCAGAGCAGCCTGCAAAGTCACTGTGCAAGCCACACCAACGGCAATGAGACCAGCCCGGGCCACATCCCTGGAGGCTCTTGGGTTTCTAGAAGCAGCTACGTAGGCCTCAGAGGCACACTTCAACCACAATAGCACAGTAATCCCAGAGCGGTGAGCTCTGGGCACAGCTGGTACGATGTGGCCCCGTCACGCACGCTTGCATGTGATCTAGCTTCACTGAGAAGGCAAGCCACTTCAGTTGGGATATGGATACAGAGAAGACGGAGTGGCTGGCTGTCTCTGTGCGTGCCACTGAAAGACAGTACAGGTGAGGACCCTTAAAGGGGCAACTTCCCAAGCACTTTCTCAGCTTCTACACATTAACAGCCAGGCATGGTGGCTCACACCTGGGATCCCATCACTCGGGTGCTAAAGGCAGGGGATCAGGAGTTCAAGGCCATCGTTTGCTATATAGCAAGTTTGAGGTTCTAGCCTGGGCTAGAACAACAACAAATATACCACCCCCTCCCCACAAACACATTTCAGCAAACTGAAGAGTCATATCCAGAAACTGCCATGTTGGAAATGGTATGATTGATCCAAGACGGATCAATTAGTGTGAGGACTGAGGGATTCAAGATTGAAGTGAAGTTAACCCATCCAGAGCATGTCAGGTACAGAGTTGGGAAGTTATACATGGGACACTTTCAGTAAAGCCTGGATCCTGAAGTGTGTTTGAATCTTTCTTTAGAGCATCTCTTCATATCAGACACAGAGCACAGACTTGTAATCCCAGTACTCTGGAGACCGGGGCAAGAGGCTCACGAGTCCAAGGCCAACTAGACAAAAATAGCAAATAAACAAAAAAACCCCGCTTACCCTGGCGGTAATCATACTGTTTACAGAGAAGAGATCCCGGCCTGTAATGGTGGCTGAGGCTTGTAATCCCAGCTATTCCTGGGAACCGAGGCAGGAGGCTGGCAGGTTCGAGGCCCGCATGGTGAGTTAGTGAGGCCCTGTCTGAAGCACACACAGAAGGATGGTAGATTTATCTCTGCAAACTAAGTACTCAACGTGTGAGAGGTCCTATGTCCGTTCCCAGTCTCCCCCCCCCCACACACACACTCCACTGACACCACCAGAGAAAAGCAAAGCCCCTCAAGGGGGAAAACTATCTAGAGCCCAGTCCTTGCCACCCATGTCCTACACACCAAGACCTTCCTAGAACTGAGCCACTGTAGCCAGAGGCTGAGGGAACTCGCATCTCTTTCCTGCACCCTTCCTGTTTCACCAAACAGCCAAGCCAAACAGCCAGATCCAGGCTCACCGGCCGCCAAACAGCAGACCTGCGAGTCTCCTGGGACTGGCAGCCTGTACCCCTGCCAGTCTCTCTGTGCTTACTCAGACCTGAAACGACAGACGACTTACTTCTGATCTAAGACTCCTGTGAATCACTCACAAAAGGTCTTCTGCTGCCAAATCTCTGCATAGCCATGGGCTTCTGAGCTTCCTGGGCTTCCAGGGCTTCCTGGGCTTCCTGGGCTTCCTGGGCTTCCTGGGCTTCCTAGGCTTCCTGGGCTTCCTGGGCTTCCTGAGCTTCCTGAGCTTCCTGAGCTTCCTGAGCTTCCTGAGCTTCCTGAGCTTCCTGAGCTTCCTGAGCTTCCTGAGCAGGCCAAACCAGGCCTTGGTCTGAGCAAGCCCTCTCGTGCTATCTTTTGTCTTGTGACCCAAGAGTGCCTCCTCCCTTGAAATCCACTGGCATCTATGGGATTCATAGGGAGGAATTTAAAAATTATAAAAACAGCTTAAGACCTTAGTAAGGAATGCTCTTCAGTAAGTGTGTTATCTACTCAGTGGGGATTGGGACGTGGAGAGGTTCAGTCCTGAAGTGGCTCAACCTTTGACCCTTTGGGAAGAATGTCTTTTAGAGTGCCTCCTCACTGAGCTATGGCCCCAAGCCCTAGAGGAAATTCTTTTGAGTCTTGTTAATTATGAGGGAACAGGTACATCAAGGAGCAGCTGGAGGTTGCTTTCCTTTCTTACCTTTTTTATTTTTAGATGGGGTCTTGTAACTTTTGAGTGGCCTGGAGCTCACTGTGTAGACCAGGCTGACCTGCCTGCTCTGTAGAAACCCTGGTGGGGTCTCTTATTATAAAGTAAGGCCTCCATAGTTCACGCACCTCCAGACCCAGATCCTAGCCCCATAAAAGTGAAGCGTCAAAATGAATAAAGGTTGGAGGCTAGCCTAGTCTACATAGTGAACTCCAGGACAGCAGGACTGTGTGTGGGGAAACCATAATGCTATTTTATAACCAAGGCTTGGAAGCAACACCATGTCGTTAATGTGGTCATCATTCCTCTCATGGTTACAAAGGACAGGGCAGGGCAGTGGGCATGAGTCTCAAAACAAGACACACAAAAATGAATAAAGAAAAAAACAAAGGTGCAAATAAAGACATTAAACAGCCAACCCCGGTAAAATAAGACCTACTGGAGACTGAAAGATGATACATGGGGGTTGGGGGGAGAGGACACTAATAGTTCCCAGCATTATTATTTGTCTATGTGGCATCTCTCCACCATCCGCAGATCAACTTTAAAGAAACGTGTTCTGAGGGACAGTTCAGACACACGTACCACCTTAGCGTGCATGAGGCCTGGGCCAAATACCCTCTGCTAAAATTAAGTACATAAGGCAAATGTATTAAAGTAAAACATTGAAAATGTATTACAAGTAAAACATTGAAAGACAACTTGTTTGTTTTTCAAGGCAGGGTTTCTCTGTGTAGCTCTGGCCGTCCTGAAACTCCTGCCTCTGCCTCCGAGTGCTGGGGTTAAAGGTGGGTGCCATCACCTAATCTGTTTAAAATATTCTAGCTTTTTAAAGAGTCTTGCTGTACGGCGCATCTGGCTTCAAACTCAAGGCCCTTCTGTTGCAACCTCTTGTGAGCTAGGATTACAAACATAGGCATCTTGCCTGGGTCTTCTTTTGACCAAGAAAGCGATTTCTTAGAATTTATACTCCAGTAAGACACTAAGTTGACCCAAGAATGTGTAAGGATGTCCAGAGCTCTGTGGTATTTGGAGACGGAAAACCAAACACTGCCAAATCCTTCTGCAAATAGGTGACGACCAGCAGGCAAGTGTGTCTGCTCAGCTCTGAGCCCTGTTGCGTCTCACATTCTCAAGGACTTTGTTCTAGCCGCCGTCTCGCCTTCTCATTGGCCAGCGCTTCCTCTCTACCGGACAGTTCCTTTGGTATGAAGTACAGTGGGTGTCGTCCTATTTAAAGGCAAACAACGCGTTTTGCTGACTTAGCATGCCCCCGGCTGTTCTGTCTCTAAGTTGTCCGTCTCTCCCAGGCGCAGCGCTCTCCTTCCTTGTCTGTTGAGCCACAATTCTGAGTTTGCCCGTGAGCCAGACTGCTCTCCAGAACTTCCCTTGTCAAGACCACAATTGGCCCCCGCTTTGGCAAATTCAAAAGCCACACTTAGTTCTCCTTCATTTTCGTTTCGTTTCCCTGTTAAAAGTTGACGGATAGGCCAATGTGAGACGAGTTCTAGCTATTTCTGAAAAACAAACAAACGAACAAACAAACAACGCTCCTTCGTTCGTCATTTTACCACGCCCTTCCCTTCTGAGTGGTGAGGTCCACACAGGTCTGTCAGAGGCTCAGCTCCTCCATGTCTATGTTCTTTCCTCTCACGCTCGGCTTTCAGTGATATTTACACTTGATGATTTCTGGACCTTTTCTCCAAATCGGTTAAGCCTTTTATCACTCCAGGAGAGCCCAGCACCTACTTACCATTTCTACTTTGGGGCCTTGTAGGTCACATGCCCAACCAACCCCTACCCCACCCAATGAGCATTTCTTTTCTCCACAAACCCCCAGCTTCCTCCAAATGATCTGATCTCATCATCGGTCGCCCAACACTCGGGATGGTTCCTTCCAGAAACCTCTGGCTGCCGTTAGCTTTCGGCTGTCGCTTCTTTCCTTCTGTTCCCCAATCCCACCCATTCGCCCGTCCATGAGTCCTATATCCAGCGAGCCTCCGGAGTCTCACTGTCCTTCCCTGGACTCTCAGAGCCCTAGCATCCAAGCTCCTTTCAGACATGGACTCCCATCTGCACCCGACTCCCCCGATACTCTGATATCTAGTTAGCAGCCTGAGTTATTTTATAACATCATAAAGACGATGATAGCCCATTGCTGCTCATAACCTCAGGTAAGATGCATGCGGTCATGCATGCCTGGCATCTCAGGACTTGGGAGGTGGAGGCAGAGTTAGGAGTTCAAGACCAACCTCGTCTAAGTGAGGCCCTTCGTTTGTTTTCTAGTGCTGGGACAGACACCTTCACCATAAGCAACACGGGAAGAAAGGTTTATTTCACCTTACGACTCTCAGACCGAGGGAAGTCAGGGAAGGAACCCACGCAGTGACCTGGAGACAGGAGCTGGAGCCAAGACCATGAAGAAGGAGACACGAGCCTATAACTCTAGCACTCCAGCTGCTGAGGCGTGAGAACAGACACAACACACACACACACACACACACACACACACACACGTATACACACGTACACACACGTACAAAAAAACAGCAAAAACAACTGCAGCAACCCAGACCAATCGGTTTAGATTTTCTGTTGCTTTTAGAATAAATGGCACCGCTCTCCCGATGGCCCTTACTCTAGCTCTACAGGAAGTTGAACTGTCTGACTGTGAGTCATCTGCAGAGTTTCTAGAGCTCTCGCTGGGTGGAGAATCAGATCAAACTTGCCCTATTAGGCGTTCAACATTCTAAAGTATGTTCTGAGTGTATTTCTTCTTTGTGGTGCTGAGGATTGGACCCTGCAGGGCCTGTAACATGTCACGCTAATTCTGTTCCCATTACTTCTCATAGGAGAGCTAGATTAAAAAGATAATAGAACGTTCATGTCTACCTTTCACCTGGATTCTCCAACTCCCCATTGGTTTTATTTGCTCACCTTCCCCCCACCCTCTCTCTCTCTCTCTCTCTCTCTCTCTCTCTCTCACACACACACACACACACACACACACACACACACACACACACACACACACACACACACACACACACACACACACACGGATGCAGTCATTCATCACATGGTTAATGTTCCCTGAATTTATTTACAGTGGGATTAGTTAATGGCTACTTTGTACACACACATCTTTCTTCTTCTCTTGTAGCAATTGTGTAGCAATGAACACGAGGTCTTGGCGCTCACTTCTTTGTGACAGCAATCTGTGCACTTTCCTGTGCACAGCCATAATCACTAGGCTCCATCCTGGTGCTAAACCCACCTACTCCACAGACCTCCTTCAAATGGGCACTCCCGTCCCCACGATTTTGGTTTCAGGATACCTCCCATAGTCCTTACCTTGTATTAACCCGTTATTTTAAAGAGCACAGGTTGTTAACCACATAGTTGCCATCTGATTTGAATTGGTCAGATGTCTTTTTGAGACCTAAGCTTGTTCTTTGTAAGGAATACTGAGGAGGTGAGGCTGCATTTTCTTTTTGTGTCACATCAGGGTGGCAGGTGCCACTGTGGACGTGGTCATTCATCACATGGTTAGTGTTTGCTGGTTTATTTAATAAATTAGTTAATGGGTTTTGTATTCACTGACTAATGAACAATGGGTGTTTGTGAGCAAGAGGCTTTGGGGCTTACTACGAGGTAGAAACTACCCCGTTTGTTTACTTATATTTGTTGCTGCCCTCCGAGTTTACCCAGAGGTTCATTCTGTGATGACTATTAATGAAGGTAACCGGCTCTCCACACGGTCTCAGAGCCGCCACTGGAGCGCCTGTGAGGCTGACCTTGGCACAACCTCCTCATTCTCTGTGCTCATCTTATTTTTGCCTTGTCCCTGTCTAGAGGCAGCCACTCCTCCAGGGAGCATTTGATGAAGATATTTAGAGACCACGTTCAGGATGTGTGGGATGTTCCCTGTAACCTCATGTCAGATTATATGGAGACCGCTGGAGTGGAGCCAGAATGGGCGTCTGCTTCACCGCTACCCGTCTTCATTTTGATCACCCAGATGGCTTCTGTTAGCCTGTCCCGCCCAGTTTCTAGCCTTCTCCACCCTGAACTATGCCTCAAAGCTAGTATTAGTGTGGAGCACAACAGTCAGTTCCCAAGTCGTTTATCTTTGTTTGTCTTGGCATAGGCCACGGCAGGAAGAGAACACAGGACGACACATGGCTGCCTTCTTGCCCAGGTCTCATTACCCTGGCCGTGTTCCTTAGCTGGAAGTCTCTATTTTCTCAGGGCTACCAACTCTTCTCGGTTCCTCCTCTCCCTACTTTTGGTTTGTGCTCCCCTCTAAGACCTAGTTAGGTTTAAGTGCCAGCTGTCGGCCAACCTCTTAAACTTGCATCTAATAGACAGTAGCTAAACATTTCTCAAATGCCCGAGAGTGTGCCTCTGTGTTTCCCATTGGCAGCCTTGAGCACTGCCCTCCAGGTAAGCAGGACTCCACCCCGGGCTTCCCAGGAGACATGGTGCACTATGCTCTGGAAAAAGCAGGTGTCTCGTGAAGTTAGAAACCCAGCATAAAAACTTCTTCCTCCAGGCAAGCCTTCGAAGGCTTTTTCCATGGAGTTGCCAGATTGGTCAGTAAATAGTTCTGTTTTGAGAGCTACAAAGTCTCTGTGGAAGCAACTGTACCCTGCCATTACAGTGCAAAGGCAATCAAAGGCAAGGCCTAAAGAATGGGCTCCCTGGGATTCTCATGGAAGACGTTTAATATCTCAGCATTCTGAAGGCTGCAGGATGTTGTTACATAGCCTTCGGGTGACCTTCATGGTTCTCTGGTTTTAAAGCAAACTATTCATGGTTTGCTTTGTTTAGAGATAGGCTCTCACATTGTACAGGCTGCCTTCAAACACGCTATGTAGCCAAGGATGACATTAGTTTGTTTGAGACGAGCTCTCACTATATGCTCAGGTTGGCCTGAAACTTTCTATGCAACTCAAACTAGAGCTTCTCCTGCCTTGGTCTCCCAATGCTCCAGGTGTGGTCGCCATGCTTGCTTGCTGAGAGGCTTAGAGCCTTGAGCTTTGCTGGTCATCCACTAATGTCCCTTAGTAGGCTCAGCTCTAGCAGGATGTACCAGTGTGGAACCATGAACGCTGGATGACGATGTGCAGCCCCAGGAAGAGTGTGCTGCTGCAGCGTCTCCTGAGTAGCTCCTAAGGCACCACAGAGCCTGTACGTCCTGTGGAAGGCTGCCCTGCCTGAGAACATCTGCTCCGTTGCTCCCAGGCGGTTCAGGTTGAGCTTACATCTTACAACTCTGATCATATTGATAGACAACCAGAGCTTCCTGTTATTTTTTGGTCAAGGGGTCCAAGAAACACTTAGCAACCATGTGCTTTCAAAGGCGCAGTTCAGAAGCAATGCTTGTCTCCTGAAATACCAGAAGTTATTCAGTTTTGATTATGTTTTTTTGAGAAAGAGTCTCACTATGTAGCCCAGGACAGCCTTGAACTCACAGATATCCACCTGCCTCTGCCTCTGGATTGCTGGGACTAGGGGGTTTGTGTCACTGATGACGCGCAGTTGCTGTAACTTCCTTAGAAGCAGGCGAAAGTGATTGCTTTGTACTGTCAGGAAAATTTATTTAAAATGTTTTATTATTGGCATTATTTAACTTGTAACGTATTTGTATACACGTGTGTTGCCCGCAAATGTGGGGGAGATGGCTCAGAGGGTAGAGTGCTTGCTGCCCAAGTGAGAAGAGTAGATCTGGATGCCCAGTGTGCAGATAGACATGAGTGGGTGTGGTATAGTGTGTGCCCGTAATTCCAGTGCCTGGCAGGCGGAGACAGGGAGTGTCCCCCAGCAATGAGCTAGAACAGCCTGCCAGCAATCTCTGGGTTCAACTGGGAGACCCTGCTCCAATGACTGAAGTAGAGAATGATGGAGCGAGACTTCTGAACGTCAACCTGCGTGAACACGTGCACATACACACGGTACGTACACACGTATAAACAAAAAGGAAGAACATGTTGTGACTCCACCACTTGATGGAAGGAGAGAGCCAAATCCTGAAGACTGTCCTTTGAATGCCACACGCTTAGGTGGCACGCACGCGTGTTCCGCCACAGATGTTCAGTGTTTATTGATTTCTGAGGCCCGGAAGCTTGAGACTGAGAGGCTTGAAAGGAAGCCTCTCCTGCGTGTTCAGCCTCCAGGCATGGAAACTACCAGAGGAGAACACCTCAGGGAAGCCTTTGTTTTCTGATGTTATAAGCAAAGTTTGTTTTCCTGTGGAAAACTTTGCCCAGAATGAATGAGATTTATATTTAAGCCAGGATCTCTCTCACGCTTGCGCTCTCCCCTTCCCCTTCCTGGCAATATCTTTCTACCTGACTTGAAATCCAGGCATTCAAGCCTCCCAAATGCCCTTGTTTTGTTTTTGAAACAGGGTCTCAGAAGTTCAAGGATGATTTTGAACTCATGATATATGAAGGCCTACTATATGGTTTATCAAATAAACATGGAAAGTAAAAGGGGGTATTATTAATAATTTGGCCAGAAAGAACAGGCATAAATGGCCATGGAAGAAGCGGCAGAGGTCGGGGTGGGGTCTCAGTAACCGAGACACAGACCTAAGGAAGCTGCAGGACCTCCAGGAGGAAGCTCGGGCCGGAGGACGGTCCAGAAGCCTAGAAGGACCTAAGGGAAAACAGTACCTGTGGCCCAGATGTGGGCCTAAGGAAGCTCTAATTCCTAGGGGAGAAGGGACCACAGGACTGCAGCAGCGCAGGCAGTGGGGACTGGAGCCTGGCGGCGGCAGCTAGCGCCTGAGGGGCGTGTCTTGTGGCGACAGGGCTGAGGCCGAAGCTGAAGCTCGGGCGGGGCGAGCTCTGCAGCACCGCTGCACAGCAAGCAGGGGGCAGGACTGGCTGCACCAGCATCGCGGCAACTGGTGACAAAGTAGCTGGCAGTCAGTATTCCTGCAGCTCCCAGGTTAAATAGGACAAGAAACAGCACAAAGGTTTACAAGGGGGTTTGAAAAAGTTCAGAGTGGAGTCATACTGAGGGTTCCCAGAAGGCAGAAGAGAAAGCAGAGTGCACAATTAATATATGCGTTTTTCAGGTGGGGGGGGGGAGCGTTTCCATCCCTAGTGAAGGCCGGTGAGCCAAAGTTGAGAGACAGGGCGTTTCCATGTCTCTAGAGAGGCCCAGAAGAGCGATCTCTGGGACAGAAAGTGTCATCACCCAGACTCCCACACAAATCGAGACTCCAAGGGGATCTGTGAAAGAATCTGAGACCTGTCAACAGGGTTTTCAGAGTTAAGAGCAGATACTGGATTCTAGCAGTACAGCCACCAGAAGCGAAAAAAGCTTGCCAACCATACAGAACTGAACGGAATGTGTTTAGAATGTGTTTATCGGGTGTAGAAATCCAGGGAGTTCAGAGGAAAACTCGCCAATTAGCCACTGTTAGGAAGGCTGGCACCTGAAGGTCTGAATGGGCGAGAACTGGGCTAAGGGTAGAATCCTATAGGCTGAGATCTGAGTGATATCGATATGAAGTGATTGGTATCTGCTCAGGACCCTTAAGACCAACTTCTTGGCACAAAGGAGATTCATTTGTCCCAGAGAGGACAGAGACAGGGACTAAAAGACAAAGAGAGGACAAGGGAGAAGGGGGAGGGAACAAGGAAGAGGGGGCAAGGATATTTGTCCCAGAGTGACTGCCTCAGGATAAACAGTTTATAAGGGAAAGGGGGAAAACCCATGTTAGGATGAGGTGTGTAATTTTCATTGGCTATGCTAATTAGGTGGGCCAAAGGGGACTTTTGATAGCTGGACCTTGGTAGTCAGCTTTAGGACGAGGGAGTGGCTAAATAGGGGGATAGACCTTGGTGCTAGCTTCAGGGATGTAATCTAACGGTTTTTTAGCATGGCGGAGGGAATCAGGGAGAAGGGCAAGGCCTGCCAGAGGCACTTCTTGCTTGGGTGGGTCAGTCCCTCTTCAGTATGGGTGAGGCACTACTTGTACAGGAGCATGAATGACTCAGAGACAGCTTTGTCATCAAAGCTCATACCAGCATGGTGATAGCTCACAAAAGCTGGGAATCTGGAGCACACTGCAGAGCCTGCAGACAGCTCAACAGGTTGGTGACTGTCCTTTCCAGATGATTCTGGTCTAAACTTCTTCCAGGCAGCTCAGCTGGCTTCTGATGCTTCTGAGCAGCTGGTCTGGTCCCAGAATCCTTTGCACCTGACTAGTCCGAGAATCTTCTTTGTAGCTCATGTTCTCTTCCGCTAAAGGGGACTCTCAGCTTTTAGTACTTGCTTTGGCAATGTTGGACCTCGTGAATCTTGTCACTTTCAGTGTTGTCCTGAAGCTATTTTGAGTTGTTTACATCCCTGTTTAAACCGATTGTCTACAGGATGAAGTGTGTCAATCTTAGAGGAAACTGTTACACAAACAGAAGGTTCCGCCAAGCCCTAGGTTCCTATCCCACTCTTTGGCCATGATGTGAACGGCAGCTGCCACACATTCCTACTACCCTGGGCTGAGCTGTCACTGAAACAGCACTCAAGATAAACCTTTCTTCCTTTTGATTGTTTCTGTCACCAGTTAGTAGAATTGTTTGAAAAGGATTAGGGGGTATGGCCTTGTTGGAGTAGATGTGGCCCTATGGGTAGGTGGGTAGGTGTTGAGATTTCAAAAGTTGAGGCCAGGCCTAGTGTGTCTGCGTCTGCGTCTGCGTCTGCATCTGCATCTGCATCTCTCTCTCTCTCTCTCTCTCTCTCTCTCTCTCTCTCTCTCTCTCTCTCTCTCTCTCCTCCTACCTGTGGATGTAAAGCACTTAGCTACTCCTCCATTACTATGCCTACCTGCTTACCACCATGATGATCATGGACTAACCCTCTAAGACTCCCCCAATTAAATGCTTTTTTAAAAATAAGAGTTGCCTTGGTCACGATGTCTCTTCACAGGAATAAAACAGTAACTAAGTATGCCGGCTAGTCTTATGTCATCTTGTCACAAGCTAGAAGTATCTGAAAGATGGAAATGTCAACTGAGAAAGTGTTTCCACAAAACAAAAACAAAAACAAAAACAACCAGAGTCATAATTAGCAGCTGCCTGTTGGTGGTGGCGCACGCCTTTAATCCTAGCACTCAGAAGGCAGAGGCAGGAAGATCTCGGAGTTCAAGGTCAACCCAGTCTACAGATCGAATTCCAGGATAGTCAGGACTACACAGAGAAATCCTGTCTTTAGAAAACAAAACAAAACAAACAGAAAAAATGTCATTAACACAAAGACTGTGAGTGTAACAAATCAGAACTCAGTTGAATCTTGACTGAGGAGGAAGCCTCTATTCTTTGCTGACACACCGGCCGTGTACTCTTTCTGCAGAAGCAGACGGCACCATTTGCACTTTGCGCAGGTGTGTTTCTCTGGGATACGGTTAGTACATCGATTATGCTGACAACATTTGATAAATAAGGCTCAGCTATGGATTTAGCTCCTACACTGTTTCAAGCTCCAGGAGCCAGATTTATCATCTACTGTGTAGCTAATCACATTCAAGAAAACTTTAGTACCTAGGTAGTATCATACCAGTCTACAGAAAAGAAAAGGAAGACCAATTAATTATCCCTGGGGGAGTTTTCATGACTATAAAAATATAAAAACGTAAGTATCCGAATGAAGCCCGCCGGGATTGTTGTCCGGGCTGTGATTGACAACCCAAGGACTTTTCGAAGTGGGGTTGATTCCTGTTATTACATGCTGTGTATTACTTCAGCATTGACTGAAGCTGCTTCAGATTGTTCTCACACGTACTGGGCTGCTAAAGCAAAGGACACTAGTGAAGACGTGACCTGTGTACCGTGCATGTCAAGAACTCCTACTTGCTCCTTCTGGCATGTTCAGGTACCAGGGAGTTTTCTTTCTTTCTTTTTTTTCCCCTTCTATTGAAAATAGATTGTTTTCTCATACAGTATGGTTGTTAGATTTCTTTCTGGCTAAATGTGCTGGTTATGTCTAAGGAGGGGCGGGGCTGAGGGGAGATGAAAGCACACGGTATGGAAATTCCACATACATAGCAACTGTGGGGCCACAGGAAAAGGAAACCGAGGAGGGCAAGGCCAGGAGAGAAAAGAGACCAGTGCCCTGGCACCACCGGACACTCCAGCTGTGGCTGCTTTGACCGCGCGACACAGTGTGAGGTAAACTAAGCTCCTTGCATGCGTCATCTCTCCTGTCTCAAACATGAGATGTTTCACACTGACTGACTTCTCTCCTGCTGGTCTCTGTCTCCTAGAGTTAGCTGAGAATCACCTAAAATGAAGGAGCCCATGCTCCAGTTAAAAAGAAGAATGGGCGTGTAGGGGGAGGGGCCTGGAAAATGGCTCAGTGGGTGAGGGCACTGGCAGCTCTTCCAGAGGACCTGGGTTGAATTCCCAGCACCCATATGATAGCTCACAGCTGCCTGTAAGTCCAGTTGCAGGGGATCCGACACCCTCACACAGGCATGCAAGCAAGCAAAACACCAATGCACATAAAATAAATAAATTAAAAACAAACAAACAACCCCTCATCCATGCTCATACAAACAAACCTAACTAAACTGAACCTTCCCTTTCTCACCCCCTCCCCCACCCCACCCCCACACAAGAACTATCTGGGAGATGAAGAGGCTGGGGGGAGTCCATGCAGAGTGAGGCACGGATCATCAAGATACATTTATGCATGTATGCGATTGTCAACGTATTGTATGCATGGGTGCACTTGTCAGTGCATTGCATGCATGTGTGCACTTGTCAACAGACTAAGCACATGAAGAGGACTGACAGAATAAAAGAAGACGGGAGGACAAACAGAAGTAGACAAGAAACTTCTTAAAGCCAGAGCTCTCCCTGGGGGCTGGACTTCCACAGTCTGGTGCTGAGCTGGCTGATTGGCCTTTGACCTCTGAAGAACACCTCAAAGGCACTTTGTTCTGGAAGCTTCAGATGACAAGTCTGAAAGGTATATGCAGACGTGGACTGCAAAGTGCCCTTTGGCCCAGTGCTAGGAAACTGTGAGGACACCACAGAAACCAGAAGCTGAAACTCCGGTTAGGAAGAGAAACGTACTCTAAAGCCCGGGGTGTGCTGCCCCCACAGTGCTGGTGCTGGCTGCCAGTGCTGTCGCTGTTAGTCCCACTTTAGAAGGGCGTGGCTCTGGATAATCACCTGTGCGGAGAGAAAAGGGGAGATGGCCACGTGTTAGAAAGAGGTCCATCTGTCGGGCAGCTTATATAATGAAGCCATTATTGTCTTGTCTGGTTGGATTTGCAGCTTTCCTCCTCTTAGCTCTGCGTGGCTTCCCTGCTTAGCCTCTCCTGTTTATGGCTTGAAAAATAATTGCAGTCTTGCTTTTAACTGCAGCGTGATTTCCTATTTATAGACATCTCCCACTGCCAGTCGTATTCCTAACTCAATTAAGGTGCGTATAATCTGGAATGCCTTTTGTTTAGTTCTTCCAATGACTCAATCGATGCTGTATATTCCCCAGAAAGACAGCGAAGGGGTGCCACGGATGCTTTACCTCGGATAATCACCCGTGCCCCCTGCCAGCCCCGGCAGGCCCATCTTTCAGCCCTCTTTATATAAGGCAAGAATGGTGTTCCAGAAATATCAGCTAATGGCCCACCGCCTTTACCTGACTTCCCTTGAGAAGATTTATCTTCATCTGACTCTGCACCAGCAACCGGAGAGCGCACTTACCAGCTTGTAAAGCACTTTATAGACCAGCGGCACAGGGAAGGATGGGCAGATGACGTCATTTCTCGGACTCGCTTCACGGCTGAAGTGAGATATTCGCTAGCTATTTCACACATTTTTAAACTGACATAAATGATAAACAATAGAATGTCCACCAACAGCTGAAACCCTACAGGAGAGAACAAAACCTTGCTCGCTGTTCTGTTTTTTGCCATATGGTCGGGAAAGAGAGCTTTTAAATCTAAATATTGACCTAGTCCTCCCAGGGGATTCAAGAATGACCGGCCATTCTGAAAGAATCCCCCAGAGTCACTCTGTCCTGAGTTCCACTCACCGAGCCTGCAGGCAGGCTGTTAGGGAGTTGCCATCTTGAACAACACACGTTTGGAGCATTAATCAGACTAATACATCAGAAACTCCTCACATATGTTATTAGATCGCCTCTGCAAAAGAGTTCTTTGTAATTTACTTTTGTGTGTGTGGTACTTTGCCTTGAAGCTAGGGTCTTGTGATGCCGGGCAAGTAAGTACTTTACAACTCAGTATCACCTTGGGGCCTTCACATTTACTTTTAATTGAAATGTGTCCTGATCAATCTGACCGTGTGCGCACGTGCGTGCATGCGTGCGTGCATGTGTAGTATCTTACTCTATAGCCCAGGCTGTCTCAAACTCAAGATTCTCTTGCCTCAGCCCGCCAAGTGCTGAGACCATAGATGGGTACCACCGAGTCCAGTAAGGTCATGATTGTTCAAGTTACAGGATTCCCGTGAGTAGGGACAAGAAGTAATCCTTCTTATCCAGTGGGCATGCGGTGGGTGCCATCTCAAATCACACCAGATCTGTTCATGTTCCTTTTCTCTTGTCCCTGGATGTGTTACTATGGGAACGGAAGTCAGAGCGGAGAAGAGGGGAAGAGGGGAAGATGGAGGAAGAAAATCTCATGTCCAGTCATCACAACAGCTCCGTGAAGTATCACTACTGTTCTCACTTCCTGGGGCTACGAAAGGATAGGCCTCTGAGAGGCAAAGGAATGGGTTCAGCTTGCAATGGGAGACATCAGGCACGAACTCGGGGTCATCACCACCCATGTGCTCAGACCCTAGACTATAGCGATAGACTTACTGCCAGTTATATTCTCTTTAAAGCACAGGTCTCCAACTCTGCCTCAGAATGGACAGTGCCCACCCAGATCATACTCTGACAATTGCGAGGATGTCAGTCATCATGTCAAGCATGCTAGAGAGAAAGGCCCTGTCCCCTCCATTCCCCACCCTTTCTCCCTGGGTACTGAGCCACCACAAAGCCACCTCTTCTTGTAAGTGCACCAATCCTGCCACTAAGATTGACTCCTGAGCTGGTTACCTCCCCAAGGCCTGACTGGAAGGACTCTGGAAAGCCTGAGTATGGCAGACATGACTCTTACTCACATCCCTGGAAGTCACTCCAATAAACTCATGGGTTTACCAAGTAGGAATTCGGTGGCATTGTTCTTTGCTCTGTTGAGGGTTCCCTAGTAGGGATGAACGGACGTGTCTATTGTGTCTGAAGGGCTCTAGCAGGCCTGGGTTTGGCGATCATGACACTGGCAGTGAAGGGACACCAGCCCACAGGAGCAAATAGCTCTAGCAGGCCTGGCCCTTCTTCCCATTCCCTCTGCCTTGCTAAAAACTATTAGAGGACACTCCTGAAGCGAGTCACCAAGGTCTGTTCCTTTATTTGGCCACTTCCTCCTTCTGAGGCTGACAACGAAGGTCCAGCTATCAAAGTATTGAAATCCAGCAATCAAAAGGCCCCTTTGGGTCGCCTAATTAATCTGTCCAATTAAAATTAAACACTTCATCCCAACATGGGATTTCCCATTTTGTCTTTATAAACCGCCATTTGCCTATGGGCCTCATCTGTCTCCCCCCTATCCAGAGACACTCCTTTGTCCAGGGACAAATATCCACCCCCTTGAGCCTTTTCTCCCTCCCCTTTGTTCCCTCCTCCTCCCAGCCTTCTATCTCCTGTCTCTGTCTCTTATCCCCGTCCTCTGTCCCTCGGGGCAAATGAACCTCCTTTGTCCTGAGAACTTGGTCTTCTTGGGGTCCTGAGCCAATGCTGATCTTTCCAGGAATGCTTGTCCCTCCCCCTTCCCCCTTCCCTCCTCCTCCTGATCATAGATTGCACCCCTAAGCTGTCAAGGTCTATTCCCCTTTTGGACATTTTCTCCTGCCAGACTCACTTCTGAGACTACCAAGGTCCAGCAATCAAAGGCCCCCTTTGGCTCACCTAATTTACGTGCCCAGTCAAAACATCCCATCACAGACCTCTCTAACACGGACCTCCCGTTTCTCCCCTTGAAAATTCCAGTTAAGGTCATGTTCTGCTGTTTTTCTGCCTGAGTCAGAGAGCAGCCACTTTTATTCACCCTCCCCCCACCACTCAATAAAGGCTTTCTGTGAAAATAGGTGTTTGGGTGTGGTTTGTGCCGAATCTGTTTCTTACAGAAGGAGCCCACACTATGAGGGGGCCCCCCTTACCCATCTCCCCAGGAAAAGTTTTGTTATAGAACATCTTTGAAGGCCTTCTAGACAGAACTATGTTCTATCAGCTAAAGTTTCCACAGCCTCCCAGAATTGCTCCACCAGCCTCAAATCAGTGTTTGAAGAGTTAGTATATGAGGATGACCATTCAGAGAGGAGGCGGAGCAAATGTCTGACTTAGTTCCCTCACACACATGTAGATAAATCTTACATGGCAAGATACCTGTCGGTGTAAATTAAGGACTTAGCCATTATGGTTAAGGACAAAGGAGAAGGGAATAGTTAAATATATCCTACCTCATCTGAGAGGGTTCAACAGGCCACAGGTATTCTTAAGTAGGACAAAGGCAGACTGGTGCCACTGAGAGAGGGTGCCACTGTAGAGGCAGGGTTGTACCAGGGACTGCAGCCAAAGGAGAGCATTCTCTAGAAGATATAAAAGCCAAGGGGACGAATTCTTCCCTAGAACCCGTAGACCACTGGTTCTCAGTGGGTCACATATTAGACATCCTGCCTATTTACAATTTATAAAGGTAGTGAACTATGTGACTAAGTGACTTTGAACTATAGTGACAAAGTAGTAATGAAATGATTTTATGGTCGGCAGTCACAGCATGAGATACCATATTAAGGGGTCAAAGCATTAAGAAGGTTGAGAAACACTGCTGTAGTAAGAATACAGACTGTAAACTTACTACGATCTCCAGAACTTTAAGAAACTATATTTGTGTTACTTCCTGAATTGCACTTATCTGCTAGAACAACAATAGGAAACTAAAACATGTTAACCCATTTACCGGATTGTATGAAGATTGTATGAACATTACAGGACAATACAAACATTGAATGAAAACAGCATGTTGATTTAAAATGGCTTCTGACACATTGGAAGAGGAGAATGCATTCCATTATCATTTGATACAGAGTTTCGCCCCAGTAGTGTAACATAAAACGTAATTTTATTTCTATCACTTCTGAGTTATGCCTCATGATTTCAAATAGTAGGAAAGAGCACCATTTCTCTGGCGAGTGTCATGGCCAACAGCAGGAGGGGAGATGTGTGGGTGATGTCAGCCAGTGCCGTGATTCTCTCAGTCTTCTCCAACTCTCCCTAAGAAAAGGCGAGGAACAGCTACAAAGTATCAGAGAACTAGAAAATGAATTCTTCCCTACAACCTCTAGAACAATGGTTCTCAATTTGCAGGGGGGTTGAGTGGCTCTTTCTCAGGGATTGCATATCAGATATTTACATTATGATTCATAACAGTAGCGAAATTACAGTTATGAAATAGTAACGAAATGAATGTATGGTTGGGGGTCAACACCACGTGAGAATTGGTATCAAAGGATACCACTCTGACTTTTCCAGAGCAGTGAAGAGCAACAGTGGCAGTAGGATGACAACAAGTCACTTATAATGTATGGTGAGTGATAATTCACATCATAATTCATTATTACTCTGTAAGACATACTCAGAGTTTTAGGAGTTCGTGAACCCTGAATGGTGGGTCTCACTGTTCCCCTCTGTTGGTAAGAACCCCAGGTTCACACACTGCTCTATCCCAAGGCTCATGTCCTGTGACATGCTGGAAACATAGCTCCTGTCCCGGAGACAAAATTTCAGGCTACATCAGTTACACAGTCTTTGGGAGTGTCCTTCCTCTAATGATCTGGAGGGTGACTGGGGAACTGTTTTCAGCAGTGTCCCAGCTGCGGTTAATTGGCACACGTGCATTTAGAGAAATGAATCTAGCAAAGTCGTGTGTGTGTGTGTGTGTGTGTGTGTGTATGTGTGTGTGTGTGTCTGTCTGTCTGTGTGGGGTGTGTGTGTGTGTGTGTGTGTGTGTGTGTGTGTGTGTGTGTGTATGTGTGATGGGTTCATACTGTAGGCCTGTGAGATGGCCTCATACTCACAGCAATCCTCCTGCCTCAGTTACCCAAGTACAGAATTATAGGGATGCATCAGCATAACTGGTCTTTCAAAACCCAGATCTTTTTTTTAATAAGTAAAAGTAACTTGGGCTTGTTTCTCTCCTTTTTTTGTTTGTAAACATTTATTTATTTTGGAAGCTGTTTCTGAGGACCTTAGAGTTAAGTTTTTCTGAAGTTCCTTGTATATTCTCTGAACCAGCTGTAAACTTCACAAAATCATTTTTTTGCTGTGTTTTGAAATTGTTCTTTGAAGGTCTGTTTTACAAACAATGGCTTCTCCACATTTGGGAACCTGAATTTGTTTGTTTCCAGGAATTCTCCTTTACACAATTCATTCCCACTTCTTCAAGGCAGTTTGACTTTAGCCAGTTCCCTAGCTGTCATTATATGCACATTTCCCTTGGGAGGGGTGGGGTGGGGAATAGTGAAATACACACATCTCATACTCCCTCACTTTCTATGTAACTTCACATGTATTTTTTTCTAAAATATGGATTGTTTTAGAGAAAGTCTATTTATTCCTTCAGTTGTTTATGACTTAAATGGTTATTGTTATAATCCCACAGAGATTTCTTATATGTTTATAATTTTTATTTAAGAAATTCACAGCTAGCCAGGCATGAGAAACCCTGGGGTTTGTTGGCTAGCCATTCTAGATGAATTGAACTGTTTTGAATTCCAGGAGAGAACTTGTCTCATTTAACAGTGAGGTGGAGAAAGCTAAAGAAGGCACCTGGCAGGATGGACCTCTGGCTTCACATGCATGTGCACCTAAGCGCACACACATACATTTGAACATGCATGTACACACATGCATGAAAAGTAACTTAAACTTTCCTTTTTAGCTGCAGTGACTAGCAACATCACCTTGGGTTTGGGTACCATTTGGGACAACTTTGCTGACTAGCTGGGGTTGTCATGGGCAGCTGAAATGCCCCAGAAGTCTTCCTTCCACACCTAGGTTACTCAGACCACTGGAAAAACCAGCAGGGGCATCCATCCAGACCCTGATAGTTTAGATTTGCTCAGTCCAGTGGCTTCCAGACCTCTGGCACATGACTGCCGAGTACCGGGGGTCAGCCTCACCGGCTGCACTTGCAGTCCTGGTAATAACACCTTAATTGATTCTATGAGAGACAAATGGATTTCTTCCCAGGAGCTGTAAGTCAGGTTAATCAGAATGGCAACCGTGTTGACACACTCACGGGGAATTCTCCTGGGGTCTCTGATTCTCCTCAGCTCCAGGATATCTTTTCAAGGATGATTTATGAATGCTCTCAGAAGACAGGGCTAATGTCTTTCTACCACGAAAAGGACAGCTTTGCTAAGCTTTACAAGACAATGCTTTCCCACAAGGCAAAAGACAGGCAGATTTACTGGATGGGACAAAGGACTGGGGCCATAGGATGTCAGGTTTCTTCCCCTACAATGCCCCTCACTGAATACAGGTCCATTTCACACCACTTCGTAGACACTGGACTCAATCTGCTGTTTGACAAAAGACAAAACCAAATATACCAGCACTATGCCTACACTTTAGCTAAATTAAGTCCATGCTCTCTGATCTGAAACAGCTGTGACAATAAGCAGTAGACCCACAGCAGGTCAGTGTGTGAGCTTACAAGTAAGATGGAGTCGCATGACCGTCACAGTTCTCTTCTTTAACTCTACTTTCGTCATCATCACCATCATTATTACAGTGTGTGATTGTGCAAATGTGTCTTTGTGTGAGTGTGTGATTGGGTAATGTGTATGTGTGTGTAGTGTTATGTGTGTGTGTGATTTTGTATGTGTGTGTGATTGTGTGAATGTGTATGTGTGTGTGTAGTGCATGTGTGTGTGAGTGTGTATGTGTGTGAGTGTGTGATTGTGTGAATGTGTATGTGTGTGTAGTGTGTATGTGAGTGAGTGTGTGATTGTGTGAATGTGTGATTGTGTGAATGTGTATGTGTGTGTGTAGTGTATGTGTGTGTGAGTGTGTATGTGTGTGAGTGTGTGATTGTGTGAATGTATATGTTCATGTGTGTGTGTGTGTAGTGTGGATGGGCATGTACCACGGCACATGTGAAGGTCTGAGGATAACCTACAGGAGTCGGTTCTCTCCTTCTACCATGGGTTCCAAAGCTTGAACTCAGACCATCAAGTCTGCATGGCTTTTACCTGCTGAGGCATTTTGCTGGCCCATCAGAGTTTAAGCATTGTATTATTACTGTTTGCTTATTATATTTCATATATATAATAAATTATTATATTACAGTTCTTAAGCAATATATTATTAAAACTCCAGGTTTCCTTTTCTTCACTCAATAATGATTCTCAAACAAAAATGCCCGGAAGCATGTCAAGGGATTCTCGTCTCCATGGAACCGCAGAAACAAACAGGAGCCCCCTGAGTGGAGCTGCAGCCAGAGAGCTGTGAGACGTTCGGTGCGTGGACCGCGTTTAGAAGATGGGGCCCGAGTCAGCTCCACCTGGAGAAGAGGTTAATAACCCTACCTCCAGTGAGTCCAGGGTGTTGGTGACAAGTTGGCACGAAGGAAACCAGCAAATGGTGTGAATTAAGCTTTGTCCCAGAGCTGCGTGCTACCAGCATGTCACAGAGACTGCAACACTGATCAGTCACAGGCCAATTCCTTAATCTCTTCTGTTCTCTGAATAGCAGTCGTGGCTGGCTATCCTTACAGGATTAAAGGAGAGAACCTTTAAATACACACAACAGTCTTGGTATACATTGTAGCTAATCCAATCTTACTATGCTTCCAAAGTTAATATGCTGCTTTAGTCTGCCTTATCCTGCCAGGAAGGCTGTTAAAGTATGCTTTTTAAAATCACACTGCTTTTAGGACATGTCTCAATTTCAAAGAGATGTGTGTGTGTGTGTGTGTGTGTGTGTGTGTGTGTGTGTGTGTGTCTGTGTGTGTGCATGTGTTCACGTGTCTATACTTAAAGCACGAGTGTCTAGTAGTATATTAGTACAGTAAAGTACTCAAATACGTTGTGAAGCAGAAAGATCGAGAATATGAGGGCAGCCTGAGCTACATAAAGAGTTGGAGGCAAATGAACAAATTAAAAAAATACATAAATTTAAAAAATCAGATATTATTATGGTTTCGCTGTTTTTGCTGTTGGCGTTAGAGCCCAGGTCTTGCTATGAATCCCACGCTGTTCTACAAGTCTCGCAAGCCTCTTGCTAAGCCTCCCAGATGCTATCATGACAGGCACACAATTGAGATGCCCGGCTGCGTGCATGCATGATGACCAAGTGCTGTGGGTCTAACATGTCCGCGGGACGCTTGGTCTCCTGCCTGGGTGCTCTGGGAAGCGAGGTCTGTTGGAAGGAAAGCTCCCAGCCCTCCTTCCTGTTTCCTTGCTGCGTCCACCATGAGGTGACTAGCTTTGCTGCACCATCCTCCTGTTGTGATAGTCTGCCACACCTGGGACACACACAGAAAAACCAACCCTGCTCCCGAAAACTCCATAGCTGTGAGCTAAAGTAAACAAAACCTTTCCTCCTTCAAGCTGACTTTCTTGGGCTTTTTGTCACAGTGACAGAAGCTAATTAACACAGACGTATTCATCAACACTCAGGATATAAGGCAAGATTGGATAAATGATTGGTTTTTAAAAGTAAAAACAGATAAAATGGTTGTGATTTTCTTTTCTTTTTTTTAAAGAGTTATTTACTTAATAATGTATATAAGCACACTGTAGCTGTCTTCAGACACACCCAACCCCATTACAGATGGTTGTGAGCCACCATGTGGTTGCTGGGAATTGAACTCAGGACCTCTGGAAGAGCAATCAGTGCTCTTGATCGCTGAGCCATCTCTCCAGCCAGTGATTTTCTTATAAATGTTTTTACCCCCAAGACAGGGTTTCTCTGAGCAGTCCTGGCAGACCTGGAACCCTGTCTGTATGAATGCAGAGATCCTCCTGCCTCTGCCTCCCGAATGCTGGACTTACACGTTCATGTTGCTGGACCCAGCTTTTCATGCGGGTGCCAGGCACTCAGACTCAGGTCCTCATGCTTGTGCAAAGAGTGCTTTGTCAACCAAGCCACCCTCCCCCACAACCCTTTGAATTACATTGTAAATTGCATCATAAGGAGAACTCTCTTTGAGGCGCATTTTGATAATACATGAATAAATCCTCTGGGAGACGCCCTAAAATCTTGTTTTGGAGACAGTTTGATCTTGCTGAAGGCTGCAAGACTCCCACCTTAAATACTTGGAGGTCTCTTATGGCAGCCACCCCCATAGCACAAGTCTAGGAGAGGGAGGCAGGTTAGGGTCGTTCCAGGTCATCTCTGCTCTAGACTGTCTTTTCTGGGATGATTGTATTATGAACATTCTTGGATGACATGATGTCCTCTGAAGGAATAGGCCGACATGTCTACAGCCATATAGGATATACTTCCACACAGGAAATACTGTGCAGTTTATGATGTTTGATGTCCCCAAGTGGAATCAATATCAACCAAGGAGCACAGGTTGAAAATCAATCTACTGTGGTCTCTCAACGAGTTGGTGGGTCTTAGGGTCCCCAGTTCACTTTGTCTAAGTTCATATCTTATTTCCCAAGGGACTGCATTAGGTGGTAAACCTGACATGCCCTGTTTGTCCTTCCAACCAATCAGGTATTCATTTGTTTTTAGGGGGTCTATGTAGTACAGGATGGTCTCAAATTCATGATTCTCCTGCCTCAGCCTCCTGTGTGCTGGGGTTGCAGGTGTGTTCCGCCATGACCGCTTTATCTGATCCTATAGCCTTAGAAGTAGAAAGGTCATCCAGAGGTGTTGACTGGGGGTCACGGACACAGAAGCCATTCCTTGATAGTTCCAATAGACATGTGGTGGGCCCAGGGTGAACTGTGAGTAAACCAGGAGCAGAGATGTCTCACAGAGGATGTTAGGCTCCATATTCAAACTGAAGGCACTTGCAGTTGTCCAAGAGAGCTTTTATGAGGAGAGCTCAGATTTGATTCTACAAGGGAAGCACATTCTCCTGCCAGAAAGTCAGGGTGTCCCATTCTGCTAGCTCTGAGTTTACCTTGTTTCCAGTCATCTACCTGTACACATGGGGGCAAGTACAAAAGAGACAACCTGATTTTTACAAAAGAGACCAATTGTGTCCTGTATTTTGGCCTGTTCTTATAAAGGAAAATGTAAGATGTATATCCAAACTAGGAGTCACTTCCTTTGCTGTCTGGGACGATTTTTAATACAATAAGAGAATCCAGGTGGCCAAATCACACTTTACTGTAAGCACTCTAGATTTCCTTTAGTTGAATCTGTCTTTTAGAGTTTGGTGAAAAACAACAACAAACCAGTACAGGTCCTCAGTTAGGACAAAATAGGAGCATCCTGCCCAGGATGGCACTGAAGAACCCTGAGTCTTCCTCATAGATCTAAGTAATTCCCTGCCCCATTAGTCATAATAATTATTGAAAAATGCTGAGAGAAGATGATCTCTTTTGAGATATAGCCACATTTATTGGCCAAACATTACTGAGGTTTCTGATCCAGAAAAAAGAAAGAGGCCGTTTCTGTGTTTAAGAATTCTAGGTGGCTGTGGGTGGGAGATAAGTGGGGGAGATTCATTAACTCCTGCTGGCTTCCTGTAGAACAGCCTTTGTTGTAAAAAGCAGCATTGTACAGCTACAAATAGTCTAGGAAGCCAAAAGGATTGGTGTTCATGGAGTCAGTGATGGGGTTGATCAGCCATATTCTAACAAAAAATATGTCTCCAGGTCCAGCATGTCAGGAGCCAGGTGCCCCAGGAGAGGGAGTAGTGCAGAAATTTGGGGCCAGGCTTGTCAGTCATAAGTTGGCAGAATTTCTGTAGTAGATCTGACACAGGCCCCATGACTTGGTGTCTTACCTAGCTTCAGTCTCTTTTCCACTAGATAGAAAAATAAATGGGATTTGTACAAATTCCAAGCTGAACTGAAATACAGTCTGCAGTGTTAATATCCTTCTCTCCTGGTTGGTTGTTACTAACATGAAATTCAGTGTCACCAGGAGACCTGGAAGCCCAGGATGGTGAATGACTGGTCCTGGGGAGGATTTATGATGCAGGTGACGTTGGAGAAGCAGAGTCTACCCAGGGCGGAGAAACCAGGGTCTATTTGGATCTGCCCCAAAATTTCAAGACATTTGTGTACGGTTAGTTAACCATATCTTACCACAGATTTTTTCCTGAATAAAAATGATTTTCGATTTAAAAAAAGAAAAAATCAGTGTGGTAAAGTGTACCAGATAAGGCCGGAAGGGGGCCGCAATTCTGATTCAGTTGGTCTGTCAAAGTCTGGAAGTTGTGCTCCTTGCTCTGTGTCCTCTAGAGGCACCAGGCAGTGGCGTGAGCAATGGTTCACAGTAGACTTCGTGTGAGGGCTTTGGAGCCTTTTCTTCCATTACCAGCTCCAGCTTTTGGATAATTCATAACCACCACGCTTGGGTGAAGGGTCTCTGTGGGAGTTTCTAATGCTTTTCCTGAGGTGAGGGACGTTCCCCGAGGTAAGGCAATCATGAAGTTCCTCTTCTTTTCTTCTGGACCGGGTTCAGGGTGTTGCAACGGTGGACCGCAACGTGAGTGGGACACAGTCTCTTCGGAAGCTGACCGTCAGGGCGGAAGTGTTGTAAGTTCCTAGTCCGTAATGATGCCGCGCCACAGGTCTGTGAGACCAACCACGGGCTCTAGGCCTACTTTAGCAGAAGCGCTGGCAAGCTTTGAAGTGGCTCCTATTGCTGCTCTAGGCTACAGGGAAGAACCTCTGTAACCAGGCCAAGATGAGGCAAGGGCAGGGTTAGTCGAGGTAATTGATTTCTTCGTGCATTAGGAGAGTTGCTGGGAAAAGAAGGCTCTCGGTGAGACAAAAGGGAGTTTTTGTATGAGAGGAAGAGAGATACCAGAAGGATAAGGAAAAGACAGCAGCTGGCAGCCACACACAGGAGGCTGACTGAGAAAGCAAGCTAGTTTGTTATTGTTGAAGCTCGTAAAGTGGGACATTTGCTCGGACTAAGCAGTTTTTCAGTGACGTGATTACTGAATTAAATTTTGTTTGTAAGTCTCTGCCTACGAATAAAAATTAGCCCTGCTCCCTGGGCCTGACAAGGAAGCTTCTGCACTGATTTTCCTAGGAGCCAAGCAATGACTAGTGTTCAAGGTTTTCTTTTCTAGGAACTCACTCAGTGACTTCTGCTTAAGGTCAGTGTTTCCCCAGGGTAGCCACTGCTGGTCCAAGTCATCTTTGGTGGCAGTGCATTCAGAAAGGGGTCATACGAGTTTCTCCTCTAATAACAGCGGAGAGAGGATTTACATTTAGACAAGCCAGTGAGGGTCGGCAACACAAGTTCATAACGACGCTCGGACACTGTCTTCCAGGACTCATCGTACTAACTGACATTCCTGGACCACAGACTAAAGAAAGAGAGGACATTCTCTCTGGATCAAAGCCACCCTTCCATTTGTTTGACTTTATGGAAGGAAATTCAAAGAGATATCTATTCGCATCAGACAGGGTACCAGTGCGGACCAAATCAACAGTTCTACTCGAGTCTTGTTCAGTGCACCAGTGAGGTTATTGGAGTTACTCTTTGGTATTTCACAGTCAACTACTACACCAAGAAGCCCATTCCAGGGTAGGTGATGACTTACGGAAGCTGCATCCCTGGGTATCACTGCAGCTTGTCACCAGCTCCACTAAAGACTGCTTTGTCCCCGTGACCATTTATATTTATCTTTGAGTAACTCTTCATGGGGTGCAGTGGGGACCAGGTAACTGGGTTCCTGAGTCTTTTTTGTTGTTGTTTTGGAACATGGCGATCTGTTTTTATAGCACTGGCTGTCCTGGGACTCACTATGTAAGAGCGGGCTATCCCTGAGCTCAGTGATCTGCCTGTCTCTGCCCTTTGAGTGCTGAGACTAAAGGCATACACCACCAGGCCAGGGTCCTGGGTCTTAAGAGCCTTTCACTGCCACCTTGGAGGAAGTGTTTCAATTCCTCCAGGCAGTAGCTATCCAACATCCCAGTACAAAACCAAGAAGAAAGGACAGAGAAGATCAAAGAACTTTGCCAGGTTTATTGATAAGTGGCTGAGTTTGCTGAGAACCACTAACTCACAAGTCAGTGAAACTGACCAGAGGGGCGGGGTGTATGAGATGGGTATGGCTCAGGACACACGAGACCAAGTTCTCAGCACAAGGAACATTTATTTGCCCTGGTAGGACAGAGGGCAGGGAATAAGAGAGAAAGGAAGAGATAGAGGTCAAAGGTGAAGGGGAGGGAACTGGGGAGAGGGGTGGTATTTGTCCTGGAGGGCAGAGAACTATCTCTGGATAGAGAGGAAACAGACATGGCCCATGGGAAAATGGTGGCTTAAAAAGGTAAAAGGGGAAACTCCATGTTAAGATGAGGTATTTAATTTTAAGTGGACATGTGACCGTTTGGTTGCTAGACTTCAATACTTTGATAGTGGGACCTTGGTAGTCTGACTCAGGAGAAGGAAGTGGTCGGATAATAGATCTTGGTGGCGAGCTTTAAGAATCTCATGGTTTTTAGTAAGGCAGAGGGAATGGGGAGAAGGTCAAGGCTGGCCAGAGCCATGCTCTCTACAGTCCAGTTGGCCAGCGTCTCCTCAGGGTTGGGTGGGGATACTAACAGATCACAAGAGGATTTCACAAGACAGTGATAGCAGTGGCTTCTCTAAGGGGTCCCTGGTTGCAAGCACTGATGAGTCAACTGATTCTCAGAGTCCATGCATTCCCAGGAAGCCATGGACCTGCTAGCTCATCATAAAGACGCAGCCAAGGAAGTGTTCAGAGCTGGAGGCTGTGAGGGCAGCAAAGGTAGCAGGCAGAGGCTCCAACAGGAGAAGAGACTCACAGGTGAGACTCACCAAGCACCACACTGTGTTTACGCGCTTCTCCTTTAACCACATTACTGAAGATGTTTGAAACCAGTCACATAAGTAAATTATAAAACAGAACAACAACTGGCACAACGGCTCACAACCGTCCCTTACTCCAGTCCCAGGGGATCCCATGCCATCCTCTGACCTCCTCAGGCACACCTGTGGTACAAAGACATACCTGCAGGCAAAGCCTCGTACATGTGAAAGCCAAATGGAAAAACCAAAGCATCAGTGCTTCCGTGCCCTCCTTTGTGAGGTAGCAGGCTGCCTCCCAGAGCTGTGGGAGGGTCGGGTGTTAGTGTGTATGTTCACATTGATTTTGACAGTGTCAACATTCTGATAGTGAGTATGATGTATGGATTCACAGTTTATTTGGCGCAGAATTGTAAGAGCACAGAAAACCATAGGAAATATTTTCAGAACGTCTGTCTATAGGGTAGTACGTAGGACACCTTGAGTTCCTTGGCAAGGGGGAAACCTGAGACATTTTTTTCTTGCCTCTGGAGCAGCTCCTGCCAGCTCACTTCTTTGAAAGCTTTTATGGGGGTGGTGTTTCCCCGGGGAGGAAGCAAGAGGAAACCTAAGTGAGAGGAAGAGATGCTCCTTAAAGAGCCTTCGCTCTTACTTTGTTTGATGCATGAGTGGAGTGTATTTGCTGCTTTAGGACAAAGCCCACGGAGCGGCTTAGCTATCTTCTTTTCTTGAGAAGGAAAGCTGGACTGAAAATGTGAGTGTCGGGCTTGTGAGTATCGGGCACGAGAATTGATCATTCCCAGCATGTAGAAGGAGGCAGAGGCAGGTGGATTTCTGTGAGGTTGAAGGCAGCCTGGTCTACATAGCAAGTTCCAGGACAGCCAGGACTAAATAGAGAGAGACCCTGTCTCAACACACACACACACACACACACACACACACACACACACACACACACACACACGCACACACGCACGCACACACACACGAAGCTCCCTGAAAAAGTCTTACAATAGTATAGTATGTTATTTCCAAGTCATCAGATGTCCTCTGAGTAGGTTCTGGGACCACTTTGTAATATCTGCTTATGGGAGCAGCCTACCTTTCCTCCCCGCCCCTCCTCCCCGTTCCTACAGAAGGCCTCATTGCATGCAGGCCAGGAACAGGCCGTGTGTACCTTTAGCCATACCTCTAGCCTTTTTTCATGTTCTCAACTCCAGTTTCCTCGTAAGATAGGTTTAGGTTCCATTCCTCCCCTCAGCGCTTCTTAGTCCTTACAGGTTTATATTAATAATTTACGGCTTAGGTAGAAATGGAATGTTATGATCTCAGAGTGTGCAGAGTCATGTCACAGGATCCGCCTTCCTCCTCCAGGCCTGAGAAGGCTACCAGTGATGGCTCTCAGCAAAGTTCTGCTTTGAGATCTATTCTCAACCACAAAGAGCCACCTTACCCAAGATCGCTTCCTGAGGGGACCCTACTCCCTAGGATGAGTCAGCCTTCGGGTGTGAGTCTGGACTCTTGGTTCTGTGTGGAATAACTCAGAAGAGCATCCTGCCTCCCCAGCTCCTGGTGGGAAGGCATGAGGCCTCTCCTGAGTCTATCACAGGCTTTCTTCCTTCTGAGGCTTCTGGCTTCTCTTCCCAGGCCTCTATCCCACACCAGCCATCCACACACAAATGTGCAGTTTACAAGTGATTCCTAGGTAAACTGCTCATTTCAGAGGCCAAACATTTTTGCATGCAGGAATCGATTATGGTAGCTTTGTCGTCACACCTGCTAAGTCAAAGTTCTTATATGTTCTCACATTCTTTTTCTTATGGAAAACAATAGCCGCTACCACCACCACAACAGCTGCAAACACACACACACACACACACACCACACACACACACAACACACACACACACACACTACACATACCACACACAACGCACACACACACACACACACACATACCACACACACATACAGTACACACACACACATATATCCCCCCCACACTCCCCCCAAAACCATATACACACATATACACAACACACACACACATACCACACACACACACACACACACACACACACACACACACACACACACACACACACACACACACACACACACACACACACACACACACACACATCTTGCAGTCCCCACACTCACGCCAAAGCTGCCTATAGACAACATGGACTACTCTGAGACTACAGTATTTAACAACTTTCTAATGGTTTCCAACCTTTTTCCTCTCCCTTTGAAATAGTCATGGACGAGTTATAATGGTAAGCTAAAGGGAACAAAGGCAAGTATCAGCGAACACTTTATCATGGTAGCACACACTTAAGATACTCAGTTTATCAAACTCAAAGACAAAAACCACATGATCATTTCATTAGATGCTGAGAAAGCATTTGACAAAATTCAACACCCCTTCATGATAAAAGTCCCGGAAAGAACAGGAATTCAAGGCCCATTCCTAAACATAGTAAAAGCAATATACAGCAAACCAGTACCTAACATCGAAATAAATGGAGAGAAAATTGAAGCAATCCCACTAAAACCAGGAACTAGACAAGGCTGCCCTCTCCCCCTTCTTATTCAATATAGTTCTCAAAGTCCTAGCCAGAGCAATCAGACAACAAGAGGAGGTCAAAGGGATACAAATTGAAAAGGAAGAAGTCAAAATATCACTATTTGCTGATGATATGATAGCGTACTTAAGTAACCCCAAAAGTTCCACCGGAGAGCTACTTCACCTGATAAACAACTTCAGCAAAGTTTCAGGGTATAAAATTAACTGAAAGAAATCAGTAGCCTTCCTCTACACAAAGGATAAACAGGCCAAGAAAGAAATTAGGGAAACGACACCCTTTATAATATTCCCAAATAATATAAAATACCTCGGTGTGACCTTAACCAAGCAAGTGAAAGATCTGTATGATAAGAACTTCAAGTCTCTGAAGAAAGAAATTGATGAAGATCTCAGAAGATGGAAAGATCTCCCATGCTCATGGATTGGCAGGATTAACATAGCAAAAATGGCCATTTTACCAAAAGTGATCTACAGATTCAATGCAATCCTCCACTAAAATTCCAATCCAATTCTTCATAGAGTTAGACAGAACAATTTTCAAATTCATGTGGAATAACAAAAAAAACCCAGGATATCTAAAACTATCCTCAACAATAAAAGGACTTCCAGGGGAATCACCATCCTTTAACTCAAGCAGTATTACAGAGCAATAGTCATAAAAACTGTATGGTATTGGTACAGAGACAGGCAGATAGACAGTGGAATAGAAATGAAGACCCAGAAATGAACCCACACACCTATGGTCACTTGATTTTTGACAAAGGAGCCAAAACCATCCAATGGAAAAAAAAATAGTGTTTTCAGCAAATGGTGCTGGTTCAATTGGAGGTCAACATGTAGAAGAATGCAGATTGATCCATGCTTATCACCCTGTACAAAGCTTAAGCCCAAGTGGATCAAGGACTTCCACATCAAACCAGATACACTCAAACTAACAGAAGAAAAGGTGGGGAAGAATGTCAAACACATGGGCACTGGAGAAAATTTCCTGAACAGAACACCAATGGTTTATGCTTTAAGATCAAGAATAGACAAATGGGACCTCATAGAACTGTAAAGCTTCTGAAAGGCAAAAGACACTGTCGTTAGGACAAAACAGCAACCAACAGATTGGGAAAAGATCTTTACCAATCCTACAACTGATAGGGGGCTAATATCCAAAATATACAAAGAACTCATGAAGTTAGACTGCAGGGAGACAAATAACCCTATTAAAAATGGGGTACAGAGCTAAACAAAGAATTCACAGCTGAGGAATATTGAATGGCTGAGAAGCATCTAAAGAAATGTTCCACATCCTTAGTCATCAGGGAAATGCAAATCAAAACAACCCTGAGATTTCACCTCACACCAGTGAGAATGGCTAAGATCAAAAACTCAGGTGACAGCAGATGCTGGCGAGGATATAGAGAAAGAGGAACACTCCTCCATTGTTGGCAGGATTGCAAACTGGTACAACCACTCTGGAAATCAGTCTGGAGGTTCCTCAGAAAATTGGACATTGAACTACCTGAGGACCCAGCTCTACCCCTCTTTGTCATATACCCAAAAGATGCTCCAACATATAACAAAGACACGTGCTCCACTATGTTCATAGCAGCCTTATTTATAATAGCCAGAAGCTGGAAAGATCCCAGATGCCCTTCAACAGAGGAATGGATACAGAAAATGTGGTACATCTACACAATGGAATATTACTCAGCTATCAAAAACAATGCCTTTATGAAATTCATAGGCAAATGGTTGGAACTGGAAAATATCATCCTGAGTAAGGTAACCCAATCACAGAAAAACACACATGGTATGCACTCATTGATAAGTGGCTATTAGCCCAAATGCTTGAATTACCCTAGATGCACAGAACACATGAAACTCAAGAGGGATGACCAAAATATGGGTGTTTCACTCCTTCTTTAAAAGGGGAACAAAAATACCCATAGGAGGGATAGGGAGGCAAAGTTTAGAACAGAGACTGAAGGAACGACCATTCAGAGCCTGCCCCACATGTGGCCCATACATATACAGCCACCAAAACTAGATAAGATGGATGAAGCTAAGAAGTGCAGGCTGACAGGAACCATACATAGATCTCTCCTGAGAGACACAGCCATAACATGTCAAATACAGAGGCGAATGCCAGTAGCAAACCACTGAACTGAGAATGGGACTCCTGTTAGAAGATTTAGAGAAAGGACTGAAAGATCTGAAGGGGCTTGAGACCCCATAAGAACAACAATGCCAACCAACCAGAGCTTCCAGGGACTAAATTACTACCCAAAGCTATTCATGGACTGACCCTAGACTGCAACTGCATATGTAGCAGTGAACAGCCTTGATGTGGCACCAGTGGAAGGGGAAGCCCTTGGTCCTGACAAGGCTGGACCCCCAGTGTATGTGATTGTTGCGTGGGCTGCGGTAATGGGGGTTGGAGGGGAAGCCCATATAGAAGGGCAGGGGGAAAAGTTAGGGGGCTGATGGACTAGAAACCGGGAAAGGGAATAACATTTGAAATGTAAATAAGAAATACCAATTTAATAAAAATGGAAAAGAAATAAAAAAAGAAAGTTCACACATAAAACTTTTATGTTTAATATGTATAATAAATAGATATTTAATTTATAAATATATAAAAAGATACTCGGTTTATTTATTGTTAGACAGGATATCTTCTCTAGCTCATGGTACAAGTATGGATAACTCTTGATATACAAAACAATGAGTTGGGGACAAGGAGAGTGGACAGAAACCCAGATGGCTCTAGGACTTACCTGTGTTCAAAAGAATGACCCCTCAAGATCAAGATAAAGAACATAGGAAGGTGCCACGGTGCTATTGATGGGGAATTAGTATTTCTGAGAATGGTTCTAATCCCCCTGTGTATTCAAGTGAGTCAGTCTGAGCATGTCACTCATTGTTTCTTTAGGTTTTTTAAACTTAACTAGAACAAAACTCTCCTGTTTTGTTTGTCTGACATGGGTGTCTCTGTGTAGCCCTGGCTGCCCTGGTATTTGCTATGTAGGTCAGGCTGGGCTTGAACTCTCAGAGCTCTTCCTGCCTCTGCCTCCTGAGTGCTGGCTACATTGTGACCTTTTCACTCACCCCTGTAATGAATCTCCCTCATCCTCATTGCCGATCACGTCCTTTCCTTCCCTCTCTCCCTTTCCCTCGGTCCACTTCTTTCCTTCTACTCTGATGTCCTTGTACAGCTTCTGGCAAGAAGCCTGCCTTGCTGGTGCCCCTCCAGCACCGCAGGGGTTGCCCATGGGCTCAGGGTGAGTGAGGACTACTCACTGTTGATGGAACGGCTCCCCACGATGATGCTCCCACTCACCCCGACTCTGTCTTCCACACAGGAGTAAGACAGGCTGACTCCACGACAGGTTTCAAATCGGCAATTCAGGAGATTAGGCCTAAATCTCTGTTTCCGAGACCTGGGCACGTCCAGGCAAGCCTAGGCACACAGACACTCACTCGCAATGCAACATATTTATATGGAACACATATATGCAATATATATGCAAACATGAATGTATGTATGTATGTATGTGTGTATGTATGTATGTATTTTGAGACAGGGTCACTCTATGTAGCTCTGGCTGTCCTGGAACTCACTCTGTAGACAAGGCTGGCCTTGAACTCAGGGATTCCCCTCGCCTCTGCCTTCTCAGCGATAGGATTAAGGTGTGCACTACTACCGCCTGACAGGAGTTATCCATTTTTGTGCATCCTTGCTGTGCACAGGCGTGTACACACACACACACACACACACACACACACACACACACACACACACACTGAGCCACAAACCAACCAAGGGATGTTTTTCATCTTGATTTAAAAGTCCACTTATTTCTTCAATTTGTATAGTTTTTTCCCCCGTGAACTATTTTTTTTTTAATTGTGACTTTTCTCTGTGTGTCTTCCACATCTCTCTTCCTTAAATTCATTTTGGGGAAGAAGAGACTGCCTATTTCCTAATTAGCCCTTTAGCTTATCCTTCTGCCTCCCCCCCCTAGCCCCCCTGCCCCTGTTCTTGCGACAGAGCCTCATGTAGCCTAGGCTGGCCTGGAACTTACTGTATAGCCAAGGATAATCTTGAACTTGAATTCTCCTGCTCCTATCCCGGGAGTGCTGGGATCCCAGATATGCACCGCAGGCCCGGGTTTGTCCTCACCTTTGGAACTCTCTTTTGTGCGCACAAACTCCTAATGGTAAGCCGGAGTCTTTTGTGAAGTTCTGTGTGGATGTGGCTGGCACTGTCCTCTGCGGGTTTAGCATCTCCTTGCTCAGCCCTGGGAGATCGATTGCCATCACTGAGCTCTGTGTTCTCTCTTTGTCCTTGTGGGTTTGTCCCCTGACTGTAATTTTCCTAGTCTTGGGGAGGAGTAAGCATGGATATATGTTGGGAAGATAACTTAAAACCATGAACTCTCCAAAAAATGGATTTTATGGAATATAAACTTTATGTCAGTAGAATACATTTCAAATACTTTTGGTGTGTGGTGGCTTTATCAGAAAGCATGAGCGCAGATTTTAGAGATGAGGAGGTTGAACCAGAGACATTTCAGTGAGAGGCCCAGGACAGTGATGGTTTAAGAGGCGGCATTTAGTGCTGATTCAGTGCATGGCAACAACACTGTAGCACTGCCTTTGAGCAGAGGCATAGGCGGGACTGTTCAGTGCTGTTCTTGTGGTCCTAGCCTATCCTACTTGCAGGTACTGGTACTGACACTTAGGAACACTGATACTTAAGCTAAGCTTTATCTCCGAAACAGTGAAACGTTCTGTAAGAAACTGACTCAAATCCAGCTCTGGGCATGCAGAGAATGCATGCTATACCCCTCATTTAGCATGAGCAGCATCATCCTGGATTAATTCCCAAGCATTGAACAAAAAGAAGAAAACTATCAATTATATTATCAATGATTCTAAAATAGTGATGATAGTCATACCCGGGGTCATCTTTGGCATAGACGGGAAAAATGAGAGCCCTTGACAGCAGCAACCGGGAATGCTCAGGAGAAGAGGGGCTGCGCTTCTCCTGTGCTTTTTCCTTCCTAGCCCTCATAATGTAGCTTGATGAATACCCAGAATCCAGAGCAGCTTAAGAACATACAAGAGGAGTTAAGTGGTCTGTAGCTTTTATCAACATAGCCCAGATCAATGCCACGAAAGAAAGCATCTCCTGTTTCTCCTTAGGGATTGCACGCCAAGCCTCCATTAGTGTTCTGTACTCTTTCCGGCCATATCCCCCATATCTGTTTCTGTGCATTTCTAACTTCTTCATTTCATCTTTGAAGTCTTTTACACCCCTGTGAGGCTATAAGAGATAGCTTATATCATAGCTTATTGCCTTAAGCAATTCAGTGTTAATACATGACATCAAATAGATTTCTTTCCAAAGTCGATCCTTGATTTCTTGGGCCTCTTAGCCTTTTAGCCCCTTGAATTTTCACGATCCATGCAGGGAAAGCTGGTCTTTCTTCTGGATTCTGATGACTTCCAAACTGTGCTCCGAGGTGCCTCTTGAGTCGTCAGCAAGCCGGAACTGCCCTGGGGTCGTCACACTAAGCAAACGAAAAGATAGGATGCCTAAGAATTTTGGATGGATAATGAACAAAAAATTCCAGTAAAATATATTGCAAATATTATGGGGGCATAAACTAATAGTAAAACAAACAAATGTACTTATTTATTTGAAATTTAAATTGAGGTGGGTGTCCTCTATTTTACCTGGCAACTCTAGGTCTAGGCTACTGAAAGGCTACAGCCCTGGCTCCTGGTTTTAGAGAACAAATACTAGTTTTGTGGGGGGAAGGAGGCCTCGCTACCAAACAAATGCCTCTGCTCATACTGTACCATTTCTATAGACCGTGACCCCTCTATAGATGCCTCTCTGAAATTCCCTGCCTTGCCAGGCCTACAAACATTGTCAGGGCTTTTGGCCTCCTCCTCTAGATAAACTTTTCAATGGCTTGTTTGGAAGCGTGGTCAAGGAGTAGCTGATGGTGTAATGCAGGCCTAAGGAGAGAACCAGAGAAAGCCAGTGCCTGTGTTGGTACCCATTTATGCCCCAAACTTCAGGGCTCCTGCTTCAGAAAGCTTCCAGACCCTTTTCTATTTTGTGTGATTTTTGCTGGTTTTCAGCTTGGAGGGTATGGGCAGAGTACCACATTTCCCCTTTCTTTCCTTCTTTCTTCCTTCCTTCCTTCCTTCTTTTATTTGTTTAGTGACAGGGTCCAGAAAATAAGCCTAGTGTCTTCTGCAGGCTAAAGTTACCCTATACAAGTGAGCCAGACGTCTATCTATACCTTCTTTCCTTTTCTTTTCAACACTTGTGCTTGTTTTAGTCAGTGTTTTGGGAAAATAATCTTCTGCTTCTTGTAAATGAACTAATGGTTTAGCTTGTAGAAGTACCTACCTAGCTGGATGCTGCGGTTCATGTCTGTAGTTCCAGCTACTTGTGAGGCTGCTAACAGAAGATTATGAGACCAGCCTAGTGTCCTGAGGTTTTCCTTGCTGTGAGGAGACACTGTGACTGAGAACTCTTATAAAGACAACATGTAATTGGGGCTGGCTTTCAGGTTCAGAGGTTTAGTCCATTATCATCCAGGCGGGAACACAGCAGTGTCCGGCTTCTAACTTTGTATCCAAATGTGACAGCGGCCTCCCAAGCACTGAAACTGTAGCTGTGCACCAACACAAAATATCCCTGTATCGGGGCTGCACATGAGCCATGTGACAGGAGTTCAAATTATAACTGCTTTAAAAAGCTGGCATAATTCTTCTCCAGTAAAAGGCAGCTCTGTGTGACCAGATTCTGCTTTTTTGTCTGTGTCAGCCATTCTTGGCTTTCCTCCTCATATTTGCACTATTTCCATTGCTCCTGTAGGTATAAAGGCAAAGGGGAAACAAATGGTCTCTCTCCCCCACCTCCCTCTCTCCCTCCCTTCCTCCCTTCCCCTACTGGTAGCACCATGTAGCCCAGGCTATCCCCAAACTTGTGCTCCCCCCCCACCCTCCTTCTCCTTCTTCCCTAAATAGTTTCTTTGAGGCCCAGCTAGCAAATTTTGCTCATGCCTGGGGAGCTATAGGGATTTGCTGGGGCAGTGTTTCAGTTGTACAACACGGAGTTCCTGAACAGGAAGGAAGATGAGAAAATTTACACATGTGAACGAGTATGTAAACTCTTCAAGAGATAAGGGATAAGGGGTGTTTCTTTAATATTTAAATTTAATTTTTTCTTTGAGACAGGGTCTTGCATCCGGTTATGTAGTCCATGCTGATCTCAAAAGTAGCATCTTTGCACAGGCTAGGCCTACACATTTACTACTTAGCTGCACTCCCAGACACATGGAGTTCAAGTTCTTTTTTATATAAGAGCTTCCTTCTAAGCCAAATTTACCATCATACTGAACACACACACACACACACACACACACACACACACACACACACACACAGAGAGAGAGAGAGAGAGAGAGAGAGAGAGAGAGAGAGAGAGAGAGCGCACTCTAGATATATAGTTTTACGACATCTACACATAAACAACACTTCAAGAAGAGTAAGAGTTTATTTTGAGCCAAATATGATTGCCTGTGGCTCAAAAACACTGATTTAAGCCACCCCAATGACTTGTTCCTCCTTGCAAACAGCGTTTTCCGTTCAAGCAGGTGCACAGTGGGTGGAGAAAGGGGCAGTCGCTAAATCAGAATCCTGGGAGGAAACTTTCCCGGTCGCAAACTTAAGGTGGAAGAGCAAACGCCACGGGCTCGCGGCTGCCTGCGCAGCCTTGGGGTCCCCTTCCCTGCCAGCTCCTCCCCTGGTCTTTGCCGACCTTCCGCACCCCTGCCCAGCGCCGCCGCCCGAGCCGACGTGGCGGGCGCACAGGTCGCAGTCAGGTGGTCGGTGACGCCGGGACCAGCTCCCGGGAGGGCGGCGCCGACGCCCGGGGTGGGGACTGCGCGGGCGGCCGCGGGCGGAGCGCGGAGCGGCGCGGAGGAGCGCGGCGGGCGGAGCGCCGGGAGCGAGGTGGCTCAGACATGGACCGCGGCGAGCAAGGTAGGCGACGGCTGGCTCCTGGCTGCCGAGCGGAGCCTCGGAGCCGCGCCTGGGAGACCCCGACCCGGTCCGCTTCGGTGGCGGAGCCCGGGGAGTCTCTTACGAGCGCGGAGCGGGAGGAGGGCCCGCGCCGCGGGAGCGGGAGAGTGAGTGTGCTCCGGCGTGCCCGAGCGAGTGTGCGCGGTCGCGTGCGAGTGTACGGGGAGGAGAAGGGTGGCGAGAGGCCACGGAGGTGCTAGGATGCGCGCAGGGAGGGCCACCGCGCTGGCTTCGGTGTCACCGGCAGATCCTGGAAGTGATGGCGTTTTGATGGGACCATGACTTGTGAAGACTTCCTGCTCGCCAGTTGGGATTGTTGGTGGCCTTTGAGCCCGTGAGCCACAGTGTTTGGATGTAGATATTTGCCATAAGAGGAGTCCCCAAACTGTAGAGTGCAGTCTGTGGGTTTGGTTGGGGGAAGGGAGCTTTCACGACCTGGGTCTTAGTTACCAGCCAGGTGAATCGCACAGTAGGGAACCTTTGGTTTCCCGCACCAAGGTGTTCCTTTTACTTCCTAAGATAGCTAGTCAAGTGAAATTGTCCGGAATAGAATCAACGGAGATGTGGCCAGAAGCAGATTATGATTTTTAATGGAAATATTGCCTACGTTGGAGAGCTCTGCTGTGAAACTGGCCTGGGTGGGCACTCCTGAAAAGGGTATAGGAGTGCTAAAGAAAACGCCAAGTGTTTTGGAAGTGGTTTTAGGAATCATTCCTGGTGTGAGCCCCTGGTATGAGTATCAAGGATGAGTCTTTGAAAATGTAAATAAAACTGTATTTCACAAGTATTGTGTGTCTTTTACCTATGATTAATTTGTAAGGTAGTTTTTTTTTTTTTTTTATTTTTTACGTAGTAATCCCTCCTCTTTCTTTCCCCCGCGATAATTTCACGGTCACTCTATGAGCTTACTGCTACTCATGTACCTATACAAATGCACACACGGTGTCTAGACTTTTGGTTTTTGGGGTTGCAACCCATGTTGCCTCTTTGAGCCTGAGTTAACAAGGTAACTTGTTCTTTGTACGTCAGTGAGTTAGAAAGTTTGTACTGGGAAAGTTGGGAAACCTGGGACACCTATATATTCCATCTGACCTTGCCTGCAGACTGTGTCAGGGTGCATATGTTAGTGTGCTCTATGTGTGCTTGCCTATGAATCTGTTTTTTTTTTTTTTTTTTTTTGCCACGTTTAATATACTGATGGTTTTAGTAACAGCCTGCTACTTTCAAGTGTGCTGAAGTGCTGTTTGGTTTCCATGTCTGTATGATTTTTTTAATGAACTGTATGTTTTAGCCCAACAGCTGTCTCAGTCCTTGGTGCCACTGTAGCATTCCAGCAGGCTGATGTGCTCTGTGTGGTTTTATGGGACTTGTTTTTTTTTTTAAGTTCCTTATTCTAGGACTTGTAAAGTGAGTCTTTGCAGGTTGCTACTGTAGCTGTCAGCTGTGCTCCTGGAAGGGTTGGGAGGCTGGGTCCTCGGGGAAGCCCACTGCCTTATTCTTGCCAGACTTCCTAGTACCTTTGTGACAGGTGGCCTACCTGTCTCTAGTCAGCCAGTCCCCCAGGAAACAGGGAGGGACCCCCCCCAAAGCTTGTTAGTGCCTAAGCTGAAAGTGCTTGTGGGGCTTCTGCCAGCTGCTGACCTCTGCTTTTTTTCTGGGATCAGACTGTGCTGGCAGGACAGGTGAGTTTACCTGTAATGGGCCTTTGGATTGGTAGTGCAAGGGCTTCAGCATGAAATGCATCTGGGAGGGACTCCAGGCTTCCTGTCGGGTGGCAGTGACATGTGCAATTTTAAACCTGGTATACTGCGTTGGCTGGGATAGAGTGCAGCAAACTGGTTGTGTCCTTAATTGTGAGGGCTTGTTGTTATTGTCCTGTCTGTCTGTCTGTCTACCTATCTGCAGAAATATTTCAATCTATATCAGAAACTGTCTGGATTTATATTTTGTATGCTTGGAGTTTTCTTAACCCTTGTCCCTTATAACATCACAGAAGTTTAGCTGTGCCGATAAATGTCCTCTTTCTTGTCTTACATGAAGTCCATTGAAAAGGTCTTAAGTTTTCTTGTTTGTTGGTGCCGCTAATCTACCTTTTGCTACTGATTTTCTTAGCAGACCTCTAAGCTTAAAAACAACAGTGTTGGGTTCTTTGATACTTTGTAATCTGTGCCCAGGTTTTACTGTTTTATTTTTCTACTTTGTGTTTAGACGCTGGGTCCCATCCAGCCCTTCGGTTGTACTGGCTCTCAACCTTCAACTGCAAAGCTCCGAAAGGCATTTTTCAGGGAGGGCACAGGAAACTCGATGTGTGTAATGTTTCCTATGCTGCCACTTGCTAGCTGGAGCGTGCCTGTGTGAAGACAAAGCCCTCCTGCCTCCTTTTAAGGGCTGAATACATATTTATAAGCAAGGACTCCCTTATGCCATTAAGAACTGTAGTATGTCAGCAGCAGTTGCCCACACGCTCAGCATGTTGTTAGCTTAAACAGAGTAATGTTTTAAGGGGAAAGAGGAAGGCTGCCAGGGCCACAAACCTGGGAGAGAACGAGTGGGTAGGCAAAGAACAATAGAGTGATGTGTTGTTAATATTTGACCCTTTAGCCTTAGAGTTAGGGCAGATCTGGGATGCCCTTTATTTAAAAGGGGAGCAGGTAAAGCAGAGAAAGATGGACATCCTAAAAGGTGTGCTCCCCAGACCTGGGAGTGGCCTGCCCACGTTAGGAACCTCTCTGTTCATCTGTTCAGTACTGCCCGTTTCAACATGGTATGGATATCTTAGTTACCCTCCACTTCCTGCTTTTGTTTTTGGTGGCAACCTGCCTGGTCCTCAGGGGGAAAACCAGCAGTAAAAGTGTCTGTGTTCTCTTAGCAGGCTCTTAACATGGAATAATCTATGTGTGTAATAAAAACACATTAGACACCCCCAGTTCAGAGCAGAACAGAGAAGGCCCAGTCCATGGGGATGTGCCATGGAGCCCTTCCTAGCAGGCTAACCTCATTTTCTTCCCTCTTGAGGTTAATTTACTGTTTTAATTGTTGACTCTTGTAAAAATCTCTTTTGAGACTCTCTCAAACATTATTTAAATTGGCTGGGTACCAGTTGTGCAGAGACCATAGTTTTTACGTTTTTTTAATTAAACAAAGAAATCAAAGGATTTATTGATTGTTTGATTGATTTAGACATGGTTTTGCTCTGTAGCCCAGGCTGGCCTAGAACTTGCAGTCTGTGTTCTGGGGTCATAGGTGTAGGTCACCATGCCTGTTGAATTGGGGGTACTTAAGATGTTAGTGACAATTGGGGAGAAAAAGCATATTCCGATCTAAAAGTACTTTCTGGTACTAAAATAGTTGTTTATTTTAGAAGAATAGGAAATGTGGATGAAGAGAAAGGAAATAAAACCACTTTTAACACCATTCTGACAATTCATAGTGTGATTGTGTGTCTACCCTTTTAAATGGGCAAGTCATAAAGCTGGAGCGTTGAGCGTCTGTAAAGTATCTTTTACTTGCCTGTGCAATTGTCTCGGAGGCTCACTACCTCAGCCGCTAACCTAGGCCTAGTCCTGGAAGCTTCTGGTCTCCATGCAAGCTTATCTAGGCCTAGAATGCTTTCAAGCCTTTGAAAATTACTGCTGAATAAACTCACCCTTCCTAATTCTTTCTGAACTCTGGCGTCTGATTCAACTCAGCTGTTCTGACTCAAACTCCTCTCCACGATGGCTGATTTAATCTGTCTTCCCTTTTGGCCTCTGATTAAATAACTCTGCCTGGCCTCGTACTGACTCTGGCAGTCTGATCTGATCTTCTGGCCCTTTTCATTCTCTCTCGTTCTTTCTTCACCTGTGTCTAGCTTGTTCTCTCTCTCTCCGAAACCTGTCTCTATACAACTGTCCTGGTCAAACTGCCCTCTCTCCTCGTCCCTCTCTGCTGTGCTCTCTTAAGCAGCCTCTCTTTTCTCTCCGTTCTCCTGAGATTTGGGCAGATCCTATTCTGTCAAATCTTTTTCTGATTTGTTACTTTGTCTGCCATTCAATTAGACATCACTTTCAAACCTGGGTGCTTTCTTCTACAAACTAACTTTACCTTCATTGTTTGGGATTAAAGGTGTGTACTGGGCTGGGAAGATAGCTCAGTGGTTAAGAGCACTCACTGCTCTTCCAGAGGTCCTGAGTTCAATTCCCAGCAACCACATGGTGGCTCACAGCCATCTGTAATGGGATCTGATGCCCTCTTCTGGTGTGTCTGAAGAGAGTGACAGTATATATATATATATATATATATATATATATATATATATATATATGTATGTATGTGTGTGTGTGTTATATTATATATTATATATGTGTTATATTATATATTATATATGTGTATTAAGGTATGTGCTAAGGCTGAATCACGCCACAACAAGAAACAGGTTATTTTAGTAACTAACATAACCATCTCAGGTTCACAGTGCAACAGCATCCTATTTTATAACTAGTCCTTTAAAAATAAACTCTATATTTAAACCAGGCTTGGTGGTCCCAGTCTGGCATACCAGCCCCTCAGTAGCTTGAGGCAGGAGGATCTCAAGTTCCAGGTTGGCCTGGGCTACAAAGTGAGTTCAAGGTCACTTTGAAAGAGTACAAAGGCAAGTTAGACTAGCTCAGTCCAGGTGAATCTTTCTAACTTGTCAAGGCTGTGGACTTATCCTCTAGTACTGCCAATCAAAAGGAAACCTCAGCCTTCACAACGTAGCAACAATTCCTTCATACATATGTGTATACATATATATGAAATTTGTAATTTTATTATTTTTAAAGTTTTTTTAAAAAATATTTATTTATTATATACGACTACACTGTAGCTGTCTTCAGACACAACAGAAGAGGGCATCAGATCCCATTACAGATGGTTGTGAGCCACCATGTGGGTGCTGGGATTTGAACTCAGGACCTCTGGAAGAGCAATCAGTGCTCTTAACCACTGAGCCATCTCTCCAGCCCCATTTTATAATTTTTTGTGCATGGGTGTTTTGCCTGCCTGTATATATCCAGAGCAAAGTTTCCTTTGTTTCTTTTGATGGGGCTGTTGGGTGAACTGGATCTCGGAACCCAGGTAACAGCATGTTCCCGCAACTTCATTGCTCTATGTGTGTGTGTGCGCATTCCACAGCCAGAGCAAGGCAGGCACTTTTCTTTCTCTCCACCTTATGCTTTAGATGCAGCCTCTCTCTGAAGCTGAAGCTTGCCATTTTAGCCAGGCTGGTGAGCTCCTGGAACTGCCTGTCTCTCTCTCCAGTGTTGGGGTTGTATGCATTGGTCATGCTGTCTTGCTTTTTACCTGGGTGCTGTTTGTTTTGTTTTGTTTGAGACAAGGTTTCTCTGTGCTGCCCTGGCTGTCTTGGAGCTCCTTTTGTAGACCAGGCTGGCCTTGAACTCACAGACCTCTATCTACCTTTGTCTGCTTCTTGAATGCTGGGATCAAAGTCGTGCGTCACCGCCTGGTGACTCTTGCAGTGCTGGCAGTTGCCCACTAAGCACCTTTTTTTTTTTTTTTTTTGGAATGTGTGTGAATCTTGCCTGTAGGAAGAATTCTTAGAGGAGTGTGACTGTTCACTTTTGATTGTGCCAAATCCTGCCTGTGGAAATGGAGCCAATTATTCCGCCAGCATGTGTTAATGTCTGCTCCCTACACCACGTGGTCACAGCGTTCCTGCACAAGCTCAGCTTTACCTATCTTACAAAAGAAACAATTCTCCTCTCCCCTCCCTCCCCATCCTCGTCACCCCAACCCTCTTCTCCACCCTCTTCTCCATCCTCCCCCTCTCTTTATTTGGAGACAAGCTCTCACCAAGTAGCCCATATTGGCCTCAGCCTCAGCTGTGAGCACCACACGGGCCGATGTCCTTTTCTGATAGGAAAGTGTATCCACTCTTTCTGCATGTTTCAAATTTACATTTCATTTTCAGCAAAACGTTCAGCCGTAATCGTTGTGTCATGTGAATTTTATCTGTAAGGCTCAGCCTCCTGTCCTTGACCGAGGGGCTGATGTGAGGGCTGACGTTTGTTTTCCTTAGGTCTCGCTTTCTTCATTGACTTTATGGTGGTTTTTCTTTTTTTCCAAGCAGGAATACTAACCAATGATCCTTTTCATTTATGATCCATTTCATCTAGCTTATGAATCATTCCTAGAAATGTCTTCTTCACTCTGACTTCACATTTCATGCTTTTATCTTTTTACATTTAAGTCTTCCATCCATCTGGAGTTTATTTTAATCGGAGGTGTGAAGTAAGAACCTCAGCTGGGCGGTGGTGGCAAAGGCCTTTAATCCCAGCACTGGAGAGGAAGGGGAGACAACTCTTGAGTTTGAGGTGAGCCTGGTCTACAGAGTTAGTTCTAGGACAGCCTGGGCTACAGAGAAAGCCTGTCTCAAAAAACAAAAGAGGAGGGAGGAAGAGGGGATGGGGGGGGAGAGGAGAGGATGGAGAGAGGGAGAGAAGAGAGAGAGAGAGAGAGAGAGAGAGAAAACACCCCTACCCCTCTGTCTGTCTGCCCACTTGCTGCCCGGTTCCTAACACCATCTCTTGTCCAACAGGTTTTCCCTCTCTGACTTGCAGGCTGTTGTCAGGCTCTGCACTCTTGCTTTCTCTTTTTCCTCCTTGATTTGTGTGTTCACTGCCTGCAGCTAATTTCACGAGATGTAAGACATGCTGTGAAAGACACATCTCCTCCTCCATTGTTTCATTTTGGTTTTTTTTTTTTTTTTTTTTTTTGGTTTGCTGTCAGACTTTACTATTACTTGCAGATTTTATTTCCAAATGAGTCCTACAGTTAACCCTGCCCAGGTAGAAATTGAGTGGAAATGCTGTGAGCATATCCCGTTTTCTTTCTGTAGAATCAGAATCCTCTCCCTTCCTCCCCCTTTCCCTCTCCCCTTCGTCCCCCTCCCTCCCCTCCTTCCCCCTCCTTCCCCTCCTCCCCATTTCTGCACTCCTCAGTGCCTTCCCCAGATCTCTCACCTTTAGCTCTAGACAGGCTTACCCTCATGGTCCTCTCGAATGCTGTAACCATAGATGTGCAGCAGCATACACCGTGTAGTCTGCTGTTTTTTCTCTAATTACTATCGAACACCTTGAATAATGTTTGTCAGAGTCATACTGTGTTCACAGTTTGCTTTGGATGCTGTAAGATAATAAGCCATTTACCACAGCTTTGACAAAGATGATGAGTTCGTGGCTTCACTGTTGTAGTGTTTCAGGAAGGACTGGAATCCTCCCTTAGGTTTAATCCAGTCTCCTCCTTTCAGAGTTAATCCAGTTGCACCAGTCTGGCATCTATGGCCAAGGGACCCCCTTCTCACAGAGGTGGTTTCACCTTAAGCTGTGCCACAGCGGCAGGTAGGAGGAGTAATTACCGCCTGATGAGACGATTGCCTTTCCCTCCCCAACCTTTGTTTCTCTGCTGTTGCCCCTGGTGCCGTCCTTGTTCCTGTGGGGCTGTCTACCTGTCCCAGCACAGAATGAAATAAAAAATATATATATTTGTGTGTGCATGTATATATACACACACACATATATACAAATATGTACATATATACACTATATACATATATGCATATATACACACATGTACACTATATATACACATATGCACACACATATGCACATATATACTATATACATATATGCATGTATACACACATATGTACACTATATACACATATGCACACACACATATATACACATATACACACACACATATATACACATATACACTATATACACATATACATATTGTATATACATACATATATATTTATATATACATATACACACACACACACACACACACACACACACACACTATATTTACCTTGGTTCTTTCCTCTCTAATGGTCCCTTCCCTGTGTGTGGCTCCTCTGTCCGTGGCTGACCTCCATGATGCTTAATGGAAACATCATGACTTTCTCTCTTCCTTTGCGTGTGTTCCTCCACTTGCACTGCTGAGACTTACAGCTTGTCTTCCTTGGGTTTTCTTTGGAACTCCATTCAGTAAGAGACCGCTTTTCAGTTCTCCCATTAATGAGTAAGAAGCCCAAGAGATGAGCCTGGTTTCCCTGGTATCAGGTGACCATGACGGGACCTCTGCTGTTTGGAGGTCGGATTCTGTTTTTGTCATTACAGATAATGCTGTAAGAGAAACAGTTTATCATGGGTTTCCTAGAGCATGGGGAGGATGCGAACGGGAACATTAGAACTTTTAATCATTGTTACTAGAAAAATTTGTTGCCATTTTTCTTGTAAAAAGTATTTAGAACTTAGCTCAACATGGTAGTCACTCCTGTGATCTCAGCACCCTGGGAAGCTGAGGCAGGAGGATTGCCAGGTGTTAAATTTAAACCTATTGCTCTGCTGTGCTTGGCTTATTTCATTTGGTGCTGTGTCCGTGCCCTTAGGGTTCATCCACGGTGTGATGTGTGGTACGATTGCCATCTGGGGACTGGAGACATTCTGTGCGTGTGTTCTACATCTTCTGTGTTATTTGCCTGGCCACCTTCTTCCTCTTGCTTCTGGGACTAGTACCACAGCAAACATATCTCCTTTAAATACTGCCTTCTCCTCAGATATATGTGACATTCATTAGCAATGTCTCTAGCCAACCTTTTACATTTTGGAAAAACCTGTGTATTGTTTTCTAAAATGTGTCCCCACCAGAAGTGCTCAGGGCTGTCATTTTCCACATCGCCACCAACACTTGCCTGTTTCTTGTGATTCCTGTGATGAGTGGTCATCCTAAAGGAGACAGGAATGCTTGGTTGTGGCTTTGATTTGCATTTCTGATGGTGAGGAATGGTTGGCATCTTTGCATATTGTTTATCAGAGAAGGGTCTTTTGAAGCCCTTTGTTTTTGTTGTTGTTGACTTGAAGAGTTCTTTATATATTGTAGATCCTGATCCTCTATTGTCATGGTTTGTAAGTATATTTTCCTGTTCTATAGCTTGGCTTTTTACTTCCTTAATTGTTTTTTTCTTCTTTGTTGATTTCCTGACTTAAAAAAAAAATAAGACATATGGTTGAAAAATAGCAGTTTTATGTTTCAAATTTCTATTTCCTAGGAGGTGTGGATGCTTTTTTGGCTATTTGTGGTTCCTTTTGAGATTTTTTTTTAAGCTACTCACTCTTCTTAATAAAGCTCATGCCTCCCATTACCTTCCCCTTCCCTTACACGTGTGCTCTGTGGCCCTAAGCACTTTACACATTACACATCCCTCCATCCCCACAAAACCATCTTCCTTTCCTAATTCTTAGCCCTTTATTTTTCTTACTTATTCTTAGCCAGTTCCGTTCATGTTTTTCTTACCACTTAGGCTATGTTGTACTTTAAAAAAAAAAAAAAAAAGATTTATTTATGTATATGAGTACACTGTAACTGTCCTCAGACACACCAGAAGAGGGCATCGGATCCCATTACAGATGGCTGTGAGCCACCATGTGGTTGCTGGGAATCGAACTCAGGACCTCTGGAAGAACAGTCAGTGCTCTTAACCACTGTGTGATCTCTCTCTCCAGCCCCTATGTTGCACTTTTAAATGTCAACTTAACTAGCAAAATATAGTATTCAGAGTAAATACTTTTAAGTGACATTTTGGGCATACTGTGATGTCTCTGAGTGACCTTTGACACTTCTTTCTTGGAGTTTGTCTGTCTTATGACTTTAAAGGCTTTGGTAATCAGTACTAAAAACAGTGGTCTCAGCCATTCATTTGCATATCTTAACTCATGAAGACACTTAAATGCAAATTCAGTTTTAACAATTGCATGTATAAAGACTGGAAACTCATTGGATCATGTGATCCCCGCTGCATTCTTTCTCAGCCAGTGTGGCTCCCACATGGAGGGTGTGGCTCCCTTAATAGCCAGGAAAGGGATGGAGCATGGTTTACCCAGCCTTCTTGGGACGCTGCTCCACACTCTGTATGGGCGTTTCTAGGAGGCTGACTGGAAGCACGGGCCTCATCACACAGTGCTGGTTGGAAGACGTCAGCATGAATGGAGTCAGACTGGAGTAGACAGAAAAAGCTAAGGATAAGGGAGAGAAACTGGCTCTGCCTAGAGACAGGAATATATGTTCAAATATGCTTCTAGCTTTATGTAAACCACAGAAGCGTGTTTTGTAAATAGAACAGAGACTGGTTCTTTCCTTCTGCACTGTGTCTGTGAAAAATGCCTTGTCTACATAAAGTGGATAGCGATGTTTAAGCTTGTGTCGGGCAAAGGTTGTTAGTGGCTTGTCATTTCTTTAGTCAGTCAGGTCTGTCAGTGTCCCTAATGCCTCCAGAGCCAAAGAAGCATGGGTGGCCTCATTTGTTTACCTCCCAGGCTGTCCTGAATCTCATTGTTGCCCAGAAGCATCTTAAGCAAATGTCTGTCCCTTCTGCCGTCCTTTTAAGCACTAGGGTTACAGGCGTGTGTGCTCCTGACCTTGATTTATGCAGTGCTGGAGATCACATCCACAGCCTCCTGTGTGCTGCGCTAATGCTCTGCCCACTGAGCTCCAGACCCCTCAATGCATGTTGGAATGGCTTCTTTGAATGTTATTGTGAAGGACATAGCGCTCTGGTGACCATGCCAGAGCTAAAATTTTCCATTTACTGTTTTCAGGGCATGGTTGTCCCTGAGCTCCCGAAACTGTGGGAAATGAACCCCAGTGGGATGCCCACAGGAGCACCAGTCATCCCGAAGTGTTCTGCATGTTGCTTTCTGAGTCTCTCAGCCCTCCCGCCATTTTCAGTTGTCCATGGGCCATAGTTACAGTGGCCACATCTTCCCAAGATCTACTCTGCTGGAAATTACCCTAATCAGACCTTCGTTTCTAAGAAAACAACACTGGGTCCAAGAGCAGCTTAGTGTGTGATTGCTGGGCAGGGCACACCTCCCTTTTTGGAGACGTTTTTCTCACCGCTAATTAAAACAAAGCTGGAATCCAGAGGAACAGGGTGTCAGCCCTGCCTCCCAGTTGCCGGCATTTTCTGGAGTCCTTTTAGTATGACAGCATTTCCGGAGTGTTTGCTGTGTGCCAGCCTTCATTATAAATGCGTTCAAGCAGGTGCTGGGGTGACTCCACTTTACAGGGTAACTTCTCCACAGCACAGTGCTTGGCACAGACAGATCTGGGCTTCTGACCTGTGATGTCTGGCTGAGGCGTACATGCCGTTGTCCAAGTGAGCATCATCTGGGACTTACTCAGTGTCCCTTTTCCCTCGGAGGGCAGTAATGGAGCTACTGTGGACTGTGGAAGGTGCACTAAGAAGTGAGAGCCTATATGTCCATCTGTCCTCTCGACTCAGCTAATTGGAAATGTTGAAGGCAAAGAATGTTGGGTACGAAGTCACATCTGGGTTCCAGGTTTCATGTGACTTCTGGTTCTGGGGCAATGGACAGGTCAGTTCACCTGTCTGACATTGCTGCTGCCCCACCTAGCTACAGGTGCAACTGACACTGAAGTTGAACGTTAGGTGATGCTGGAGTACTTGAACCCAGTGGATCCCGATGCAGATCCAACGTCATGGGCCTTTCTATAGCGTGACCACCTGCAGGCTCAGGGTCGTATGGACTGACCCTCACAGGGAGTGGATGATGTGAAAGCTGTATTACTTTACCAGGGAGGAAGCTGGCAACTCTGGGCTGGGTCCACAGAGGACCCAAAGTAGACGGTGGCATTGGAACTCCAGAAGGCTGGAGCGCACTGGAGGGTTTCGTGCTCCAGGCAGGGTATGTGGTACTGGAGATGAGGACCTTGGGAGGCGATTTGGTCATGAAGGCTGAACTCATGGGTAGGGTTGATGCACCCCCCCGCCCCCACCCTGTCAGTCTGTCTGTCTCTGTCTCTCTGCACATGCACGTGGAGGCTAGAAGTCAGGTTCCTATGTTGTTTTTCAGGTGCTGAGTCTTCCTTGCTTTTAGAGATAGGGTCTCTGACTGATGTGAATCTCTCCATCTTGGCTAGGCTGACTGCCAGTGAGCTCCAGTGATCCTCCTGTCTCTACCTTTCAGGTGGGAATTACACACTACCTTGGCTAGCTTTTTTTTAAACAACCAAGTCCCCCTAAAAATATAGGCTCTCAGTATTGATCTCTGTCCATCCACCACATGAGGACAGAGCAACAACAATCTGTGAACCAGAAACCACGGCTTGCACCGGGCTCCTGGTCTGCCACCACCTCCGTTTTGGGCATCAGCCAAGAGCCTAAGAAGTGGTGTGTTGAAGCCGCTCTGTGGTCTTTGAACCACTTGAGCTGACAGAGACCAAGTACAGTGGAGAGAAGGGAGGAAAAGGAGTTTGTAAGGAAGACCCTGAGCGCAAGCAGGGTGTTTGGCAAGACATAGAAATGGCTTGTGCCTGGGGTTTAAGGTGATCCTTTTGAGTATAAATGAAGGGTCTTGTGAGTGAGGGTCAGGAATTTGGATTATAAAATGTCACTTGGCTGATGTATAGGACATAGGTGATGCATAGGGAGAGCCACTGTGTTCCAGGCCCGAGTTGAGAAGGCTGTGGGCACTGGGTGTGCTGGGTTCCTGGGAGGCCTCAGGGAGAATAATTCTGGTGTTGAGAGACTCAGGTGGGGAAAAAAAGAAGGGAAAGGGTTTCATATTGGATATAGAAAGAACTGTGCTAGCCAGAAAACACAGAGGACTGGACACCGGGAGGGAGACAGTGAGTGCTGAGAGCTGTTCGCTTCTGAGGTCTGCTCCCATGTAAGCGGGGCTGGAGGATTGATGCTTGAGGGTGGGGTCATCCAGAACCCCAGCTCTCTAGTGGGGGAGGGGCGGTGCTAGAAGACTCCAACTGCTAGGTACCTCGGATCCCCGTGTCTGTCGGCCATATCTCTCATGTGGCCCCTGGGTGCCTACGTGTCTTACAAGCTTGCTCAGGGCTTCTCAGGCAGAGTCCTGGGAGAGACAGGCGGGCTGGAGCGATGTGGCTTTTTATAGCCTTGCTTTGTAAGTCACATGATGTCGATTTTATGTCATTCCGGTAGTTAGAACTGTGTCACCGGGAGCAGCTTGGGAGAGAGAAAGTAGACTCCAGCTTTGGGTGGGAAGCATGCCAATAAGTGCAGATTTGTGTTTTAAGGTGACTACCTCTTTGGGTGTGGCCTCCGTGCAGATCTGTTCAGAGAAAGGTGGGCCAATGTCAAAGTTCAGGATACCTGACATTGGGCAATATGATGACCACAGAGAAACTAAAGCAAAAGAGAGAAGCCCGGCCCGTGAACCTTCCTGGTGTGAATTAGGAAATAGGTAGGCTTCTGACGTGTGTGGAGAGGGGGGTGAGGGAGGTGAACAGGTTGAAACCAGCCTCTCAGATGGGATTTCCAGGATTTTCCCATTGAGGCTTCGGAGAACAGGGAGGAGCGATTCAGCCCGAGCCTGGGAATAGAGGAAGGGAGGTAGCCAATCAGGGACGCTCCTTTGGGAAGAGTCCAGAGGTGCCTGAACAGAAACTTTGGATTAAATGGTAGTACTTGTCCTGTGTTTAGTGATTTTTTTTAACTGTTAAAGTGGAGAGGATGAAAGTTTGGCTTTTGCAACTGTTTGCAAAATGTGTAGAAACCAGAGGCAAAGGGGCTAACCAGATCTGCTGTCCAGTAGCTGCCCCTATTTCAGTCAGGATGCTTCTCAGGCAAAGGGCATTTTCATGGTGGTATTACAGAATTTGACCTTCAGGCAGCCCACGTCTATAGGCAGTAATTAATTTCCATGTGTGACAGCCTTGCAGAACAAAGACATTTATTAACTATTGGTCCTGGGAAAGTATGATCCATCTTCCCCCGGGGCGTTCTTATTGCCAGAGAAGCATTTTAACCTGGTGGTGACATTTGAGCAAAGTTGGAGATGCTGAGATTTCCAGATTTGGCCAGTGGTTGCCGAGGCCGAGAGAACCTGTGTTCACAGCATGGGATGGCTTGTGCCAAGTCCAGATTTGTCAGACACCAAGTTCATTGGCTTGATCGCTCCCTCAGATCCTTTTCAGAAACCGCCTTCATTCAGCTTCCTGACCTGGAGTCTGTCATAGCTCCCTGTGACGCCTCCCTGCCCCAGTGGCCAGAAATGGATGGTTCTGCCCACTGCTTCAGGGGGTTCAGTAAGATTGAGCATCTCCATTCAGAGCAAAGACAGCCTGACAGATTTCTCTGGGTTGAGCAGCTCTGGTGTGGTTCCGGGTTACAGTCTCCTTGCAAGCTTACTGTAGACAGTGGGTTTGAGACGCTGAGACAGTCCGCCAGCTTCCACTTTTCAAAGTTGCTGGACAGCTGTATGGTCTCTGAACCCCAGGTCACATGTCCCTGTGTGCACTAAGCTCTTCCTGCTTCCCCCTTCCTGTCATTTCTCCAATTCCCCTTTTCTCTTTCAAACCCTCTCCACTTGCAAGAGTGGTTTCATTTATTTAATAATATGCTTTATGTTGAGTCTTATTGGCTTTTCAGTCGGAGTAATAAAACATTCCCAGAAACCTGCTTTGTTAACTTCATTCATTTATTATTAATTTCCTTGCTATTTCAAGGCTAATCTGGATATATATATATATATATATATATATATATAATCTAAATATAGAAGAAACTTTTCAAACTATTGGGGGATTTAAAAATATCACTCTCTGGGCCAATAGAGAAACAGGAGACTGTGGCTTGGTACCTTTCTCTTCCTAACTTAAAGGTATCATGATTAAGAAAAAAAAAAAAAAAAAAACCTGTTAGAAGTTATACAAGGCAGTTTAGATTTATCTTTCCTAAAGGGATTGCAGGAAGCTGTGAGTCAATTATGACTGTAGTCTGGTCCCTCCTAGGATGTGGGCCCCTGTGGGATCGTCATGTCCACTGTGGATGCTCCCTGCCAGCAGGCGCCAGCTTTTGAAATCTTCTCTGGCCTACTGCCCTGCTTTGCAGCCTGTCCTGTTGTCCTGTCCTCCACCCACACTGGTCCTCTGGAGGCACCAGGTCCTCCTCCTCCTAACCCTTCTGCTCTCCTCTCCAAGATGCCCGTCCACTCAACCACCCTTTTCCTTTCAGCAGTGACAGTATGTGTTTTCAATGTTTAGATGTGTCTGTTTTCCCCTTCCCACTCCTACCATGTGCCAGATCTTGAGCTCTGAATAAGATGGATGCCTAGGAGGCTTCCTGGCAATGCACCGCTGTGCACTGTGCAGTGGTTGGAGGGGACAGCTTGGACTTTGGAGCTTCTGGAGAATTTGAAGTTTAAGTTCTTTTCAGTCAGTCCGGTGTAGAACCAAAAGCATTTTATGTGCTGATGATGCTAACTTTTATCACATGCTCTCCAAGTCCTAGCTCCTGTCCCGTGATCTTTTCCTGTTTACTGGTGACCAAGTTTAAAGTTTACAGGGCATGAGGAGTTCTCCAACGTCAAAGTAAGTCTGCAGTGTTTTTATCACCCGCCGCCAGTGTAGGAGTTGCTAAACGGAGTTGCCAAAAATGGAACGGGTTTACTTAAAAACAACAATGTGTGTATGTTCACGTGTGTACTGGCATGCATGCGTGCACAAGTGTGTGTGTGTGTGTGTGTGTGTGTGTGTGTGTGTGTGTGTGTGTCTGTCTGTGTGTGTGTGCGTCCACCTTGGTGTTTTTGCGATGTCGCTGGCTGGCCAGTGAGTCTCAGGATCTGCCTGGTTCCATCTACCCAGAGATGGGGCTGTATGTATGTATGCTCTGCCCTGCCCAGCTTTTTACGTCAGAGTGGGGCTCACACTCAGATGCTTCCAGGCAAGCCCTTTCCTGAGCCAGTCATTGCCCAACCCAGAAACTGAGTCTTAAGGGATCTGGACTTGGCGTCACCGAGTTATCCATTAATGAGATGCTTTGATCCCAGTGGGGCAAATCTCGCAGTAGAGGTTTTGGGAAGAGCAGCTCTGTGGCCTAAGAGCAGGGAGAGGATGAAGGAGGCGCTGTACGCCCCCCAGCTGCTGAGGAAGGATTGTTTTCCCTTCGGAGGCAGCAGACTTTCTGTTGATTCTACCGTAGAGCAGTCATCACCTTCAGTGTTCGGAGCCCAGAGCTTTAACAGCTGTCCTCGACTTCCTTCAGTGTATGGGCGTGAGAAAATCAAAGCAGATGCATTTCATGTTTTCCTGTGTTTTACGGTGGTGGTGGTGATGATGATGATGATGATGTCGTCTCATAGAGCCAAACCTGGCCTCAGAGTCATTATATAGCTCTGGCTGGACTTGAACTCCTGATTTTCCTGCTTCTATGAAGTTATTCTTCACCTCTTTTCTGTTTTCAACTTAACTTTTCTGTAACTGTAGTGCACAAACAGATAAGAAAGCTTATCAATAATGCAGTTTATAAAGAAACCATATTTTAAATTATTTATGCAAATTTATTCAAGCATATTAATTCTATAATTAATACAATGTGTTTTATGTATATTGTAATATATTGTATTTTAGTATATAGAATATAAATAAATTATATGTTTATATGTAAATAATTCATAATATAGTCTATTATGTTTATATATAAGTTAATACGATTACAGTTTTTATATTTTATTAATTAAACATATCAATTTACTTATCTGTTACTGTGTCCAAAATGCTTGGCAGAGTCAGCTTCCGTGGAGAAAGTTTGTTTACTTGGGCTCACAGTTTCAGAGCATTTTGACCAATCCAGCAGGGAGCCCTGGCGGAGGCTCCTCATCAGGAAGAGGAAGTGAGGCTGGAGGCAGGTGCTGTAATCATCCAAGACCAGTGTCTCGTGGCCCACTTCTGCCAGCAAGGCCCCACCTTCTAAGGTTTCTACAGCCCTTTAAAATAGAGTCACTGTCTGGGAGCAGGCATTTAAAACAAGAGCTGGTGGGGGACATTTCTGCTTTAAACCACAGCATTAAGTGTCTTAGTGAAACCTCAACCCACTTCAGCACTTTTCTCCCATTCTTGGTTTGACTCTGCGTGTGCATCAAGGGACAGGGGTGCCTTCAGACGCTTCAGACCGTTCTAATAAAAGTCATTTTCTTCATTCACTGCATTTCTCTCCCTCCTCTGCACACACCCTGTCAGGTCAATGTTCAAGTTCTTAATCACAGGCCTTTCCCTGAAACACAGGGTGCTTTCTTTGGCTGTCCTTCAAGATATCAGGTTTCCTGTGTTCAAAGGGAGCCTGGGACCTGCTTGTGCTTGCCTTTTGTCTTGTAAGACATCCTCTGAGATGGAGTTGAGTCTCAGTTTAGGATCTCCAGTAGGATGAACATTCATTGTTTTGAAGGATGGTGTTGAGGAGGAAGGCTGTTTTCATAACAGCTTTGTATACTGCCTCAGTGCCTCTGGGGCTCACTTCTGCTCACGTGACCTCCTCAGGTATGTTATGGTGGGCTAACTCCCACAGGCTGTTCCCACAAGCCGCTAGCTCCTCCTCACTCTTCCTGGCTCAGCTGTCCATCCCTGGACAGGAAAAGGGAGGAGGGGTTTCCCCACTTCTCTAACAAAAGGGTTTATTTCTTTATTTTGAAAAAAAAAATGTATTTTCTCATCTCTACATAATCCTGGCTGTCCTGGAACTCTATAGACCAGGCTGGTTCTTGAACTCACAGAGATCCTGTGTCTGTCTCCTGAATGCTGGGTTTAAAGATGTGGTCCTCCATGCCTGGCAGTTTATTTTATCTTACATTTCCACGTTTACTGAGGAAAGCTGAGGCAGGAACTGAAGCAGAGACCAGGAAAGAGTGTTGTTTACTGGCTTGTTCAGCATGCTTTACACAACCCACACCCACCTACCCCATGCTGGCGCTGAGCACGCCCATATCAGCCCACAAACCTGCCTACAGGCAAATTTGATGGACGGAACTCCTCAACTCACAATTCCACTTCCCAGATACGCCCAGGTTTGTGTGTGTCCCGTTGACATGGGATATTTGTTTTTCCTTCTTCAAACTATTAATGCTAATCAGATACATTTCAGAAGGTGCCTCAGAAACCCCAGGGTTGCAGTATTCTGCTTTGAAGTAACAGAAACACAGGGTTCTTGTGAATATAAAAGCTGCTTGCCTGGAGATCATGGATCTCATCTCAAAGTACTGACATGAGGTCGTCACATCTGGTGTCCCGAGTCACTTCCCGAATCATGCCTGATGCCATGCTTTTTACTTGTCGCTTTACTCTGTAAGGATGGATAAAAACCACACAAAGATCATTCGGTGTGTGTGTGTGTGTGTGCACCTTTGAGAAGACAGAATAACAGCAAACATATGACTTTAATTGACTTTGATTTCCGATAAACAAAATGAAAGACAGGTGTCTTTCCAGTGGGCCCTGCTTGGACACCCATCCCCCTTGTTTTTCAGTTTGACTGCCTGGCACTTAGGGCCAGTGACTCCATTTCTGTTTGGTGTGGCCTCGTACAGGGGCTGGGTCTAAAATGAAGACTTCCCAGAATTTTTCTTTGTCATGCTTTAAAAAGTCACTGCTACTGTTTTTCTTAGGTTTTAGATCTAGTCTGTAGAGAATGACCCTTGTGCTACTACTGTTCCTGTCTCAGAGTGATGGATCCTTTTTAAATTTTTTGGATAGTCCATTTATTGGAAGCTATAATTATATCGCTCTTCACCTCTTTTCTGGGAAAAATACCCAAACTTCTTAAATAGGTACAGCCAGGAATCTGACCTAGATAAAGGAAACAGTCAGTTGGCTGAATCATGAGAGTTGAGCCCCGTATTTGCTTTTAGGTTAAGAGAATTTATATAATTTCTGTACAGTGAAGAATTGAGGCTCAGAGAATTGAATGTCTCACAGCTGTCCCTCTGCGGTTCTATTGTAGCTGCATCGCAGGGTTCCTTTGCCTGTGTCAGAGTACAAGTGGACAGGGATGGCCTCCCATACCCAAGAGAAGAAGAGGTTGAACCCGAATCACTGATATGGCCAAAGCCAGACGTGAAAACGTATTCAGCTTTTCTTCCCAGTGAAGTCAGCAGAGTTCTTGTTCAAGTGAAACTTTGTTCTCTGTCAGAGAGTGAAGGCAGGGTATCTGGGTTGTTCTAGAAACCAGCTTTTAAAATTCCTGCCTGTGGTGTCAGTGGTAATGCCATGCACTCCTGTGCTAGATCAGTCAGGTCTGGGGATGTAGCTCAGACGCTAGTGTGCATGAGGAACCCAAGCTCAGTCCCTAGCACCATATAAACCTGGCCTGGTGGCCCAGGCAGTGGGAGGGGCCCAAGTGCACAGTTATCATTGGCAACACAGTGAGTTTGAAGGACACTGACTCAGACAGACAGACACACACACCTACACACACACACACGCACACACACACACACACAAACACACACATGAAAGCATCTTAGAAGTGGATTATTCTTAATATGTTTCGTTTTTATTTTTTGAAGACAAAGGGTTTTGCTGTGTTGCCCAGCCTCGTGACTACCTCCAAAGTGCCTCCATATAGGCTTGTGCCACTATACTTTGCAGGAAATGAATACTTTTGGGCCGTTTCTTGACCAAATATCAAGTGTTATGGCCCTCATATTTTAGGTTTCTGTAAATTTGTAGAATTTATTTTTATGTTCAGAAATGTCAGTAAAGGTTTGATTTTTTTTTTTTTTCTCTCTCTCCCATTTCTGGCTGTGAAGTTAATGAAGGAAAGTGTGTGTGTGTGTGTGTGTGTGTGTGTGTGTGTGTGTGTTCTAGGCTCTGCTGTGGTGAACCTGCTTGGTCAGGATTTACAGGTGCATGGCCAGTCCTCTGGAAGGTTCCTTACTCCTCCCTCAAGGCTCCTCCTGCTCTTCTGTCCTTTGCCCTGCCACCCCACTGGGGAGCTCTGGAAAGTGCCGGACAGCAGCTGGGGCTGCGGCCTGTAATTGGAAAGCTTCAACGAACAGGACAACAAAAGACTTTCTAAGTAGCCTTCTTCAACAAGGCCTGCATTGTTCAGCCTCCCCTCTCCACAGTTGCTAGGTCTTCTTCCTATTACAGTTGGCCATTTGTCACGTGCTTGCTCTTGAAAAGGCCTCAGGAGGACCAGTTGACCTGCTGTGAATTAGGAGAGAAATCCTTACCAACTGTGTTGCTCACAACCATGCTGCTCAGTAACCATGGGGACTGTTGATCTCCCATCGTGGTCTTTCCGTGCTTTACACATGCAGCTAGCCATTTACTGTCCCTTGCTGGCACTTGCAACATCACCTACCTTCGAGGACCCACGCGTAGACTACTTATTAAAAGGCGTGGGCATAAACGAAGCTCAGGAACCTCAGATGACAGTTGTCCTACTGTGATCCCTGACCGTGTGAACCGGTCCTCCTCAAGCATAGACGCATCTGATGGACAGATGGTAACACTATCCAGAGTCTGACTCTGCAGGTCAAAGGTCAGGCCTGGCGATAGACACTTTTAACAGGATTTCATGTGTTCAGGGACCACAGTATTTGGTCACACTATAAGGAATAGCTTTTGTATGGGGGAGGGGTGTTGCTGTTTTACTTTGTTTTCTTGCTGTTTGAGTCAGGCTGTGTGTAGACTTGCTGACCTGGATCTTGCTGTGTTTTTCGCTCTGTCCTTGAACTTTCAGTCTACTTACAGCCTCTACTCTTGAGTTCTGGGATGACAAAAGCGAACTACCGTGTGTAGCTTGCATGTGCTGTGTGTCTGTGTAAATGGAGGTTGAACCCATGGCTTTATGTATCTCCCGCAAGTATTCTACACTGAGTCACATCCCCAGCTCTTGTGAGCCTTTTTATTTTACCTTATTAGTATGGGTGTCTTGCCAGCATGTCTGTCTGTATATCACTTGCATGTAGTGCCCTTAGGGACCAGATGAGGGTGTCAGATTCCCTGGATCTGGATGGAGTCACAGATAGTTGTGAGTTGCCATGTGGGCGCTGGGAATTGAACTCAGACCCTTTGGAAGAGCAGCCAGTGAGCCTAACCACTGAGCCACCCCAGCCCCCCTTGTGTGCCATTTCAGGAAACTAAATGTTAATGTGTGTGTGTGTGTGTGTGTGTGTGTGTGTGTGTGTGCGTGCGAGCACACTCTCTCTCTCTCTCTCTCTCTCTCTCTCTCTCTCTCTCTCTCTCTCTCTCTCGTATTTTTCATCTGCTCTGGGTCACACAGAGTTCTGTGCGAGTGCCTGCTGGTCACTTCGTCCTCCCCAGCAGCTGCATGACGTTCCAGAGTACTCATGCACCATGATTTAATGTCAGTCAGTGGTTATTCTGGTTCTTTCCAGTGTTGTCATCTGTCAGTTATTATAAACACATGCCTTGTTTAGTTTCCTGTATGCATGTGTGCTTGCCAAGGATAATATGCAGAAGTGAAATTGATGACTATGTGGAATTTTAGACACTGGCTTCCTAGTACTCATATAGTAATGCCCAGCCATAGGTAATCATCTTAGTTCCCTTCCAGTGTGGAGCTGATTCAGCACAGTGAAATTCCAATGTCCTGGCTGGACATTTCAAATGCTCTGTAGCAGCCTTTGGTTACTGCTAAAACTTTAGGTTTTTTAAAATGTATTTAAGAAAGACGAATACTCAAAGTTTTCCTCCTTGACTAATAACTGCAGACTGGTAACTGTGGTCAGCAGCAGTGGTTCATACAGAGGGCTGAGTGTGTGTGTGTGTGTGTGTGTGTGAGTGTGTGTGTGTGTGTGTGTGTGTGTGTGTGTGTGTGTGTGTGTGTGTGTTTGCTCTATACTTCAGGTTGGCCTCCAATTAGTGATCCTCCTGCCTCAGTCTCCTTACTGCTGGGATTGTAGGATGCACCAGCGTATTGGTTTCTGTTGGATTGAGAGGGACACTGAGGTAGCTGAGATCTTTTGTTTCCCCTCCTCAGAGCTGGATTTCAGGCACATGCCAGTGTCTTCAGCATCTTCACCTTCACGTGGGTTTGCTTTCCTTTCAAATGTGGAATCAGAGTTTCCTTTCCTAATGAGGTGTTTTTACTTCATGCCAGACTTGGATGTGCATGACCAAGGTCAGCATTGACTGTGGTGTCCTGATGAGCGAGTTTTCCCCTGCACCCCCATGCCCTGGCAATACTGTGCCACAGGAAGTAGGAAGGCCTGTAGTCAGGGGTGAGCCGTAGAGGGTCTAGTGTGCTTTTAGTTTTACCATTAACCAGTTTTTATGGGACGGTAAAGAGAGGGAGGAGGAGAGGGAAGGAAGGAGGGAGATGGGGAGGAAGGGGGAGGGGGAAAAGAGAGGCAGAGAGACAAGGGGGGAGAGGGAAAAGTGGGGAGGGAGAGGGACAGGGACAGGGAGAGAGAGGAGATAGAATGTATGTTCATGCATACTTTTCAACCTCCTTTTGCCTAAATTATTAAAAGCAGCTCCTCAAAGTTTCTATTATTTTAAAAATAAGAAATTCTCCTCCCAACAAGACAAAGCAAACAAACCAACCAGGGCAAATATTCCATAAGGAAAGATATTACTTTTCAGTTTGATTTGAGGGGAAAATTGTTTTTCCTTGCCTTGTGCAGATGTTTAGTGCAGAGCTGTCCGGCTCCCCATGCACACGGGCTGTGGTGTCAGCGAAGGCTTTCCCTGGTCTCACTGTTCCTGGCTCACATCCGGGCCTGGGTACTGCAGTGCTCCTAAGGAAGGAGCACTGCTGTGGTTCCCAGAGGCTTGCTCTGCCCCTGAGCACCTGTGGGAAGGTGTAGGTTCACACGAACACACAGATGGCCTTCCCATGCACACACGCCACCATCTGTGGGACAAATGTGGCATCTAAAGAATCCTTTAGGATCTTAGCAGAGTCACCCTGTTAGGCCACAAGATGGTAGTTTTATCTTCTAGCGTCTGGCAAGTCTGGTTTTCCCTTAGCTGTTGAGACACAGTTGGGTGAAGCACTCACCTGGTGGCTGACAACCATTTGTAACTCTAGTGCCAGAGGGCCTTCTGACCTCCACAGGCACCTGGCACACTTGTGCAACACAGACAGACACTCCTGTAGGCAAGACACTCCTGTAGATAAAATAAGTAATCTTAAAAATAGAGGTTCCTTACTCTGTGAGGTTTTTGGTGGTTCAGTTTCCTGGTATCAGGTGTTGAAGTGCCCTGGACACTTGGACAGTTCTTGAGTTTGGTCAAAACGGACACAGAACACCTTGAAACAAAGACATGGAAGCCATTTGAGAGGTCCGTCTCACGGAACGGGCTGTGGCACCTCCTTTCTGAGGTGGCTACAGGTCATCTAAGAAAAGCAGTGGTTTTGAAGGGTGGCTCTGAGATCTGTGTGTGCTGCCTGACCTTCCCCAGATACCTCCTGGTCCAAGTCCTAATAAATATTTAACGTGAGGAGGCATCTGCTGAGCTTGCTGCGTTACCATGGAGAGGTGACTGTGGTCTCAGCTGTGTGGCAGAGGCAGGCCTCCAGTGACAGGGGTGATCACAGAGGTCATGTGGCCTCAGCTTGAGGTGACTTCCGGGTTCTGGTGAGGCTTGACGGGTTTCTGCAGAGTCTCCACCTGTAACATTTTAACAGCCCCCAGTTTAAGCTCTGCTTTGTCTTCGAGCTCTGGCTTCAGCACTGACTATAAAATAACAGCCTTAGATATTGATACAATGAAGACAGCCATTAAGGGTCCTTTCTGATGTAATTGTGAAACCTCCCCAGTAGGTGAAGGAATGAGGTGGTGTGCTATACCGAGTGACACAGACCATTAGGAAACCTTGCCTGACGATAACTTTCATTTGAAGAAGCACGGATATTCTCCCTGATTCTGATCATCCTTCCACCCATTTCTAAATCTGGTCGCAACATTTGTCATGCGTAATTTAAACCTTGAATTACTTTATATGTGTATTGCTTGAAAGTTCAGCCAATAAATGGATACGACTTTCATGATGATTTAAAATCTTGATCTCTGTATTTCATGAATATCACAGGGATGTACTGTGAGACTTTTAATTAAAAATTACCGGAGAAAGGGCCCTGCTATGTTGTCCAGACTTATGGCAAACTTCTGGGCTCTAGCCATCTGTCTTAGTTGTGTGTCTGTTGCTCTGGTTTCACACTAACAGAAACAACGTGGGGAGGTGCAGGTTCGTTTCAGATTCCGACTCTCAGATCACACTCCATCACTGAGGTAAGTCAGGGAAGGAGCTGAAGCAGAGGCCAGGAGGCAGAGCTGCCTACTAGCCTGCTCCTCCTGACTTGCTCAGCCTGCTTTCTTAGAGAATGTAGGTCTGCCAGCCCAGGCAGGGGTGGTACCACCCACAGTGGGTGGCCCACATCAATCATTAATCAAAGTATCCTACAGACTTGCCTACAGGCCAATCTGATGGAGGCATTTTCTCAATTAGGATTTCCTCTTCCAGCTGGGTGGTGGCGGTGCCCACTTTTAATCCCAGCAAATGTACTTGTATCTCTGGCCTACAGAGTGAGTTCCAGGACAGCCAGGATTATACACAGAAAAACCCTAGCTTAAAAACTGCAGCAGCAGCAGCAGCAAAGAAGGTTCCTTCTTTCTATACATGTCTAAGACTGTGTCAAGATGACAAGGCAGGACACTGTCCTCTTGTTCCAGCCTACCAAATAGCTGGCAGCACAGGTACATGGCTACTATGCCTAGCATAAACATCTTTCTGAAAAGCATTTTGCGTCTGTTTGTCTGCTTTGGTGGCAGTACAGTGGAGTGTGTATTAGAATCTTAACATTTAACAAGTATACTTCATATTGAAAATGGAACTGTCTAACCCTTAGTGGTTTTTCTATGGTTTCTTCTTCCTCCTTATTTTCCTGAGTTGGGTTAAGTGACTGTACTGGTTATTTTTATATGGCTGTGATAAAACACCATGGCAAAGTAAGGTGGTTTGGATGAGAATGGCCCTATAAGCTCTTATGTTTGAACACTGGATGCCTGTTGGTGGAACTGTTTGGGAAGGATTAGGAGGTGTGGAGAAGGAGGCATGTCACTGGGGCAGGGGGGAGGGGTTAAAGTTTTAAAAGCCCATACTATTCTCTGTTGGCCCTCTCCCTCTCCCTCTCCGTCTCTCTCTCCCTCTCCCTCTCCGTCTCTCCCTCTCCCTCTCCCTCTCCCTCTCCCTCTCCCTCTCCCTCTCCCTCTTCCCCATCTCCCCATGTGTCTCATAGATGTTGTCTCAAGTACGAACTGTCAGCTACTGCTTTAGCATCATGGCTGCCTACCTACCTGCCTGTGACCCTGCTTCCTGCCATTGATGGCTGTAGACTCTTAATTCTCTAAAAATGTATGCAAAACCTCAGTAAACTCTTTCTTCATCTTCCTTGGTCATGATGGCTTTAAACAGATTCCACCATATTAATTGTATCGATTCTTTGGGGATTTCACATCACACACCCCTATCACATGTATTTCACTGTCTTTCCCTGTTCTTCCCACACTCTACTCTTGTGACCTTCCCCAGCCAAAAAAACTCCATGTTGTGTTGTCTGTATACTCAGTGGAGCACAGTCAGACTCCCTGTGGCCTGCCCTTAGAGCTGAGTCCTTCCCCTCCCCCATCCCTGCGGGAAGCGCTTCAGCAGACTATCACAGCTTTTTAAGAGTTCTCTTGGGTTGGGGATTTAGCTCAGTGGTAGAGCGCTTGCCTAGGAAGCACAAGGCCCTGGGTTCGGGTCCCCAGCTCCAAAAAAAAGAACCAAAAAAAAAAAAAAAAAAGAGTTCTCTTCAATGGCTTCCTGTCTAGGCTGTTACTGTGTGTGTGTAGGTGTGGAGTGGGTGGGATGGAGGTAGGGGTTGTCACAGAACTCTTCCATGTCCCTCTTTCTCAACTGTGCATCTGCAATCATCGATGTCACTGCCAAAGTAGCTTATGTGCTCTTCGTGTCCTGCGGAAACGTGGATCATAGGCTTCCCCTTGGTCTCTGGCATCAGCACATACCATGAACTGGACTCCCAGTTGCAGCTGGACTGTGGACCCAGATGCGGTCCTCCGATGCAACTGGGATGACAGACAACATTGCTTCAGGCTGCAGCATGGACCACGGACACCCTACCTGGCCTTCCCCCTTCAGTGGCCTCAGTAAACTCAGCGTCCTGTCATTATGGCCCCAGGTGGCGGTGCAGGCTACCCACACTGACATGGCCTCCAGCAGCAGCTTTGTCCATAGATCTGAACATGGCTTCAGGCGACAGCACAGACCTTGGACATTCACGTGGCCTTTGGTGGTAGCACAGGCTCAGGCTTTACACAGACCCACAGGTGGCCCTCTGACGCTCCTGGTCCAGACATCAGGTCATGCTGTCTTATCAGAGCAATAGAAAGGTAACTAAAACAACTTTAAAAAGCCTTTAATTGGACTCCCAGTCCTGGAAGGTTAGAGTCAGGTGGAGCAGAAGCAGGGCAGCAGAAAGAGCTGAGAGTGCACGGCTCAGTCGAGCAGCAGGAGGCAGTGGTCCTTGAGGACCATTGTTCATCTGGCTGTAATGTTAGGGGAAAAGGAACTTTGGTGATCAGGAGCTATGTCCGTGACGTGAACTTGGTGCCAATGTGTCTTGGGTGTTCTGTGTGGGCTTTAACACTTCATGGGATTAACCTCTAAGTCTGGTAGGGATGATATATATTGTATATAATTGAGATCCAAGGTAGGAAGGGATACGCCTACAGAGGCTTGGATTGGTAGTGAGAATGTTCACTGAGAGCTGGGGGAGCAGAGCCAGGGTTGTGGGGATGATGCGTTGAAGGAAATGAACCAAGTTTTGTTAACATTGAGGGTGTATGGCTCATCCATGTTTTGTAATGTGAACGGGAACACACACACACACACACACACACACACACACACACACACACACACACTCCTGAAAATGTCTCTGCTGCTCTCTTTAAATGTCAGGAGAATAGAATGGAACAGAATTAGGTTCATTTAATGTGGAATCTTGAGTGATGCTGCTGGTGGGTTCTATGTGCTGACCTTTTCAAGAAAAACAACTTTTCCCCTGTTTTGGAGTGGTGCATCCGAGCTGGCAGGAATGGATAATTTCCTAGAGTTCTGTGCAGCTAAGTCTTTTACTTACTTTGCGTTGTTTAGGATTCATGACCCTATGTAATTGATTCATCCAAAAATAGGTACCACACGAGCACTTACTTGTGTGCATTGAGCTGGTGTCAGCTCTGAGACGTGTTTCCCGTATGATGGGACACCTTATCCACGTAACTTCGGATGGATTACTGTAACATAGCTGACTAATCTCCTTTAGGTCATTATCAGCTCAGAGACTAGTAAGCAAGCCCTCTAAATACTACTTTATGCCTGGGGAAAAAGTCAATGTTCCTGGGAACACGGAGATGTTTTCTTTACCTAACCAGGTGGGGCCCATGTTCCCCATGGGCTGGGTTCTGGTGAGACGTTGAGTCAGGAGGGATGCTACTCTAGGGACAGTTGTAATTAGAACTTTGCTCCATTTTGATTAAAGGATTCTAATTAACACGAGCTTTCCAGCCTGGGTAAGGCTCAGGCACCTTAACTTTCAGGGTGACTTCGGGAGAAACCAGGACTTGGCCTCTGGTGAGGGTTCATGTCTTCACCAAACAAAGACGGAGGACGTGATGCGAGTGTCCGAGTGCCACGGCCTAGCCAGAGCCGAGGCAGTGTCCACGGCTTGGCATGAAACAAAGGTGTGCTTTGCCATGTTGAGACCACTCACGGCCTGTTTTTATTTTCATTTTTTCCTCAGATAGATAAGAAATTGGAATTGTTCGTGGTAATTCTGAGCCTGCTCATTGGCTGATTTCACTTTATGCTCAGGCAGAGCAAGGCAGGCATTTCTGCCTGAGTGACTGGGATCAGCATCTCCCTGAACACCAGGCTTCCTTCCCACTTGTAAATGTACCAGGGCGACAGAGATAGCAGAAAAGACCACCGTGTTTAAAATGTTTATTTTGTAGCTGGGCATGGTGGTGCACGCCTTTAATCCCAGCATTCAGGTAGATCTTTGAGTTTGAGGCCAGCCTGTTCTGCAGAGTGAGGGCAGACCAGCCAGAGCTACACAGAGAAACTGCGTCTCAAAACACAAAAACAAAGCAAAACACATTTATTTTGTGGTCAAACTGCTTCCGTGAGATGTACTTTAACAAAATTTTGAATGCGCCATCCAGTATTATTAGTAGATAGTATTTCAATACATTTTTGGTGTTTCTGTGTGTGGAGGTCCAAGACAGCCTTGAATGTTTTTCAGGCATCGTCTACCTTTTTTTTTTGAGACACAGTCTCGCTTTGTAGCTCTGGTTGGCCTGGAACTCCCTCTGTCAGTGGTTCTCAGCCCCTTTGGGGGTTTAATCACTCTTTTTCAGGGGTCTCCTCAGACTACCAGAAAATAGATATTTACATTATGATTCATAACAGTAGCAAAATTACAGTTATGAAGTAGGATGAACATAATGTTATGGTTGGGGGCATCACATCATGAGGAACTGCCTTAAAGGGTCACAGCATTAGGAGGACCAGTGCCCTACGTAGCCCAGGCGGAGGCATCGGATCCTCCTGGAGGTGAGTTACAGAAAGAAAGTTGCAGGTCACCATGCGAGTGCCAGGAATTGAACCCAATTCCTCGGGAAGAACAGTCAGTGCTGTTACCTTCTGAGCCACCCCTTCCGCCTCACCTTGGCTTTTGAGACAGTCTCTCACTTGGTAGGGAGACTGTGAAGTCGGCCAAGCGAGCTGCCTAGTGAACCCCAGGGATTTGCCTCTTTCTGTCCCCCGGCTCTGGGGTTGCAGACAACGAACCACCACACCCAGCTTTCTTTTCACCTGGGCACTGGGCATGAAACCCAGGCCCCTGGGCAGCACTCATTGACTGAGTTCACGCTCAACCCTGAGTGCATTTGCAGGCCGCCAGGAGGTGTCCTGGGACTCTGCTTCCGTCCCTACAGTAGAGTTAGGCCGAGGGAAGGCTCACCTCTGCCCTTAAGTGGCATCTGCGCTACCGTGGGTAATGACTATGTTAATCTGCATCATATACTGGACAGCTTTTAGGTAGTATAGTCAGTTTATAATTTTCAAAGTTCTAAAAGTGGCTAATTGGAAACTCAGGAAAAAAGTCTTTTTATTGAAACATTGTCTCAGACTGCAGGTGTGAGGGTTTCTTCTCAGGTGACCTAAATGTTCCTGGAGTTAGATTGTGGCGGTTAGCAGCTGTACAGCTCTGAAGATACCAGAAACCACTGAATTGTTCAAATAATTCTCCTTTTTATTTGAAGAAATCTGAGGCATCCTCAAACAGCCTCATCTTTATGGGACTCCAGGGCTAAGCTACCATAACTGGCAAATTATGGGTTAATATCATGGGATTGGAATTACACCCAGGTAAGGCTGTTACTAAGAAACAAAGCATTGTCTTAAATGTTACTGTAACAGTCTCCCGTCCCTCCTCAGCTCTTTGTCCTAGACATGGCTGGCATCTAGCATGTACAGGTTACTGAGTGTGGAAGGATACTGTAGTCCGTTTTCTGATGCACTGACAGCATCATTGAGAGAATGTAATTGTGAGGAAGGCTGGGAAGTCTAAGCAAGTACCAGCCTGTGACGAGGACCTTTGTGCTGTATTATCCTATGGAAGAAGGGGGGGAGGGCACGAGAGGACCAAATGCTTTCTAAGGAATCCCCTGTTGTAGCCATGTGCCTACTCTTGTGATGAGAGCAGTCCATTCAGGGCAGCAGCTCCCTCACTAGCTGATAACGCCTTCTTATGCCCCACTTCCAAGCACTGTTGGACTTGAGATTGTTTCCAGCACATGAGTTTTGGGAGACCTAGTCAGCCCACAGCAAGTGAGGAGTTAAAACAATGCATGAATTGATGAGATGGGCTGCAGGGCATGGTGGTGGTGATGATGGCATGGCAGGGGCAAGGTACTCCGAGAATCCAGGGAGCCTCCAGGGAGAGACTTCTAGGGAGTCTGGTGCAGGCCAGATGGAAGCCTTGTAGTTGACCGTTGACCACAATAGTTTTTTATGACCTAGATTGCCCTGGCCATTTAAATCAGGAAGCTGTTTTGTGTTGGTTTAAGGTTAGAAGAGGGATACATTTGGAGGATGTGAGGGAAGGATGGTGTGGAGAGCAAAAGTTCTTTAATTTTCACAGTGACTGTGTTTGCAGTACGGAGATAGCCAAGGAACGAGAGGAGGCAAAAAGATGGAACTAGGCCTTGATCAGGGCACCATGATGAGGGCTGGCACCCAGCTTTGAGAGGACGGTGTTCACTTCTCTTTTGGGGCTTGGGTTCAATTTTTCTCTTGTAGTTCAGGCTGTTCTTGATTTTGAGCATCTTATATATCTGGGGATAAACTCCTATCTTCTTGCCTCTTCTTCAGGAGTGCTGGCAGTATAGTACAGGCATGGTCCCATGCTGGCTCTTAGAATGTGGGTAGATTTCTCTGTCTAGCTCATACATGGCTTCCCAGCTGCACAGAGTCCTGCACCCGTGTGTCCTGTAGCCAGTGCTTTTGCAGATTTCCATTACAAAGCACAACCAAGTTGATCACCTGCAGAATGGATGACTAACCCTCACGTCTCATTTTCCTCCTTAGAGGACATTCAGATTCTCTTCCTGCCTAACTTTATGCAATACAGTTGTAGACAGAAGATTCCGTTACTTGACATTTTATTGTCAAAAACCAAATACCTTTTAGCTGTAGTCGTCTACTGAGAAATACTTAAATCCTGAGGGACCAAAGTGTCTCTTCCCTCAGAGGACAAAGGTGCCTCTCACCGGTGTGGAAGCTGTGAGCCTTACTCTCAGTGCTTCTCTGCAAATTCCCTTTATCTTCATGGAAAATAGTTCAAGTTCAGAGCTGGTGAAGTCAGACAGTGGGGTACGGGGACCTGCAGCTAAGAGCCAACTGTCTCTGCTGGACTCTATCCTGGCTGCAGTCAGCCCTTTGAGTATTTTTCCAGAAACATCCAGGCAGGAAATTCATGCCACCATCTCAGGAGTCCACATAGAAAGTGGTCATGGCCATTGCTTTGTACTTTGTTAGTTTGAACAAGATGTACCTTTGTAGGCCAGGCTGGCCCCACTCACTATGTAGCTGAGGTGCTCTTGATGCCCCTGCCTCCGCTTCTGAGTGCTGGGATTAGAACATGCATCATCACTTCCTGGTTCATGCCATGTTAGAGAGAGGACCCAGGGCTTTGTGCACTTGAGGCAAGCACTCTGGTCACGGAGTTATAGTCCCCAGCCCCTCACAGTGTAACTGTGATTTCCAGTAGTGTAACTGACGTGATTTTCTGTACATTATTCCTATATAATTTACCTCCCAGATCAGTTGCTTTAAGGGTAGTGAACAGATTCTGGCAAACTTCCAGAGTTGTGTATCGCCCCTCTCCCCGCCCCGTTTTCTATGCTGAACACTCATCTACTTTCTGTCTCAGTGGGTTCTCTACTACACTGAGAGGTAGTGCATTTTGTGAAGGGCAGAAGTGCATTTCACTGACGTTTCTCAGCAAACATAGCTTTTGCTGAGGTTTTTATTTTGCTTCCTTCCTACTTCCCTTTAAGAGCATTTGACAGGTTTGAAGCCATGCCTTTGGGCCAGACTTGCTAAACGGGTGGCTCTTGCTTCTCCACTGGCTGGTGCGAGAGGGGAAGGCTCTGGAGCCTGGGTAATAATCTCCACTTGAGTGGGACTGCCTGAGGCTGTCCTCGAGGAGGAAATGCCAGTGTGCAGTGTGTGTTTTATGACTGTGGGTGAAGAGTGTTTACACAGGACTGGGGCCGTGGGGATTCTTTATTTCAGTTTTTCCTTTATTCTGACCTGGAGGATTTCAGGAGCTGTCGTATTGTGGGGTATGTCTTAGGGCAGACTTTTCAAAATTGTGCTGGTACCTGTTTTTGGAATTGTGAGTGTAAACCAGCTGTTTTTGCTTCGTTTGTCTTGATTTTTGAGGTAGTGTTCTACGTACTCAGGCTGGCTTTAAACAGGTTAGATAGCTGATCATGGCCTTGAACTCCGGACGCTCTTGCCCTCACCTCATCAGTGCTGGGTTATAGGCCTGCCTACTGCTGTGCTTACGTGGCTGGCCAGGCTGTTTTGTATTTTGAGACAGGGTCTTGCTATGTAGCTCTGGCTGCCCTGGGCTGCTCTTGGCCTTGAACTCAGAGATCCACCTTGTCAAAGATCCCCTACTGATGGTATTAAAGATGTGCCACCATGCCCAGCTACTGATTTTTTAAAAAATATCAAATTAGAACATTATAATAGTAAAATGCTCTGCATACCACCATGGTGAGCACTTCTGTCTCTTTTGGCAGTATGTACGTGTAGCTGTGTTAGGTAAGTGTGACAGCGGTTTCAGTCAAAGGGTCCAACCGACTGTACTCAGGCCTCCTCTTCTGAGCTGTTTGGGGCGAGCAGAGAAGGCTGGGGGCAGTCGTCCATGGAGATTGAACTTACTGGGGTTGGCTGGGGAGGTGAGCTGGTTAGTTTAGGGAAGTGAAAAAGGAAAATGATACTTCCTCTGTGGCCTGTCTGTCTTTCTCTGTCAAAATATTCAAGTATTTAGAATGCTTTAGGCAGGAGTCTTTTGGTAGATTTTAGTCAGCGGAAACGGCCAACCTGTTCTGTTTGTACATGTGTGTGTTTTCACACGTGTATAGGAGTCTATATTGATTCCCACAGCTTAACCTGGTGATCCCTGTGTCTGCCTCTGGGAATACGGGTAGCTACACACTTGTCCAACTTTTGAATGGGCTCCGGGGATTGGCGCTCCGGTCTTTTTATTTGTGTGACAAGCATTTTACCCACTGAGCGACCTCCCTCCATCTGCTTTTGGCATTTTTGACAATACAATAATATGTTTCAACTGGGGAGGCCTTAGAAAAGTTAAATTCCTAGCCATTTTCCAGGATAAGTGATGGGAAAGGTTGTGTGATAACTTGCTCTGTCCTGCAGGTGTGTCCTCCTGTCCTACCCGTCTAACACTTACCCGACCACATGTCCTCAAGGGAGCATGCGTGAGCTCTCAGCCGCTTTTCCAGCCCGTCAGGGGAGACTGTAGGCTTCCTACATCTCAGTTCTCCTGACTGTTAGTATCCTCAGTGCAAAAGCATGGCCCTCACTTCAAAGAGAGTAAGAGAGTGTGTGCTGTAGTCAGATAGGAGGGCCTGTGGTCTAGGAAGACACACCACGTCGCTCCAGTGCCCTGTGCTGACATGACAGTAGTTCTCTGTGACCGAAACATCGGTGGAGACAACAGGTGGGTGGATTACGGGGAACAAGGAAGTCTCTGCGGTACATTTTCCATGGTGTCTGCTGACACCCTTAGCCTCTGGGTTAGTGGGAAGCTAGAACTCTGCTTTTACCTAGTAGTCAGAAGCATTCTAGGTAACATACAGGTTAAAATGACTACATCGGGGCCAAGATAATCTTGGGTAACTTGGCTCTCAACCTGGCTTTCTAGGATTCTACAAGTCACGAAATCTCTCCTGCACCTTCTTCAGGTAGATTTTGATGCAGAAAGTAGAAAAGATGTTGTCTTAGTTACTTTTCTATTGTTGTGGCAAATCACCATGACCAAGGCACTTTATAAAAGAAAGCATTTCATTTGGGGATGAATGGTTCCAGAGAGTTAGAGTCTAGGACCATTATATGCTTGGAGCACGGCAGCAGGCGGACAGGCATGGTACTGGAGCAGTAGTTGAATACTTACACATCTGATCCCAAGCCTGGGGCAGAGAGGGAGGAGGGGAAAGCAGGGGGAGGGGGAGGGGATGGCGAGGGGAAGGAAGGAGGAGGGAGAGGGAAATCAGTAGCTAACTGGGAATGGGATGAGCTTTTGGAACTTCAGAACCTACCCCTAGTGACACACTTCCTTCAAGCCCATACCTCCTAATCCTTTCCAAATAGTTCTACTCACTGGGGACCAAGTACTCAGAGCTGTGAGCCTATGGGGGGCAGTCTCATTCCAACGGCCACAGGTATAGTTGGCCCATCAGGTTTCCTGCTTATTAGAACACTGCTGGGAAGGTTACTTTGTGGTTTATAAAGAAATAGATAAGGTAGCATATTGACCCCAATTGTGGGTAAAAATGGTTAAAGGTGATTTCATACAGCTTGGGCCTTAGTCTGTAGTGCGTCGGAAAGGCTGTTCTTAGGCCTCATTGTGATTACCGCATTCACTTCTTGGGGGGACACAGCAGTCTTTTCATTAGCAAGCTTTGCAGGTAGTTCTAGGAGCCTCCGGTGTTTGGAGCCTCCTGTACCTGCGGCAAAAGAAGGCTTCTCCATGCTCCGATATCTTCTGTCAGAGTGCCTGCCACCCAGTACTGGGTTGGTACTCATCCTTTTATTAGTTTCTAGAGTTTTCTATGTTTCCCTGACCTGGAAAGTGGACCTCACTTGCTCTGGATTTGAATGACTGTGGGAAAGGCTCTAGGAGTTGGTGGAGGAGACTGGACACTGATGGGTGGGCCCAGGCACAGCCCTTTGATCCCAGCTCCAGGTAAAAACTCCCTGTAGATGTTGAACATCAGGAAGGCTGGTGCCTACGCTTCACAAGGGAATTTAGCTCAGCTGCTGAGCCTGAGGTGGCCCTGCTATCAGGTCTGCCCCCTAGGACGATGTCTGATGCTCACAAGAAAATGAGCAGTTATGATCCTGGAGACTGCACCTGCCCATCTCAGAGGCAGAGCAGATCCTGGAGACTGCACCCGCCCATCTCAGAGACAGAGCAGATCCCGGAGACTGCACCCGCCCATCTCAGAGGCAGAGCAGATCCCGGAGACTGCACCCGCCCATCTCAGAGGCAGAGCAGATCCCGGAGACTGCACCCGCCCATCTCAGAGACAGAGCAGATCCCGGAGACTGCACCCGCCCATCTCAGAGACAGAGCAGATCCCGGAGACTGCACCCGCCCATCTCAGAGGCAGAGCAGATCCTGGAGACTGCACCTGCCCATCTCAGAGACAGAGCAGATCCCGGAGACTGCACCCGCCCATCTCAGAGGCAGAGCAGATCCTGGAGACTACACCTGCCCATCTCAGAGACAGAGCAGATCCTGGAGACTGCACACGCCCATCTCAGAGACAGAGCAGTTTTCACTTGGAAAGCTTGGCTCTGAGCTCCACCCTTTACGGACAGCTCTGTATGATCTTGCATTGCTCACCGGAAGCTGCGTCTGTAGGATGCGTCCTGACAAATGTGGAAAGTGAATTCATAGCATGTGAACCATGCCATACATAAACTCAGGCAGCCACAGTGCCGCTTAATCATATAACCTCGAACCTGCTGCTGTTGGCTGATAAATGATGTATGACTGTATTTGCATGGCTGCAACACCCTTCCTAGGTAGATAAAAACTCATGGAGATGCTGGGATTTTCCTAGGAATCACAGTGATTCTGAAAATTGGTTTGCAGTGTTGTCATACTAACATCTTCAGGTCTATGAACAGGGGACACTTTCTGTTTTGGTGTCTTTAATTCCCCTCCCCCACATGTTTGTGGTTTTCAGGGATTAAGTTCAGTTTTCTTTTGTTAAATACATTTTTCAGTGATTTGGAATACTGCATTTTTTTCTCATTTTCCAATTATTTACTGCTAGTGAATTTTTTTTTGTATGTGTGTGTTAGTCTTATATCTTGTAAATGTGCTGAACTTGTTGATGAGTTCTGATAGTTTTACAGTGGATTTTTTAGTTGTTCTCTGTACAAGTCATGTGATTTATAAGCAGAGGTGGTTTCCTCTGGCCTTTGTTTCATTTCTTACCTAAGTGTCCTGCCTCGACCCTCAGTGCCTTGTTCACAGGAATGCTGGGAGCTAGGCATCCTGAGGGCAGAGGCAAGTCGATCTCTGTGAGTTTGTGGCCAGCCGGGTCTATACAGTAAGTTCTAGGTCAGCCGGGGCAACATAGTGAGACCATGGCATTCACACACATATACACGCGTGTGTGTGTGTGTGTGTGTGTGTGTGTGTGTGTGTGTGTGTGTTGAGAGCTGATACTGTCTGTCGGTGGCTGACTCTCCGGGGACTGTTGTCTAAGATGGCTTTCATCAGTTTGTTTAAGTTCCTGGTCTGTGGGGCATTTTTCTCATGAAGGGTGATGAGTTTTGTCCATTGACTTTAGCATCCCTCACAGCAGTTGTGATGAGCATGTGCTTTTGGTCCTTCTGCGATTACCCCGATGCCTCATATTGACTTGAGTTCTGAGTTGTTCATGCTTCCCTCAGATGAACTCCACTTGTTCAGGCAACACTCTTCTCTCCCCTAAATAACAGATTTTCCTAGTGTAGTGAGGCTCTCCATGGACTCCTCATTCTCTTGTCTCAGTCTTCCAAGTGCTGGGGTTACGGGTGTGTGCAGCTGTACCCGCTGTGTAATAGTGTCCTAAATGTTAGCACACTACTCCTGGGTGGCTTCCTAGCTCTGTGTTGATGAGGTGCGTGTGTGTGAGTGTGTGTATGTGTGTGTGTGTGTGTGTATGTGTGTGTGTGTGTGTGCATGTGTGTGCGCGTGCGTACGCCATTTTTGTCTGTTCTTGTGGCACAGCAGTATTGGCCCTTAGACTGAGTTCTGACTGCTGCTGCCTGATCTTTGACTATTTTTAAGAATTTGTATTCCTCTATCACCAGTGAAGATTTCCGGGGCAGGGCTCTTCCTTGTGGGTGGCTTTAGAATCTTGTTTAAAATGTTTTCAAATAATTTTTAGTCATTTTGAGGGTTTGGTGCTTTTCTGGGTGGTGGCTCATTTCACTGAAGTGCTCTAGTTTGTTGGCTTTATTCAAACCCCCACACAGTTTCTTTCTAACCCTTCTGCCTCTCAGTGCCTGGTAATAATAACGTCTGTTTCTACGATTTGGGGCTTACTTGCCTTAGAGGCTCTCTTACCCAAGGATCTTCGATTTGGCTCAGCAGTTAAAGTGCTCACTGCCCTCACAGAGGACCCAGATTCTGCTTCCAGTTGTGGGCAACTCACAACTACTTGTAACTCCAGCTCCAGGGGAACCTGAAGCTATTCTGTGGCCTCCATGGCCTGCTGTGCAACTGCCCTTCCCCGTACACACAGAGTTAAAAATAAATATACAATCAACTGGGAAAGCCTTTCTCCTTTAGAGGTCTTTGCATGAAGAAGATCCAACACCTCTTTCCTCAAGGCAAGATCTCACTATGTCTGTAGCCTGACCTTTTTCGTTCCCACTCCCTCGGCAGCCCCCTTGCTGAGGTGACGGGTGTGTCCTACCAGGCCTGTCTGTAGCACATTCTTAAGGACCATGTAGCATTCTGTCATCTGTTCCGGGCTGCTGTCTTAGGGATACTGTTCCTCAGTTGCAACACCATGACCCAGGCGAGCTGTGGAGGGAGGGATTAATTAGCTGATGTTTCTGAATCACAGCTCATCAACAAAGGATGTCGGGACTGGAACTCAAGCAGGGCTGGAACCTGGAGGCAGGAGCTGATGCAGAGGCCACGGAGGGTGCTGCTTAATGTTTTGGTCTCCATGGCATGCTCAGCCTGCTATGCAGAGCCTGAGCCACTAGCGTAGGCTGGCTCTATCCATAATGGGCCGGGCTCTCCTCACCAATCATTAATTAAGAAAGTGCCTTACGGGTGTGCCCACAGTTCATCCTTTGAAGGCATTTTCTTGATTGAGGCTCCTTCTCAGATGACTTTAGCTTGTGTCAAGGAGACAGAAAACCGGCACACCTAGCTGTTACTGTAAGTAATGCTTTTAGTTTCTTTTGACACCGTTGGGCAGTTTGCCATATAGCAGTTTCCATGTCTTGATGTGAGCAGTCTGCCCCGTGTGTCTGTCCTCTGGATCGGCCTCAGAGCCGTGCAGTCCACAGCATGCTTCGCTGCAATCAGGTAGGCCCTCGAAGACAAGAAAACGGTGTGTGTGGTTTCCTCAGCTTGGGTTCCGCTGACTTCTTAGAAAATGGTTAAAGCAGGAGATGCAGTAGCCACGCAGGACTTAATCTGCGTCTCTGCACTCTGCAGGGAGCTTGTTATAATATCTGCGTGTATCCAGGGCTGCAGTGCACGGGTGCAATTCTGTTGCTGGGAAGACGGAGACAGAGTCCTGTGATTTGAGTCAATTCTGGTTTACGTGGAATTCAGGGCAGCCTTGGTGACATAAAGACTTTACTCTAATAGAGCCAAATCAGCCTGCGGCACATACCTTCAATTCCAGCGCTCAAGAGGCAGAGAGGCAGGTCTCCAGATCTCTGTGAGTTCGAGGCTACCCTGGTCCACAGAGCCAGTTCTCAGGGCTCCACAGAGAAATGCTGTCTTAGATAACCAAACCAAACCAAACCAAAGCAAACCAAACCAAACCAAGTCCAAGCAAGCAAGCAAGCAGCCAACCACCAAACCAACTAACCAACCAGTCAACAAAACAAAACAAATTAGCTAGCCCATCAGTCGATGCAGTGTTTGCCTTCCCGGCGACAGTATTCCTTCACCCTACCTTGACACACCGTAGCTAGGGTCTTTCCCTCAGACCGCCTGCTTCTCTGACCTCCTTCTCCCATCAGGGAGACCTCGAGGGCTCTGCTGTCTTGCTCTGCTTGTTGAGCTCATGCATGTCACCTTGGCTTCTCTTTCCTCAGGAGGCATCTGCCCTTGGTGTCTCCACTGAGGAGCACAGTAGACTTCAGGGTTGGCGAACAATCCTTGTCAGGCCTAGCTTTGGTGCATGGATGGGCGAAGCTACTGTTATGATGGAGGTGCCTCTGCTTATAGGAGGTTCAAACGGTGTATGTGACAAGACTTCTGAAAAGAACGGCCTGGCTTGACGACAGCTGTTCTGTAGAAAGCCGTGGTGTCCCAGATCCACTTGGTGACATCTTTGGAGGAGATACAATGCAGACACATAGTGCAGGGCAGCATGGGAAAGCGACACTTGGGGTAGTTGCTTCAGGGTCCACCAATTCAAGTGGTCAACCACAGGGGCCTGTGGGGACACGTCACATTCAAACCCAACAGTTCCGGTATGGATCCTGCAAAAATAATTTTACCATCTTAAAGCTTCCAGGTACTTATCCTCCAGTCTCCCAACCCCTGGCAGCCAGCTGGTTAGGACTGGTTTTGTTTTGTTTTATGGTCTCTGTGGTTGCTTCTTGCAGAGTGTTGGGCTGTTACAGTATGACTGCTTCTGTCACTTAGCAGTGCCCATTTACGGTTCCTTCATGCATCTGTCCATGGTTTGTTGGGTGGCCCCTTCCTCTCTAGTGCTCACTAATATCCCATGGCCTGCTCATTATTATCTTCATCCATTCATTCATCCATCCATCTGCTGGCGGACCATGACTAAAGTGACGATGATTGTAGGGTGGAGACAGGTGTTGTATTCTTTCTGTTCACAGCATCTCTTGTCTTGGTGACACCCTGACCAGCTCTGCCAGGGTGAGGCTCCTCACAGGAAGTGTCTCTATAAATCTGGGAGAGTTTATGATTCTTAGTCATGCATCTACTTACCACAGTTGCTGCCGCCCAAACTGTTTTGTTCTGTCTGGTGATGTGAATGACTTTCTTGGTTCATTCCCTCCCTGCCCCTCCCCTTCCTCCCTCCCTTTCCCTCCCCTTCTTACTGTCTCTACATACAGCTCTGGCAGTCCTGGAACTCATTATGTAGAGCAGGCTGGCCTTAAACTCTTCCCAACTCTGTTGTGATCATTTGGGTTTGGCTTTCATATTGTGGCAGTATGGAGCCCATTACTTTCAATTCTAGCTGTGTTGCTCTGATTCAGTGGCATTTACGTTTTTGGGCAGCCAGTACCATGATGTTCATCTGGGGATAAGGTCATTTTAGAAGAGAATTTATAAAATTTACCCGAAAATCTATATGTCTGTTAGTAGACTTATGTTATATTTTGCTATAGCAATACTCTCCAAAAGCTCAGTAGCTATGGACAACAATCGTTGCTACACATATCTTTTTCTTTAGGCTAGAACTTACTACCTGGTAGCTGCAGGGGAAGCTGGGTAATGTAGTTTTACTGTGCAGACACATGGCCACGTCTAGCTTCAGGGGATACTGGGTAATGTAGTCTAGCTGTGTAGTTACATGGCCATATATGGCTCTTCAGGGGATACTGGGTAATGTAGTCTAGTTGTGTAGTCACATGTTCCCATCTAGCTGCAAGGGAACTAGCAATGTAGTCTGGCTGTGTGCATAAGAATAAGAGAATATTGGTTTAGTTGTTAGCCATATTAAGTAAGATTATTAATACCAAGTATTGCCTTTGATGAATGATATGACTGCCAAGTTCTTGATACTTGTTTTGGGAAAGTGATTTTCTTTAAAAAAAAATTATTACTGTGTGTGCATGGAGGGGTGTCTGTCTGTGTGTGTGCCTGTGGAGGTCAGAGGACAGCTTTCAGGAATTACTCTCTCCTTCCACCTTTATGTGGGTTCTGGGGCTCAAATACAGGTCATCAAGTTTTCAAGGCAGCATTTGACCTACTGAGCCAAACATCAGTGGTCTTTTCTTTAATACTAAGAAAGACCTCTATAATAAATTAGGCCTACGTAATGTCTACTGTTAGATAATACTCACTCAGTAAAGACCCTGTAGAACTGAGAGGACGCCATAAATGTCTTCACAGTAATTAATGCAGGTATGGCAGTTAGATCCTTTTCTGATGTCAGGCTCCGTGCTTGCTAGCCATTGCCTAAAGCTAATCGTTGCTGTGGCTTTGGTATCCCACTCTCGTTTTAAGAGGGAAAGGGTACAAAATGTGGAGCTGGATAAGATGTTTCTCTACCAGAGTAGTGAGTTCAGAGAGAGATGCTATAAAAAAATAAAACTTTTAAAAAAGGATTTATTTATTTATTATATATAAGTACACTGCAGCTGTCTTTAGACACATCAGAAGAGGGCATCAGATCTCATTACAGATGGCTGTGAGCCACCATGTGGTTGCCAGGATTTGAACTCAGGGCCTCTGGAAGAGCAGTCAGTGCTCTTAACCACTGAGCCATCTCTCCAGCCCCCCCAATTTTTTTTTTTCGGAGCTAGGGACCGAACCTAGGGCCTTGCGCTTCCTAGGCAAGCACTCTACCACTGAGCTAAATCCCCAACCCCATAAAACTTTTAAAAATAAAATTCAAGAAGAAAGTGGCAGTTTGTCCTGTATAGTTTTCATTTAATCTCTTTGTTTTGAGACGGTCTTTCGTGACTCAGGTGGATCTCAAGCTCATGGCGTTGCTGAGCGTGGAGCGTGCCTTGAACTCCTGACCCTCCTGCCTTTACCTGTGGAGTGCTGGGCTTACAGGGAAACCCTGCACCACCAGGCTGCACTGTGGATGTTCTCAATGGCTGACCTCTGGATCCGGCTGGCCAGATGTCTGTGTCTGTAATGCTCACTCGTCTTTGGAGCAGTTCGCTGTGTCTCAGCTTGCTGGTGACTGCAGTTTGTGGTCAACGTTAAGTAAGTGCCCGCAGTTCTGAGAAACTCCTCCTCTCATGGAGGCTCCAGTTGCCGGGAATAGCCGTGTAAGTGGCACGGAAGTTTTCCCAAATGACAGTTACGTCCACTGGCTTATTTTTTCCTCTCAAGCCTAGCAGTTGGAATTTTTGAACCCCTGCTGAGTACTCTTTAAACCCAGCAAATTGGAAATGTTCAGCTCAGGCAAACCTCTTTGTCTCCTGATAATCTCACCACAGAGATCACGATGCTCTTGGATACGCCACTAACAGCCTTGGACAAGTTTTCGCCCCCTTTTAATACGGAGCCGTTGTTCCAGGAAGTTTGTATTTATAATTCCAGACGCAGAGTAGTTACAGGAAGGTAGGCAGGTCCGTGCTCACACGCAGTTTGTGAATCGTTATTGTAGGAGGAGAATAAACACACACCCTAAGCCAACCCCTGGCTAGAGTTGCTCATGTCCAGGCGGATCTGTGTAGACCGTGCTGGTGGACAGTGAGCACTGTCACAGGCCGGGTGGTGTGCCAGTTAACAGTTGCAGTGCTTCAGCTCTGGAGTGTCCCCCAAGGCTTCTTGTGTTGCACACCGCCCTGGGACAGTTTAGACCATCGAGAGTGTGCCCTTCAAGAGCAGCTTGGGACCCCAGCCATTTCTCTCCCTGCTTCCTGGCTTTCAGCTGTCAGCGGGGCAGCCTGCCTTTACCACTCACTGTCTTACTGTAGGATGTTCTGCTCTGACACAGGCCCACAGCGACTACAGCTAAATCTAGGAGCCAAAACTCTTTCCTCTAGAATTGAGTCTTGGGACTTTTGTCGCAGCCACAGGTCCCTAATAGAACAATGGGCCCATGCATAGACAGTGCATCCATAAGTGAGAGTGATCACACTCTGATGTCCACACAGATATGAAGTTACTATGACACATTTCCCACAGTGTGCCGCCCCCTAGTTACGTGATAAAGGACTGTGAAGTCAAGGCCTCCTCTTAGGTGGCTGCCGGCTGAAGTTGGGCCTGACTGCTTCTCATTGTGTAGGGGTATGTGGATACGCACAGTACGCTTATTTTCTGAAGTTGTCTGAAAGGAAGTTGCATATGCTAGGCCCCGGACCTCTCAAGACTTCAGTCTGTCTGTCAGGTTTTTGGGGTGCTGCATATCAAACTCAGAAACATGTGAAGTTGGCAAGTATTTATTGCCCACTGAGCCACATCCACAGCGCTTGTTTTGAGACTGGTTCTCATTGTGAACTTACGATTGGCCTTGAACTCTGCACCCCAGGCTGCTATAGAATCGTGGTCCCTCTCTGCCTCCAGAATGAAGGGATTGATCTTAGGCTGGTGCAGCCACACCTGGCCAAAGATGTGGTGTTTTCTCCCCTCGTTATAGGGCGGATTCTATGATTAAGTGTAATATTTAGTTAACATTGCTTTTAGTCTTTCATACAGATCGTTGTCACAGCCTCTACCTAGCTTTGACAAGGTTGATGCTTTCCTTGAAGAATGCTGCCCTGCGCCCCTCTAAGGGGCAAATTAAATAAATAACCGTGGCATCAGTTCCCTTTTGGGCGGCCCTGTACTCTCACCTTGAGCTGCCTTTCAGGGGCCTGCCACAAAAGTTCCCAATTTTGGACATAGTTTTCAAGTCATATTTCTTTACGTGACTCATTTATAGAGGGACTATTCTGACCCACTAGATTATGCACTAACAGGTAGACAGAAACTTTTTTTTTAATAGTTCTTTGCCCTACTTGCCTTTCTGCTTGTGAAACTTTTAAGGTGTCAGGCCCTGCACACATCCCACTGCCTGCTCTTATTGGACCTCTGCACTGTCCTTGGGCGCCCTCTGCAGGCGCTGCTCTGCATGAGCAAGTGTCTGAGTTTGTTAGACACCTACTGCCTCTTGTGGTTGGTGCCTCTCACTAACTCTTTAGTTATGCAAATGTAGGTCCTGCTATGTGACCTGCTCTCAAAAACAAAACAAAACAAAACAAAACAAAACAAAACAACGGGTCAGGGAAGAGCAATGGCTGCTCTTCCTGTGAACCCCGTGTCACCACCCCTGCAACTCCAGTTCAGGGAATCAGATGTCCTCTTCTGGTATCTGTGGACACCAGGCATGCAAGAACACTCCCGGCAGATCGCAGAAGGGTGTGGCAGATGACAAGGAGAGGGATTCGTGGCTCCTGGTAGACAACTTCCTATGTACAATTGACCACAACCCATGTGAGGTCAGACCTGGGAAGTTTAGGAGAAAATAATGCAGATTTTGAAGTATTTTCCAGATAGCCCTGTGGAAATACCTGTTACCCAGGGCCAGCTCGTTCTTGGACCAGTGAGTCCCACAGGAAATGAAAAGACCGCTTCCCATGTTTGGATGGTCCTAGGGCCTTTTTGAGTGTCCTTTCCTGTTGTCTGTCTGCCTCTCTTGCACTGTGCACATCATCTCCAGAGGGTCCTTTATAGCAGTGAACTACCTTTTATTTACCGTCTGTAATTTCCATCCATCCGTCAATCCATCCATTCATCCACCCATCCTCCTACCATGCAGCCATGGTCAAGCCCGGGCTATACACATGACCGGGAAGTGCTTTCTACTTAGCCACACCCCTTCTCCTAATATTTTCTTTCTATGCTCTCTTTGCCTACTTCGAAATCCCTGTGTTTGTTTCCTATAAAAGTATATAGTAACTATAAAGGCTTATCATTCTGGCTCTTTTATTGGTTGGTTCCCAAGCTACATTTCTATTTTTTTTTTCAGCCCCCCCTCCCCCGCCCCGTTATCCAGACCTCGAGCCTGCCATTCCAGGAACCGACCCACGCTCTTTCTGGGGTTGCTTGGATGTGTTCATCATCCTCAAGGCTGGGCTGTCTGAACCGGTCTGCCTGCAGATAGGAAGGGGAAGGAGCTGGGATTCATAGCACTGGCCTGAAAGGGGCTTAGCAAGTAGACAGGTCAGACTTTTAGACAGTCACTTAGATTCTTAGCCCTCACATTTGAAAATAAGGCTGGTTTTATTCTCTACTCATTATAAGCCCCGTCCGTATTCAGGGTAGGGCCAGCAGACGCTGCGGTGGGAGGCTGTAGCCATGAGGTCTGGCTGGCAGATGGGTGCTTCACATGTGCATGCCGGGAATGGAGAAGAGATGGGAGGAACCGGAAGGCCTTCTGAGAAGACGTGATGGTCTCAAAGGATGTACGATGTCAGGGAAATACAGTACAGCAGTTTGGGTACAGGATGCTGCGTGGATGTCAACAGAGGCTTGGAGTGTGTCCGTGGGTGGCAGAGTTAGGAAACCTTTTAACAGCGGGGGCTCCAGGGAGGGAAGCCAGAGGGACAGCGGGTGGATAGACGCCTTTGCACCAGTGTTTAGGCCGGGGACTAACTCTCACTGGGTCTTGTCAGATGAAGGACATCGTGGACTGTAGCCAACCTGACTTTTGAAAGAAAACGGAATTATTCTCCTTTCTGTACAGGGCAGTGGGAGTCCTCCTGCCTCAGCGTCTCTGGTTCTGGGATTTCAGGTATGAGCTATTGCACCTGTTGGTGAAAATAAATTATTTCGATTAAACAGTGTTTGTAACTGCCAAAATCTTGGTATTGTTAAGAAGGAAACAATAGATGTTCTTGTTAAAAATAAATTCTCAAAAAGTTTAAATCTGACAAAGGCATTCCGTAGAGTTCACAAGACCAACCAAAAAGAACGGAAAGGAGAATCAGTCATAAATTGAGATGAATGTGGACATCTTACAGATTTTGTACACTAGGCATACTCTGACATTTTGCTAATCATGAAAACATTTTGCTTCTGGGGGCTGGAGAGATGGCCCAGGAGTTAAGATTGCTTACTGCTCTTACAGAGGCCCCAGGTTCAGTCCCCCAACTTCATACGGTGGTTCATAGCTGCCTGTTACTCCAGTTCTAGGGGACTCATCAACCTCTTCTGACTCCTGCTGACATGCACTCTAGCCCACACACATACAATACAATAAAAAGTTCAGCTCTTCTATTTCAGTGATTACAAATACATTCCCGAGATTATGTGTTGAGATATGAAAAGGTAGGACACAAGTATAAGTGTTAATTCAGTTAGTTATTTTGTGTTTTTGAGATGGGGTCTCTCACTGTAGTCATGGCAATCACCTGTCTCAGGTTTCTGAGTAATGTGATTATGGCATGAGCCACCGTGCCTGGCAAGGAAATATTTCCTCCCTTTAACTTAGTTCCACCAAGGGCCTGCAAGTGCTGTTAGGCCTCAGCAAAGGCCAGGGAGAGCATGGGAAGGTTCTGGAGAGCTTGGGAAGGTTCTGGAGAGCTTGGGAAGGTTCTAGAGAGAGGCCTGGGATGGAGGAAATGAACTTGGTGATTGAAAAGTTTTACAAGCGAGCTCCTAGTGGCTCCCTTTCTGCCTGCTGGGTGTGCCAAAGGAAACTAGTTCTTTGTAGCAACCTCAGGGCCTGCATGACTTTGCTTAAACAAAGGTGCTGGAGCTCCAGGAGGCCTAGAGGGGATCACTCCAGGAGCTCACAGTGGCAGCTTGGGAGCTAGCTTCGAGCTGCGTTGTGTGTTTTCAGTGCGAGAAAATCATCATTCTTCCAAAAAGAGTCAGATTAAAAATTTTGACAGTTTTTCAGATTCTGCTTTAGAAAAAAGGCGATGATGGGTCTAGCTTTATTTTTGTATCATGCTTAGAAGGCTGGTTGCTAACATGGTGTGCCAAGCTCTCAGAATTCTGTGGTAATGTAGGGTGCAAGAAAAGTATCACCCAGATGGCATTGGCGGGGAGATTACTGACAGATAATCCTCCCTTGTCCTAGAAGATTAAGTCTGTCGTGGCGAGGATGTGGTCAGCTGACTGGTCTAACAAAATTGTATTTTAAACAATCTTCCTGCCAGTATCTAGTGTTTGTACATCTGAACGGGGCTGGGGAGTGGGGGCCCTCCTTTGTTTACAGAGGAAAGGCCACTCCCTCTGCCCAGGTTGTTCTTTGTCCACTGAAATTAGCAACAGGTGGTGACCAGGGCCCTCCTAAGGGTGCTGGGAGGAGTCACTACAGATCTGCTGCTGGGAGTGAAGCCACACCAGGGCCGGAGCTGGGCGGGACTTTAAGCACCAGTTCCTTTCCTCAGCCGGGCCTTGGCCCAGGAGTCCCAGGCCTGAGGAGCAATTGCAGGCTGCTGTAGCGCCATGCTCTCTGCCATCACCTGGCATGGATTGTAGAGATATGGAGCTGTCTGAGGATTACCAGTCCCCGTTCGATTTCGATTCCGGAGTGAACAAGAACTATCTCTACCTCTCTCCAAGCGGGAACGCGTCGCCGCCTGGCTCACCTACACAGAACGTTGGTAACTATTGATTTTGTGTAGTTAGTTCCATTCACTCTGGTCAAACCCAGGTGTGACCCGGGGTTCTTATGTTAGTGTGAAGGTGTGCCCAGGTGCCACCGTGCGCCTACGGCCTGGCTCAACATGGAAGGGTAGTTCTTGGTTGTTAACTATTTAGCGTGGGACATTGGATTTTAAAGTTGGCACCATTTCTGTATATGCAGTGACGGTAGATGACAATGGAGGGGTCTTGGGTTCAAATAGCGTGTACAGTTTTAAAATCTGCCTAGGTTATGTCTTTCTTGGTAAAGGGCGCTTAAGCACCCAAAAACATTCACCTCATCCGAGGGCCTGGTGAGTGTGATCTAATGATATCACAATTATCAAGCTGATAATCGAGCGGCCTGGACTTCCCTTGGGAAGACCAAGAGCCATTTAGACAAATAACCTACACCACCGAGTTTCTAGAAGGGAAAAGTGAAGACTCACCGTACCTCTGGAAGCCGTTGTCTCTGGTGTGTGGCACGGATCTGTTCACAAGGCGGGAAGCTGGCTATGACAGTCCGAGTTGATAAGCAGGGCATCCCTGCGTAGGGTCCAGCAGACATGGGCACAGCCTCACTCACCGTCAGCCTGCGGTCCCCTATTGCCTGCCGAGGAGAAGAGGTGGCTCAGTGAACTCCTCTGTAAGGAGTCAAGGAAGCAACTCGGCTTTCCCAGAAGAAGTTAATCATTTCCTTACTGTGAAGACTTGGTTACATTTTGTTCTTTTTAAGTAATAGAGCGTGGGAAACCTAGAAGACAGTGAAGGGCAGACTGTGGCCCCTCCTCTCTAAGCTGCCAAGGGTTTGGGTGTTTGCAGAACCCAGGTGTGCGCTGGGATAGCATGCTTCAACTCGATACAGTAACCAATAACATGCTTCAACTCCACTAAGTAACCCCCTTTGAGGTATGGTCTGGATTTTCAGAAACCGACAAACGTTGACAGGTACAGGCTAACACTAGCCTCTAGGAGCTGGCAACTGTTAGTAATGTCTGCTGGGAGATGGGCATGGGGAAAACTTTTTTTTTTTCTTCTCATTTTCTTACTTCTCTTGCCTGTGACCCATGTGGGCCCTGGCCTTTCCCGTTACCCAGCACTTAAAAGGAGGGAGGACCTAGTTCTGACGTGTGGACTCGTGTGGATCAGAGCAGGGCCCACAGAGGGAAAGGTGGAGCTGTCAATAAAGCCTTGAGAATGGCCAGTGTGGCAGGCAAGCAACCTCAAGGCTCCCAGCAAGGCCTGGGAAAGACGCCCTAAATCCTTTCATTCTCACCTGCTGCTCTTCACCCCCCACCTGCTTTCCCAGTTAAGGGTGTGGCCACCTTTCAGTATTCTGTCAGAACAGAGCAGGTGAGGGAGCCCGCTTTTGGGTGGTGGGATTAAGGAAGTCTGTAATTGAAAAGAGGGAGGAACCTGGAACTTCTACTTAAAAGTTAAATCTGGAATTTGGCCAGCGTGAATTCCCTGCCCCTCTCTTCCCTTCCATCCCCTTCTCGCCCTCCTCTCTCACCCTCTCTCTGGTTTTTCCAGACAGACTTTCTCTGTGTAGCCTTGGCTGTCCTGGAACTCACGCTGTAGACCAGGCTGGCCTTGAACTCAGAGATCCAGCTGTCTCTGCCTTCCACATGCTGGAATTAAAGACATGTATCACCATTACCTGGTCAGTGTGTTCTTTCTGAATAAGCAGGTAGCTTGTGCAGGCAGAGGACTGACAGGAGGAGGTAGCCTACTCACAAAGGCAAGGAACAGGTACCTAAACAAGAAGTATCCTTTGAATTGTATCCAAACGCCTTCAGTCATCATTGGACAAAGGAGAAAGCAATGAGGCTCGGTTGGTGTGCAGATAATCTGAGGCAGGTGGTGGTGGGGCGAGTGAAAGGGAGAGGGGTTCATCAGGGATGAAAGCGGCTTGCAGTGTGTGTGCCTGTCTACACTTTGGTACTTCTCTACTCCATTTTTTCTGTCGTGCTCAGCAGTCCTCCTGCTAAGTGGCTTTTACAGTTTAGTTTGAAAACTCGGATGTGTGATGTATGTTGGCATCTGGAGTACAGGCCTACGAAGTTCATGTATCATTTGAGGCAGGAGAATCATGAAGCCCATGATGCTGAGTCAGGAAGGCTAGTTTTGAGACCAGTCTTGACTGCAATAGTTAGACTTTGTCACAGACTTTCTTCATCATCGTCATCATCATCACAACAACCATAATAAATGTAAATAAAGCAAAGCAGATGATGGTTGAATTGTCACAGGAGGACACCTCCTGGTCTTTACAGATGTGAGCCTAGATGTAGGAAAGGTGTTTGGTGTGCCCACGTCTGGTTAGCCTAGCTGGCACTAACAATCATTTTTCAATTCCCAAACCAGTGGTTTGCTTTATGCTGTGCTGTGCATCTACACAGGGCCTAGAACATGCTACCTGTTTGCTCCCTCACAGAAGCTGGTGACAGCCCTTACAGATCAGGCCGATCATCCAAGCATGTCTTTTCTGGTCAGGGATTTTACCGTTGGTTTTGTTGTTTGTTTTATTTCGTTTTTAAGTGCCACCGGGACATGGATGTTGTATTCCATTCTTTGCTGTGCCTGTCAACACCATCTGTATTAAGTTGGCAACCTTTACTATCCTTTCCGTTCTAGGAGCCCTTGTGGGGTTACTCTCCTAGCTGCTGTTCATTGTGGTAAATTCTCCAACCCAAATAAGCCCGTGCAAAGAAAACACAACTCACACAATACGAATACAAGCTGCTGCCTAGATTGGGCAGAACTAACACTACACTACTCTTATTTCCCAGCTATGAGATCCATTATAACCTATGGTTTCTCTAGGCCATGTGCTTCTGCTCCATCTTCCTTCCACCTCCTCCTCCTCCCCCCTCCCCCCAACTCTTCAGCTCCTCCTTCCCTTCCCCTGCCCAGTCACTGGCTCTTGCCTTTATTTTACAAGTTAAAATGGGGAGAAAGTTCTGATGAAGTAGTGATTCATTCCTTCTCCTAGGCAGCCCCCTCTTTTAGGGGAATTAGCATCAAATATAAACAACATCAGGGCAACCCTGTGGAATCTCTTCCTCTTTAGAATTTTCCTGGAAAACTCAGGAAGATACAGGCCCTTAGCACCCTTGGCTTTGCTGGTGACTCTGGAAATGAACAGTACAAATAACCTGACAGCCGGGCTGGAGGTGCAGCTTCCTGGTGGTCTTGCCTAGCAGACATAAGGGCCTAGGTTCAATCCCCAGGTCTGGTAGGCAAACAAAGATAATCTTGTACTTAATGTTGCCAAACTTGAACCTCTGAAAAGAGTGAAAAGCCAAGCTACAGCTCCTCAATGCAGAGTCTATTTCTGCTTTATTCTTTGCTTTCTCATGTGTCAACCCTTCTCTTTTGCTGACTGAATCTTACAGGTCCTCCATGATGGCAGAGATCTTAAAGAACAACTTACCCGTTGGTTACAAATGAAAACCAGAGTAGGCTTGAAGAGAGCTCTATCCATAGAGAGGAAATTTAATGATAGTGGTGACTTCTCTCCAGGCACCCCCAAATTTCTCCATGGCCAACCTGTGTGTCTTCAGTGGATGGTCTCAGCTACCAGTTATTTCTGTGGTGTTTGGAGGGAGGGAGGGAGGGAGGGAGGAAGAAGAGATGCTCTGAAGTAACTGGAGGCTTTTAAAGATGGCCTTCTTCCCTTGAAAGATGAAAGATTTAATGAGGTCTGTTTTTAGGAAGAGGGCAGCCAGGCATTTGGAACTGTGAATGTGTTTTACCTATGTGTGTGTGTGTGTGTGTGTGTGTGTGTGTGTGTCTGTCTGTCTGTCTGTGTCTCTGTCTTCATTTCCTTGAGTATGGTACAGAACTGTGAATGTGTTTTACACGTGTGTGTGTGTCTGTCTATCTGTTTTAATCCCCCTGAGTGAGGCACTGATGGCTGACTGCTATGGCATCCACACCCCCTCATCTTCGCCTTGTTACCATGTCCCTTCCTGCTTTGTCTCCTTTCTTCCTCAGTGACCCTGACATTACTCAATTCTGCTCTTGAGCTTCCTGGATCTTCTGCCAGATAAAATGGGTCATTTCTTTAGCCTCCTTTGTTCCTGGGCCACCTTGACCATAATTACCCAGTTCATTTTGCCCCAAGGTTTTATTCTTCTCAATATGAGCTAGTTATGGGGAAAGGACAGCCTTTGGGGACCCAATTCTGCACAGCCCTTGCTTCTGTTCCTGCAGCACCATCTTCTGAAGATAATGCCTCAGAGGACAAGTGTCTCTTTGTCTGTTCAGATCTTCAGGTGCCTTACTTAGGTCCCCAATCTTCAACCTGGGGCAGATTTGTCTGTCCCCTGCAGGCATTGGTTTGGTTGTGAGGCTGCTACTGACCTCTAGTGTCTGGAGGCTGACATGCAGCAGAGAGCCTCACCCTACAACATCATTTGGGAACTGCTGTTGTCTCGCCTTTTTCTTTCTGTGATATCATTTGCACCTCATCAATTACTAGCTGTTTAAGTCGAGCCCTGAAGCCCTAACAAACTAGGCTTCACGATCTGTTCTCATCACGACAAGCAATGGTGACGTGGGGAGAAATACAGTTCATTCACTGTTACGTTGGGAAGAACTCCCCCAGCTTCAGGGTTGACATGAGTTGACTGATAGCTGAGATCATCCACTGAAGACATCACAGTTGAGAGATATGCATAGCTAAGCATTCCTGGTCAGCATATGGCCTTGGCTGTCACTGCCCAGCCACTGAGAAATCACTGTGTTTCAATTCTGTCCTTGCAAGTTGTCAGTGCTTGTAAAATCTTTCTGGGAGGCAAATCCTCAGGCAGGAGCAGTGTTTCAACCTTTCCCCACCATGAGAATCCCGCAGCAAATTTAATTCCTCGGGGTACGCTGTTTCAGGAGGCTGATAGCCAGGGAGGGGCAGAAGTGTCTCTCTGTAGAATACCTTTGAGCTTGCCCAGATAGTTCCACACCTGCATGATCTTTATGCACACACTTTTGGAAATAGCAGCTGTCTTCAGGTAGAGCTAACAGTGAGTTGGGAGCTGTAAGCAATGTTTAATGTCTTTTAAGTAGGAAAACCTTTGCAGGTAAAAACAAAAAGAATAAAAAGCAATGTACAGAAGAAAAGGCTCAAGAAAGGCATCAGTAGAACCAGAATTGTTTTTTCCACCCACCTGTGGGATTCCTGTAATTCATTTATTCAGGGCGTGTTCCTGATCAGCCATGGGGTGCTAGATTCAGTGTCTTAAGACTGATGGTCCAAAGGTACAGGTTTCCTCAGACATCGTCATATCTTATTTTATATCTCATTGCTTCTTGTTGCTGCTCAAAGTCATCCCTCCTCCAGTGTTCTTATCCTTGTATTGTATAGTGATATGTTTAAATGAAATTATGCTAAATCTTTTGTTTTAGATAGTGTTTCACTGTATCTCTGGTTGGCCTAGAACTCATAGAGATTTACTTGCCTCCTCCTAAGTGCTGGAATTAAATGGGTGCACTACCACCATACCTGGCTGGTTTGTTTGTTTGTTTGTTTTTTGAGACACGGCTTTCTGTGTACCCATGGCTGCTCTGGAACTTCCTGTGTGGACCAGGCTGGCCTTGAAGTTTCGGCTTTTCAGCTGCTTCTGCCTCCCAACTGTGTGGACTAAGGAGGAGTGCATTACCTAACCTGACTTTAGAATTCGTTTCTAGATCTAGCAGCATATGAAGATGGCTAATGTGTTAGTCATGGTCGCTACAGGGAATCTTGAAGGGAAGCAGTCTTAGTTGTAATAAAGGTCAGAGGTGAAGGCAGAGAGCCAACCATTTATGTGGGGGTCCAGGTTGGGGCACCCGACTGTATCCATCCCCTTTCATGCCAGGAAACCCCAGCATGCTGCCACATTTGTTTGTGACTGGATTGCAGAAACTGAAAGACTTTAGAGTGAGGCTTGTGATGCAAGCTTGTAGTCATTGACACCAGCATGGCCTATATCTAGTGAGATACTGTCGCCATAATATTTATATTCTTGACTGAAATTAATGGGTGTGTGGTGGATGAATTGTCATTTATGGGAAAAGAGAGAAACATACTTTAAGTAACCCTTTAGCCAATCCATGTGTTTAAGTAAAATACTAAGAGTTGTTCTGTTTGAAAGCAGCATGAGTTCTGAGATGAAATGATAGTGAATCGATACCAGGCCTTTATAGTCTGGAAGTGGCGCCGTGTTCAGGGCCGAGCTCTCTGTTCTTCTCCTGTTGGCCGCCTGCCCCTCCGACCTCCGGTCACCTTCATGCTCAGATTTCTGCCATGGTAGAACCAACCAAGCCTGTCCTCCCAGGCTCACTGAAGGCAGCTCAGCAAGTCGGACACACTTCAGATCACAATATTTTTAAAGATTATTGTCATAGAGATGTAAAATGTTGCCACTTAACTGAAAATCAGTGGCTTTCCCTTCCTTCTCTTTAAATTTTATGTGTCTTGAAGATGTACTGGGCTGTGTGTGATGGCTATAATACCCTTGGCATATTTTTAAAGAAAGTTGAGGTTTTTCTAAAAAACGCCCTCATGCGTGACCTGCACTGTTCTTCATGTCAGAAACTGTGTATTCTCCTACACAGTGTCTCTGCTGCACCTTGTCTAAACGAGGCATCCGTAAAATGGTCTGGGATTGTCTATGCTACTGAAGTCTAGTTTCCAGATTTGAAACTGTTTGCAGGAGGCGCATTGCTGCTTCCCGGTGATGGCCTAGTCGTGCAACTGTACAGCAAGACGAAGCGCGTAAAACTGTGCAGTGGTGCCGTGTGGCCTGTCACCTCCCTCCTCCATCCTGAGATAGTTCAGCTGTCATCCATGTCCCCAGCTGGCTGTTGGGCAGTATGTAGCTTCCTGGCTCTCCCCAGCCTGTGCTTCTGATTACCCTGCTGTGGGAGGGACTTTGTAAATGAGCCATATACCCTGGCCATGCCTCCATTGGGGCCACACCAGGGGATCTCCCTGGTTGGTACTGAAGATGGAAGGATGATCTGTTTCATTAGACAGTTAAGGAAGTAGCTAAACTACCAGTAACCCAAGGCAGGTAGTGATGCCCAGTGTCTGGTCACCTGGATTCAATCCTTCAGATGCTGACTTCCAGCCAGAGACACACAAAGCTTCCGTGGAGAGAGAATTAGTCCTGGCTCTCTGCCCTGCCCTGCCCTGCCCTGCATGTTGGTATTTCTCTAAGGCAAACTGTATGGAGCAGCAAGTGTGTAGCATAAGAAAGACCCTCGAGTTTTAGTCCGGTCTGACTGTAGGTAAACTCTGCAACCTTGAGGGATTTCTAGTAGAAATCACTGTTCTCGTTAGACATTGATTTAATTTTGCTTGTTTGCTTCTATGGAACATGAATAGCAATGATTGTAGTGAAAGCGTGCTTAGGCAGGAGTCTGAGCTGTCACCTGGGGATGGGGCATTAGGGGACCTGTAGGTATGGAGGGGGGTCAGATAAGGATGGGGGTAGTGACTTAGTAGGTTTGTTTGCTCAAACTGGATTTTACAAAGAAGTAGGAAGATGGCCTGAGAGAAGGTTTAAGGGCCTGACTAACACTTGATCAAGCAGAGAATCTCTTGTCAGTTTGCCCCCACGGTGGCTGGTGTGGGAAACTGAATAGGCACTAGTCATATTGTCATTTAAAATAGGTTCCCATTGGATTTTAGGAAAAGAACATTAAAATCCAAGAACAAAGTTTGTTGGAGTGTTCGTAGCAGTCTCATTTCTTATCTTTTGTGACTTGCATGAGAAAGTGATGTGTTCTCCTCTAAGCTAGATCGCCCCTCCATACTGAGTACACGAGAGAGCATAGGGAAGACAGGCTCATACCAAGGAATTGATTTAAGGCAAAACATATGTTCACGACTGGAGAAAAGAGTCCCGACGTCCTCACCCCAGGTTCGGTTTGGTAGTGTTGCTATGGCTCCCAGATGCAGGGGTCCAAGTATTATTGCCTTCTGTTTCTCAGTTTTGTTTTTAGATCAGTGACTTGGGGCACCTCCTTTTATATTAGACTGTCTGGGTTCAGAAACCCCAACCTCGTCCTGCGACGGTGTGTGACTCGGTGGGCTGCACAGCCTCTGCAAGCCTCTTTCCTCATCTCTAAGTGGTGATAGACATCCCCATGCAGTCACTGAAGTGCAGCATGTAAATGACTGACTGACTGTGGACCTCTTAGCTCAGGTTCAGAGGAAGCTCCTGCTGGACCAGCTTCGGCCAGTGGTCTATTTAAGAGATAAGTGATGACTGCACAGTTCAGTTGTGATTTGAGCATCTCTACTTGGTACTTCTGCTGCGCCTGTTCTTTTGCCCCAGGTGAGGATCTTAATCTGTTCCTGTAAAGTTTAATACCAGTGATTTGCTGCCCCCTGCAGGTCAACGTGAGAAAAGCAGGCCGAGTCCTTGCTGGCTGACTTTCTCTGGTCATTTTGGTGGCCCTGAAGCCAAGTATGGCATTGCCAAAGTCTGTTGTTGTTTCTGAGATGTTTATCTTTCTAGGCGGCTTAATGAACTATTTCAGTATTCCTTGTCTGAAAGGAAGCTATATGCATTTTGGGGCTATATGTATTTCAGATTTTTCATTTTCTGTCATTGTTTGGATTAGGGGATATTTACGTGGACTTTACTGGTTGAAAATGCCTGATTCAAAAATCCAGAAGCTAAAATCCTGACAATAATGTTTTTCAGATCAAGTATTCCCACCCTTTGTCAGCACCGTCTTAGATTATTTTTGGAGTTGAAGGTCCCCATGCATTAGCGATTTGATACTGCCTTTGTCCCGTAGGCTTGCACAGTTATGTCTGTTTAAAAGCATGGAAGGGCTTTTGCTGCAGAAGGCAGAGCTTAGCACTTGAATTCTGTTGGTCCTCTTTGGTCTGAGTCCTTTTGTCATCAGGAACTTAGTCCTGAGCCGCAGAGTGAGACCAAGCCCCCTGCTTAGCTCTGTGTCGCGCTGGCTGGTGGGGGCTCACATGCTTGGAGTCTTGCATCTGCAGTCCCTTCGTCAGACAGTCTGACATGGAGGATGAGTGCAGGAGCACGTGCAGGTTCTGCTCCCGACAGTATGTGACACAGGAGCACCCTGCTTCACAGCGACCCGTGAACTTTGGGTGCCCCCCGTGACTGGATGCTGACCTAAGGGCTGAACTGAGTTTCTAAAACAAGGAGGTGCCAAAAGATTTAAAACTAACGATCAGATTTCCTCCGTGGAGACAGTCCTTGAGCAGTCCTCAGTTGGGACTCCAAGATGTCTTAGCACTCATCTTAGATACTGTTCTGTTGCTGTGGAGAGACATTATGACTAAGGCAACTGTGAAAAGAAAGCGTTTAGTCGGGGCTTGCTTATGGGTTCATGTCCAGCGGAGAGGCATGGTGCTAGAGCAGCACTGAGAGCTTTGACATCCTATCTGCAGGCAGCGTGCAGTGGTCAGCAGGCAGCACAGGAAAGCTCACACCCAGTGACACACCTCCTCCAGCCAGGCCATGCTAACCGATTTTCCCCAAAGAGTTCCACAAACGGGGGCCGAGCGTTCAGGCGTATGAGCCTAATACGGGGGCCATTCCCACTGCAGCCACACCTTGCACTCCCTGTCCCCCATGGCCTGTAGTCATAGCATAATAGAAAATGTATCCAGTCCGACCTCAAAAGTCCCCTAGTCTTTCACAGTCTCAACAGTGTTTACAAGTCCAACTCTTTAACCCCCGTAAAATAAAAACCAAAAAGCAGATCACGTACTTTGAGCATACGATGGGACTGAGTATACATTGCCATTCCAGGGATGGGGAGGGGCAGAGTGTGGTGAGGAAAACCTTGAACCAAAGCAAGGCCCAAACCCAGCCGGGGCTCTTTGGCTTCCTTTACGTCGAGCGTCCCTTCCCCTTCACTGTGTCTACCAGGTATTGCCTCTGCTTCTGAAAGCCTCGAGCTCTGTCTGTTGGTGCAGTGTGAACGGACTTATTTGTACCACTTCTGCTCCGTTGATAATTCCTTCACATCTTGTGCGTGGGCCACTGTTTTGGTACTGCCGTGTTAGTGATTACGATAATTATTAATTACCTCTAAAAGTTAGTACACAGTAAAGCCCGAGGCGAGTGCTTCTGGAATGTGCACACAGCTACACATGGCTCTCGTGGCTTCATGTGCTTCCCTTACATGTATCGTGGTGCCGGCCCGGCAGTGCGCTCTCTTCCCGCCCACACACATGTCCCTCGCCTGCTGTGTGCCGTCGTCACGCTGGGAGAGGCACCGCGTTACTGATTCAGTCACGTGAGTGTGGTGGGATGACGGACTTACAGGCAGAGGAGGGAGCCTTCCCTGGTCCTTGATGGTCCTGATTCCTTGATGGAATGCTGGGACCTGGGAATGCTGGGAATGAGTGTGTAGACTGGGCAGGGTGAGTCACAGGCGTAAAGTCTAAGAAGGCGCCAGAAATTCAGTAATCAAATCATGTGTCAATACAACAAAAGTCAAAATGAGTGCAAACAAGATCTGTGATAATAGTGTGGGGAGTTTGGCCCGGGCAAGCCCAGTGACTGCATCACCCACGCAGAGCCACTTTGGTTCCTGAGGCAAGAGGCCTTGTCAGCAGGGCCGATGATGCTTTCTGCTCCAAAGTTTGACATGGTGGGCTGTGTGTGGTGGTGACACAGGCCTTTAATCCCAGCACTCCAGAGGCAGAGGCAGGTAGGGTCGTTGTGAGTTCGAGGCCAGCCTGGTCTACGTAGTGAGTTCCAGAACAACCAGAGCTACACAGACCAAGAAATGGATTCTTGGAATTCACTTTGATTTTAAAAATTAGATTAAAATATGTATTTGTTTTCTCATTGCTGGTGATAAATACCCAAGAAAAGCAGTGTGAGACGAGAAGGTATACTCCAGGTCAGTAGTTGAGAGGTCAGACTTTGGGCTTAGTGAGGTGGTGGGTCCTAACTGCATCAGGAAGCCCAGAAGACAGAGGCAGGCCAGGCTGTGAGCCCCCAACACTTCCTTTGTTGAGGCTCTGTCTTCTCCATGACCTTTCAGAAACAGAGCCATCAGATAGGGGCCAAAGGCCCAGACGTAAAAGCAATAGACCCCACGTGGCATATCTGACGTTCAAACCTTAGTAAAACAGAATTGAGGGGTTTGGCGGCTTCTTTAGATTTTCTACCTGATGTTTTAGCTGGGGCTGGGGCAGGGAAAGGGGGAGCTGAAGACAGTTGCCACACTGACACTCTCTTGAAATGTGGTCTTCATAGTGGGCCCCGTGGCTCTGTTCAGGGACAGTGGGTTTGGAAGTCTCCAGTGCTGTTGTCGGTCTTGTCTCTACATAGAAACAGCGCTGTTCATCCTCAAGACAGGGCCTTAATGTATACCCCAGGCTGGCTTGGCACTCACAGCCCTCCCATCTCCGCTTCCCGGGACCGGGGCTGCCCTTCCCCATGGCATCGGGTGCTTCTCAAAGCTTGTCCCGGTGAGGTGCAGTTTTAGTAAAAGCTGTGAGCTTCTTTTGCTGCCACACAGGAGGAAGAAGCAGAACCGGCTTTCATTAGGGCATCTGATTTGCTTCCTGGTTCCTTTATACAGTTGACGCATGAGCCCAGTCTTCTCTGAGGGCCATGGTCAGGATTTGCCATCCTTCGTCCATTGTCTGCTGGTTTACTTGTGCAGGCTTGTATTGTTGAGACGTGCTCTCCTGTCACCCAGGCTGGGCTCGAACTTGACCTCAGCCGAAGATGGCCGTGACTAGTGACTGTCTCATCTCCGCCTAAGTGCTGGGACTGTAGGCATGTGTCGTATGTAGTATAAAGGTGGATCATGGTGGGACCCCATTCTTCCGCTCTGCCGTAATTATCCTGAGACTGAAGTATTAGTGGAAGCTGAGGGAAGGGCAGGTCTTAGTTCATTTGTTTAGCATGCTACGTTGGTGGCTTTTATTGGCTGTCCCAGGTTTTTCTTTCATCTTTCCCTGAGATAGCCATCTCACTGAGCATACATACACACAGAGAGTGGATGGCTGTAACCTCAGTGACTTTGTTCTGGTTGGGACAGCCGAGCGGCTACAGAGGGATTTAGTTTTTCACATTTGACATGTTTTTTTTTCCTCCTTAACTCTAAAGGTCTGCTGAAGACAGAGCCAGTGGCTGAGGAAGGAGAGGATGCTGTTGCCATGCTCAGTGCCCCAGAGACACTCACAGAGGAGGAGCAAGAGGAGCTGAGACGGGAACTTACTAAGGTGAGGGACATTGTGGACCTTGCGCTTTGCCTTGTGGGTCTGCAGAGCACCTGGTAATAGCTTATGGCAGAAGACTCACGGTGAGAGAAAGCAGCGTGAGCTTGCACAGTCCAGAGTCTCAAAAGGGCAGAGGAGACAAAGTGATCCCAGTTGGCTTTCATGTGACAGAACGTGTGGGTTGGGTGGCCATGGGAGTCAGGGGTGCATCAGAGCCTGGATGCACGGGCTCACCAGCCTTGTCTGAGAGCCACACTGTCAGACCCTGGATGCACGGGCTCACCAGCCTCGTCTGAGAGCTGCACTGTCAGTCCCCGGATGCACGGGCTCACCAGCCTTGTCTGAGAGCCACACTGTCAGACCCCGGATGCACGGGCTCACCAGCCTCGTCTGAGAGCTGCACTGTCAGTCCCCGGATGCACGGGCTCACCAGCCTTGTCTGAGAGCCACACTGTCAGACCCCGGATGCACGGGCTCACCAGCCTTGTCTGAGAGCCGCACTGTCAGACCCCGGATGCACGGGCTCACCAGCCTTGTCTGAGAGCCGCACTGTCAGACCCCGGATGCACGGGCTCACCAGCCTTGTCTGAGAGCTGCACTGTCAGACCCCAGATGCATGGGCTCACCAGCCTCATCTGAGAGCCACATTGTCAGACCCCGGATGCATGGGCTCACCAGCCTCGTCCTTTGCTTGCATTATGGGTTAGGCCAGCCTCCTCCCTTCTTTCCTTTCTTCTTTGCTCCAGGCTTCAGCCTGATTTCTGGAGACATTTCAGCTGCCCCCTTTCCTAGCTTCCCTCTATAAGATCTTAGAATGGTGTCTCACACTGGACAGTTCAGCGACACGCAGCACAGTCAGGGTCTTGCTGTCATTCGGGATCTGAACATCGTCCCCCTGTCCCAAGGAGCCCTGCACTGGCTGAGAAGCCACTTCCACTCCGCTCTCCCGGCTGGCTTTTTTCTCTGATGAATTTGTCCGTGCTCTGGACGTTTCGCATACAATGCATAGCCTTGGTGTTTTGGCTTCTCTCGTCAGTGAATGTAGGACCCTTTCCTGTTGGATCACCTGCCAGGAGCTGCAGTCTGTTGTGTGCATCTCCCACACTGTGTTTGGATTTTCATATGTCCACCGACGGCCATTTATGCTATTGACAGCTGTGGACACTGAACCAGCCACATTTATGTACAAATGGTCTTTTTAAATTCAGTTGTTTTAGATATATGCTTAGAGGTAAATTTATTTTACCCTATAGTGATTCTATATTGAATTTAACATTTTATATATGTGTGTGTGTCTGGGTGTGTGTGTGTGTGTGTGTGTGTGTGTGTGTGTGTGTGTGTGTGTGTGTGCGCACACATGGAGGTCGGAGGACAACTTGCAGGAGTCACTTCCCTTCCCACCAGATGGAGTCCAGAGTTGCTACTCAGACTTGGTGGCATGTTTAACTTTTCCCCCAATATAATATGTTTATTGATTCTTTGGGGACTTCACCCCATCACATTTGCTTCCCAGTCCCTCCCTGTTAATCTCCTGGCCCCACCCTTGTGACTTCCCTCAGCTAAAAAACTCCATGTTGTGTTGTCTGTATACTCAGTGGAGCACGGTCAGACTCCCTGTGGCCTGACCTCAGAGCGGAGTCCTTCCTCCCTCATCCCTGCCGGAAGCGCTTCAGCAGACTGTCACAGCTTCTAAGAGTTCTCTTCAATGGTTCTCTGTCTAGGCTGTTACTATTTTTTTGGGGGGGGGGTTGGTGAGTGGGGTGGGGTGGTGTGGGATAGAAGTAGGGGTTGTCACAGAACTCTTCCGTGTCCCTCTTACTCAACTGTCATCTGCAGTCATCTCTATCACTGGCAAATGTTCTTCGGGAGCCTGGATCATGGCATTAGCACAGAGCACAAAGAGTGCTTCCAGTTGCAGTAGGGTCACGGACCCAGACAAGACCCTCTGATGCAGCTGGGATCACAGACATCCACAAGGTTTCAGGCTACAGCGTTAAGCCATGGCATCCACCTGGCCTTCAGTGGTAACACGGGGCACAGGCATTAACACAAACTGGACGGCTGTAGGATCATAGACCCAGACATGGCCCTTTGGGGCATCAGACTTGGCTGGTCTGAGCCTCTACTAGGCAGCTGAACTTGTCTGAGCATCTCACAGTAGTCTTCACTGCTTCTGTGTGCTTGGGGAGAGAGGGGCCTAGTGAATCTGCTCAGTTTCAGGGACTTCTGAGGCTGTTTTAAGTTGTTCATTTCCTGCGAGGTAGGATGGAAAGTTTTACCCTTTCTTAGAGCATCCTGTTGTTCCACCTTCCCCTTTAACATCCAGTATTTTAAGGAGCTTCCCTCCAAGGTTTTAATTTAGGAAGGAAACTGCTTACACAAGGCCATCATTTTGATTACTTATTTGACTTACTGTGATATGCCCATGTTTTCTCCCCGTTGTGGTGTGGAGCAGAACTTAACAGCTGAATGATGTTCTATCTTATGGCCGAAGTTTGCTCATTCCTCAGTGATGGACATTTAGGTTGATCTCCCTTGGAAGCTGCTGTGGACAGGCCTCCTGTGAGCCTGTGTATGCACATTCGTCTGGGGACACAGGTTTCTGTTCTGTTAAGTTTCCACCAGAGGCGTTGTCAGACCCTGTAGCTGTGTCTTCCGAGGAGCTGCCACACTGTATCAGCATGTGAGGAGTCAGTTCTCCTGGTCCTGGCCACTGGGTAATGTCTGTGTTTTATCGTGTTCCTAAAGTGGCTATAGGGTGGCTTTTTCATTGACAATCTCCCGTCACTAGTGGATGATGCCGGTCGCCCTTCCATTTGCCTCCTGTCATTTTTATATTTTCTGTGCGCATTGTCTAATTCCTTTGCCCATTTAACAATTCCATCCTTTGCCTCTTTATGATGGAGTTGTAAGTTTCTTCGTCTGTATTGGGTACAACAAGATATGTTTAGCATAGGGTCGAGGATATTCCTCTAGGTTGTTGGTTTCTTTTTATCTCACTGTGATGCACAGCAGTTATTTTCAGAGGGTGGGCGGGTTTCAGATAAGGTGTCCTGTAGCCCAGCCTGGCCTGAACTCATAGTCAGGGGTGGCTTCAAGTCCTGATACTCTGTGTCAGACTTCAGTTTTTCATGTTCAGTTTTCAATTTTGATAAGCTCTGCTTCCCCACTCTGGTTGCTTGTACTGTAGGTGTTCTATCTTTTTGTTTTGTTTTTTTTTTAAAGCCTAACTGAGGTTTCTGAGGCTTTGAAGATTTGACTTCATGTTTTGCTCTTAGTGTCATACAGGTTAGCAATTATATACAACTTCCTGAGCCACTTGAGAGGTGTGTGTGTGGTGTGTGTGTGTGTGTGTGTGTGTGTGTGTGTGTGTGGCGAGTTAAGGGCTTCCCTTTATTCTTTTGCATATGGAAACTAATTATCTGCGTTGTATTTGTTGGATCAAAAATCCCTGTTCTTTCTCCACCAAGGTCTCTTGACACATTTGCCAAAGGCATTTTATTTTTGATTCTGAATTCTGTCCCATTGGGGTGTCTGCGTGCGTATGTGCGTGCGTGTGTGTGTTTATCCTTCATTCTTCACACCCTCACAGCAACTTCCTCACTCTTCCTTTACGTCTCTTACATTCGCCTACACTGTCAGGGTCTGTGCCCTTCCCTCGCCCACCGTGTTGGAAAAAGAGATTACAGCTGCCAGGTGTGCTGTAGCAGCAGGCACCAACCACCAAAAGCAAGGCACAGGGACACTGCGTGTGCCTTGTTGGGAAAGGCTGAGGTGGCAGGCCGTGCCATGAAGCTTTGGGGTGTGGTAAAGACAGGCATTCGCCCCTGCTGCAGAAGTGCTGTCTGGAAACCTGGGCGAGGCTCTGGCTCGCCATCATTGCTGCTGACTTGGGGTGAATTGTACGACTTCCTGAGTTTGGACTATATTCATTCTTAAGTTGTTGCTCTTTCCTTCTTATGGTCTACTCTTAAGTGTATCTGAGCAACCTACCCAGTCAGGTCCAAGATTTGAGCCAAGAGGAGTGCTCCTTTATTTTGTACTCACTTGCTCTTTAATGCCGTCTCAGTGCTGTGCTGGTGTATTTCTCCTGTTTATTCTCCCTCCTTCCTTCCCTCCCTCCCCTTCTCAGTAGATTCTATTAGTCTTCTCGACATTGTTGAACAGCATATCACTTGAGTTTAGGAGATGTACTTTCTGGTTGAAACTGACTCAGCAGAGCCGTTTGTTGTTTTCCTAAATCCCCTTGGCTTTGGAATCACTGACTTGTGCTGCAGGTCACATGGGCTGAGGACGAGGCTGTGTAGCCTGGGATGAGCTTGTGCAAGGGTGTGATGAATAGACCAAGCCTGGGATGAGCTCGTGCAAGGGTCGTGATGAATAGACCTCAGGATCCCCCTTTCCAGTGTCCTGTCTTTACATGGTGTGTGTCTGTCTCACGCTGTGACACTGCCCTTCCCAGCCTTTCTGGCGGGGCCTTCTCTTCTCCTTTGGGTTTAGGCACCTACCACGCATGTCACATGATCTCACTCACACCCAGGTGCTTCTGCCTCCAAATCGGTTCAACTTCTCCCTTTGTTATCTTGCCTTTCCAAGGCTCCTAGAAGAGAGTCTGCTAAGTCCAGCTCCTCTTTCATCAGGCACATCACTAACCCTGAGCTGTGGGATGCCTATTCTAGGGTTGGGGATTCGTGTAGTGCAAGGCCCTCTAATAAACGTTGCTTAACCCATATGGCCATGGTTTTGATGGATTCACTATGAAATCTTATGAAATACACAAGAAGATTGGTTGTACATGTTTAGTGGGAGACAGCGATTACTTGATGTAGTGTATAAACAGCAGCTTTTGTAGGAAGTCCAGTGGAAGAGAAAGCATCTGGTAGGAAAGAGGTCAGCACAGTGGTGTTCTGGTGACTTGAGTATTTTCTTCCATGTAGAAGGGAGAAGCACCGAAGCTTCTGAGGTAACAGAGCAGGACAACCAGCAACATACAGAGTAGCTCTGCTGGAGAAAGCATTATGTACTCTGCTTACTAGACAACTGTGTTTATAAAGAGACAGCTAAATTAATAAAATAAGTGTAGCCATGTGTGGTGGTACACAGCTTTAATACTAGGACTGCAGGGTTAGAGGCAGAGGCAGAGGCAGAGGCAGAGGCAGAGGCAGAGGCAGAGGCAGAGGCAGAGGCAGAGGCAGAGGCAGAGGCAGAGGCAGGTGATCTCTCTCAATTTGAGGCCAACCTGGTCTACATAGCGAGTTCCAGCCAGCCAAAGATGCACAGTGAGACTCTTGTCTCAAATGAACAAACCTACCGCCCCCAGAAGTAGCGATAGCATCGGCCCATGGCTTGCTTTGATGTCCTTAACAATTTACAGAAGAGCTCTTGCTGTGTTTCCTCCTCAACCCTGTGACCTGCAGGTGGAAGAAGAAATCCAGACTCTGTCCCAAGTGTTGGCTGCAAAAGAGAAGCATCTTGCGGAGATCAAGCGGAAACTTGGGATCACCTCGCTTCAGGAATTCAAGCAGAATATCGCCAAAGGGTGGCAAGATGTGACAGCAACCAACGCGTATGTTCCCTGGATTGTGCACATTCCAGACCGTGTCAAGGGCTGCTTTGCTCCTTTTCTCTGGGGAGAGGAAGAGGAGTGCAGTGAGGATGTTTCCATGGTTTTCTTTGGATCATACAGCCTTTTCTTTCCAGTTCTTTCAGAGTACCTGATTCCTTTCTAATTTCGGTTTTCCAGAACATTTTAAGGAATAGAATCTCATGCACAGGTTGAGGGACCTGTATTCAAGTTTCAGGAATGTTGGATAATAGTTTTCCCTTCCTGCGTTGTTGTCTTCTCCTCCTCCTCCTCCTCCTTCTTCCTTAGGTTTTAGTTCCACACAGTCAGAAAATGTTAAATGGAAAATTTTAGAGATAAAATGAGTAAGTTTTAGATCACATGCTGTTTTGTGTAACATGACTAAAGCTCTTGCCATCTTGTGTACAGCTTGGGACATACATGACTCCTCTCTTCTCCAGTGTATCTATGCTGTATACTTCACCCGTATTAGGGTTTTCATTGCTGTGAAGAAACAGACACTGTGACCACAGCAACTCTTAAAAAGGACAACATTTAATCAGTGCTAGCTTACAGCCATCATTGCGGGAAGCATGGTAGTGTGCTGGAGAAGGAGTTGAGAGGTCTACATCTTGATCCACAGGCAGCAGAAATGAAAATGACCCTAGGCCTAGTTTGAGCATCTGAGATCTTAAAGCTGGACCCTACTTCCGCCAATAAGACCACACCTCCTCATAGTGCCACTCCCTACCACAAGGCATTTAAACACATGAGCCTGTGGGGGAGCCATTCCTATTCAAACCACCATATCACCTGGCTCTTAGTTACTTAGCGGTCATGTAAGGGAAGATGTAGTGTTGATGAGCAAGGCCACAGGTTCGAGTCCTAGTACAGGAGGAAGGAGGATGAAGAAGTGGTCAGGATCCCCTCAAGTACTGTCAAGTGGGGCATGGATGGCCTCACTGCACTGTTGTCTCCTAACTTTGCCAAGTGACAAGCTAGATTAAACACGAAAGGCAGACATACCGCTAGAAGCCTGCTCCTCCTACACCAGCACAGTATTGATGCTGGATCATAGTCTGTGTGATCACAAAAGGAAAAAACTAAGGGACTGGCCTCCACTCTTAGCACAGAGGAGACACTGTGGTGGAAGAACCTTGGGCTATTAGAGCAAAGGAATAAGTGACCGTCTCCGCACATGGCCAGAGCCGAGTTCAAATCCTGATCCTCCATTCTGGGTGACTGTAATCTCCAGATGTCACTACCTTACCTGTTCCTTATTTGGGGTTATCTCATCACCCAGTCTGCTGGGTTACCCTGAGAACTAATAACACCGCCTGCAGAGTGGAAAACCCGATATAGGCCCCTCCATATACTGATAACTGACAGAACTGATAGTTCTGAAATCACCAGTGGATGCCAACAGTCACAGCTCACCCTGAACCCAACCAACACCATGTCTTCTCTTACATGGCGACGTTCCATCACTGAGCTGCGTCCCTAGGACACGTATTCATCTTTTTGTTTAATTTTTCTTGTGTTAGTTGGCAGAGGAGAACATAGAAGGAACTAATCTTTGGCTCTATTAATCAGGAGCAATGCTTGTTCCCAGTGTTTGATCTAGATGTAGAAAGAAACAAAACAAAAAAACAAAAACAAACACAACAAAAAAATCTTCTGTCCGAAAAAACAATGCCCAGCACCGATTTCTGCAGCAGAGAGGGTTGACCCTTCCGATAGATTCCACATTTCTGTTTGGTTGATATGAAGTGGAATGATCATTTTTATTTTGGTATTACAGTAAATGTCATACTATAATCGTTTGTGTATTGATATCTTATATATACATTGAAAGTCAGTCAAGTTCTAGCTCCAGCAAGCTAAATTACATATCATTTGGATACTATAGCATACGTGGGTTATCCGTTTTGTCTCTGACCACTTTCTATGTGGTAACATCACAAAAGCATCTGGGGAATTGGATTTACACTGTGCTCTGTTTGTCTGATGTAGAGAAGGGTGAAAGGGCGGTGAGCTTTCAAACTTGGGCTCACGTTCAGTTTTGTTTCATGATTGGTTTTAGCCCATTGACCCTAAAGTACAGCTCTTCTCTAGAAAGAAGGAAAAGATAGTTTATTCCTGAGCCGGATGTAAGCAACTGTGGCCTGGAAACAGATACTCGGGTTGCCCCGAAAGATGCATTCTAGTATAGAAGTGACCACACAAGATTTCCCTGGTCTCAGAGTGCCTGCAGCATTTTCTGTCTCTAGTCACAAGTTCAGTCCTGTTTCTGTAGAGTCTTACTCTGTGTCTGTATGTCTGAGCAAGTGTGGTGGGAAGAGGATGGCTTCAGTGCAGTTCCTCAGGGGCCAGCCATCTGCTGTTTCATTTGTTTGTTTTGCTCTTTATTTTTTAAGGCAGGGTCTCTCTCTCTAGCCTGGAGCTCATTGGATTGGCTAGAGTGGCTGGCCAGTGAAGCCGGGGCCCTTTTGTCTGTCTCTCCCAACACTTGGATTACAGGCCAGAGCTACCATGACCAGCTTTCCCTATATGGGTTCTGGGTTCTGGGGGGCTCAAACTAAGATCCTTGAGCTTGGAAGGCAAGCACTTTATTGACCAACTTGCTTGCCCAGGGCCTGGCCTTACAGATATTTTTAATGTATGTGAAGCTTTTCTTTTTGGCAGGGGCAGGGACACTTGAGTTTTGCCAGCCCCACCCTAACTGATCAGTCCATTCCTTTCTCTGCCTCTATCTAGAGCACCAGAAAAACATGATGGCGGGACTGTCACTGCCCTGGTGGTTTCAGAGAATGCTAGAAGTTCTTAAAACTGTCCTGTTCTTGAGTTCTTCCACAGCTGAACACTGTACTGGAAAGAATTTACAGAAAAGCCTAGCTGACATTTTTCCCCCTGTTCATTCTTAATTGACTATAGATACAAGAAGACATCAGAAACTCTATCACAGGCCGGACAGAAGGCCTCTGCTGCGTTTTCAACGGTTGGCTCAGTCATCACCAAAAAGCTGGAAGACGTAAAGTATGCATGCCTTTTTTCTTTCTCACTGAGTCCTGTGGCAAACCGGACTGTACACTGATTGCTGTCCCTCCCTGCCTTTGGGTCTGGGTGCTGCTGGGTTCTCCTCTGTTACAGAGAGGGAGAGTACTCCTTCAAGGCCTGGAATGCTTGCCTGAATTCCTCAAGGCCTAATGCTCTAACCTCCAAAACGAGCATCGTGTGAGCCCCTTTAAGGGCTGCTGAAAAATTCTGGTTGCAAACTGTTGCATCTCAGTCCTTCTGATCCTGCATATAAGTACGTCTGTGGTGTTTGTGGGCAGAGCCAGGTACCTTTCTGGAGAGGAGTGCAAGAGCATTGAAGTACACGCTCGGCTTCGCTGTCTGTGTGTGACATTTGTGTGTCATGGTGTGTTTGGCTCCAAGGTGCTTATGTGAGCACCGGTTCGTACTAACCCATAAGCTTTACTTACGTTCGTGCTCAGGCTCGGGTCTTGATTTTGAGTTTCTTTTTTTTTTTTTTAAATTGTGCTTTTGTATTTGAGATTAGTTTGCAGAATTTCTTGTCGTTTTGGTAAAACCACTTCATGGTGCTTTTGTGCTTCTTCCATCTGCCCCTGCGGTTAGAATAGAGCTGAGCATAGTCAACGTGGCTGACATCGGCTGTACTTGTGTTGGTGTGCACACTTTCTGTTTGTCTCTTTCTATGCCTAGATTGCATGAGTCTGTAAGCTCTATTTGTGGAGAAACATAGGTTTTACAACCAGAATTTTATTAGTTGAACCAGTCGGTTCTATCAGTACATTATACTGTCCACTAAAATCCATCTCCTCATGCATTATATTTGAGAGCTACATTGTTATAAACTTACTATCATAAGGACACATTTCCTGAGAGGGGGCACCTGCCGGGTTCTTTTAATGTTGACTGATGCTGTAATGTTCTAGGGGCTATGTAAACCGTGCAGCCATATGAAAGCAGGTTATTTAATGGTGATAGATCCGTCAGAACTTCCTTTCTGTTTTAACGCTTCCTCTGGCTTCTTACAGATTGCAAGCTTTCTCACATTCATTTAGGTAAGGAGAGTTTGAACCCCTGCTGCTGTCTGGCAGTCGTGCAAGATGAGTGTGCGAGGTTAGATGTGCTGCCTCTGTGGACGCTCCTGTGTGTCCTCTGTGGGCTCTTCCTGCAGTCACAGTGGCTTCCGCCTGTGTGCCTTCTAATTCCCATGGAGGGTTTCTTGTATGCCATGTGTAACGAACTACTTGAAGGAAAAATTTGACACCGTGGCACAAGGGATATGGAAATGACTTTTGAAGTTTTAATAATTATTATTATTATTATCAGTTTTACCATGGCATACAGAATTTCTCCGTTTTCATGTCTGATTGTTTGGTTTTGATGCTTTTGTAAGGATATTGGAATTCTTCACACGGGTCCTATTGTATAATTATAATAGACTGCATGTGCACTGTCGTGTATTAGTGCGTCCGTCTTATTAAGGTTACAGTACTCTTTTCGTGTGAGATCTTACCAATGTTTGGTTTATTAGCATACTTTACTGTTTTATTAGTTCCCCACTAACTTTTCTTTAAACATACAAGGTATGGTTTGTCAATGGGAAAGGGGTATTAAAAAGGTCAAGTCATACCTGTAGGAGTCCTGGATGCTGAGCCCACCTCTCCCCCCTTGTGCAGACTCTGGTTATATATGTAGGCATTGGAGAAGACGAGCGGGAGATGCTTAAAGGAATGGTATCTGGATCTCCATCTCTCTTCCGAGTGGTGCACAGCATCATCTTAGGGGTCCCTTGCTGTCACTGCCGCCCACTGAGCAGCTGCTACTGTTTTGTTTTTCTCCCCGTCTCTCTTTTCCCGTTGTTTTTCTTCATTTTTTTTTAAAAAACTCTTTATTGGCTCTTTGTGAATTTCACATCATGTATCCCGATCCCAGTCAGTCCCCGTGTCTTTGTATCTACCCTCTGCCCCTGCATCCTCCTCCACTAAAACAAAACACAAAATAAAATCTCGCTATGAAAGCCGCAGTGTGTCCCAGTGTGTCCCACAGCATACCCTTTTGTCCACACTGCTTGTTCATTGCAGTGAGTCATTGGTCTGGGTCGAGGCTTCTGCTACATCATCAGTGCTAGGTCCTTACCTGGACTCCTCTCAGACACCTTGTTCTGTGTGTCATCAGATACTGCAGCTTTGGACCTGCAGGGCTGGCTCCTTCACAGCTCCAGCAGTTCATAGATGGGGTACATACAGGGTGGACCAACTCAAGCCCTGGATCTTGTCCCTAGTAGCTGAGTTGATCAGCCCACTGACTCTCCCTAGTCTGTGCCCCTGGGACCTGCTCTCGGGCTTTGCCCAGAAGAGGGGTGGGGGCCACTCTCCTGTTCTCATGACCTCAGGGCAAACTCTCTGGCCTGATGCACAGAGGTGTGCTGGTGTGCTGGTGTGGAGGGACATATCTCTCACACCCACCCCACCCCACCCCACCCAAAGGCAGAGCCCACCACCAGGGCTGGCTCTATTGCTGCCCAGGTGAGGTGCAGACCTGTTCTTTCCAGTGCAATAGCTGGTGAGAGGTGGGGCCAGCTCTGCTCAGCCCTTGGACATCAGCATGGTCTCAGGTGGCAGCCCAGACTAGGAATGTCCGAATGCCCTTTGGTGGTTCCCTGGTATATGGAGATCGGCACAGACCCCTGCCGCCGCATGGCCATGGGTTCAGACATGGTCTTCAGAAGCAGAACTGGCCAGGACTTTGCCGGCTTCAGGTGGCAGCTCACATCAGGCTGTTTCTCAGCACCCTCACGTCTCCAGCTCCTTCACTGCCAATAGTGAGTCCCTCCCCTGCAGTAGTGACTGTCAGGAAGGTGAAGATCATAGTGCCAGTAGCTATGGCTCATGTGAGTCATGATTGCCATTACTGTACCAGGCTAACAAGATGGCATTTCACAGCCTTCCCCCAGTCCTGACATTCTTTCTGTCCCCTCTCCCACAATGCTCGGTGAGCTTTCAGGGAGTGTTGTCAATGCTTGTCTTGGTTTTACTGACAAATAAACAATGTGTATCAGTATGTAGAAATCAAGTCTTCTGATGAAAACTTGGAAACAGGAAAAAAGATTCTTCTTTAAATTTCGTAATTCTTACAGATCAGAAACTGGCTCAGCTCACTTAATATGGTTCCATGTTTTCCAACATATTGGGAAAAATCACATCTTTCAGATTATAATGGTCATGGAGACAAATTCTGACCACATCCCTTCTGGGGGTTGGGGTGGGGAGCTAAGAGGGTGGACTCCAGAGATCCCTTTTACCAACTACTCTGAACCCCATTAATGGTTTCTCCCAAGCCCCTCTTGTGTGACAAACACACTAGTGATTTGGGATGTAGAAAGAGATGCACTGCTTTTTGCAAATTCAAAGATTAAACATGATAAACTTAATGAGATTTAGATATTCATAATAATTTGTCTAGGTTAGGGAGGAGGGATGGGAGAGAGATAATGAAGGAGAGAGAGGAGAGATCGGGTGGGGGGGTGGGAAGAAGGTATGAGAATCGGTGCTTTGGAGGGCTTGGAAGTAAGAGCTCAGCCAAGCTGGTTTCCTGGTGGGACCAGGTAGTGAACACTGACCCACGAGGCCCCTGGGGTAATCATAGAGCACTCCTAAAAGTAGCATGTATGTTTCCACCGTTTGTTTTTTTGCTGTTTTCTAGACAGGCAACACATTTGAGTCATGCTTTTATAATGTGGGGAAATCCTTTACAAGAACATTCTCCTTTTAACCACTGCTACATTGAAACCTACGCCATGGTCTCAGCATCCGGGGATGATTCATTGTTTCATTTCTTGTTATGTTAGAAATGCTAATCCTTAACTCTTTTAGTGTTTACTTCACGAGGAATTTTCCTTTCAAATGTGTGCTTGTGTATACATCTCAATTTTTAAAAATTTGTTTTGGGGCTTATTGGTGCATTGCCCGGCACTTTTGCTCTTGTATTGATTAAGTCAGAAGACATTGTGGGAGCCGCGTGGGACTGCTTTCACAGGCCCGCCTGCCCTTGTCGCAGACACATCAGCCATTGCTCTTTCTCTGCAGTTTTCCTTTCTCTTCCTTGCTCTGTATTATGAGAGATAGAAAGCTTAAATAATAGTATCAGAATCTAGAAAAAAAAATGACCAGTTCAGGTTTTTAAAGAGGAAGAGTTATGGGAAGTAAGAGTGAGTATGTGGTTATGAAGCCTGCAGAGAAATCTAGCCGTTTGCTCTACTGTGTGTCCTCCCAGTGTTTGGAGATGCCTAGTCCTGAGTCCTGCTTCAAGGGCTACAGATCAAGTTGGGAGCGTTTTCATAGATTTTGCTTTGTAGATGTAATCGGTCCCTATAGTCTGTCTGTTAACCCTATGGTCTGTCTGTTAAGTGGTGACTTTGGCTTTTTGCTGTAGAAGGTTCCATATTGTAGTCAGCTTTGGACAAAAGTGGAGACGATACATCAGTTGAAGATGCTTTGTATAACTTTGTGTAGAGGAGTCAGAAATGAAAGAACAGCTGCTCCCCCCCAACCCCGGTGCAGCCTCGCCACCCCGTGGGAAATTCTACCTGGTTGTGAGTGGAGCTGGGATTAGATAATGGAATGAGGCCGGAGTTGATGTGTATTCCTTGCAGAGACCTTGACTTCAAAGCTATCTCTAGCAATTCATTTCTTCCTGTTTTAAATGTTTTTTTAATTGTGAAATATAGCTACAGAAATGTACTCCAATTCAGCCCGGTGATTTTTTTTTTTAATATACAGAATAAGCCTTATTATAAACAGGTCCTTTGCCTTTTCCTCTGTATTGTCTCAGCATATTTAACATGTGCTAGCTTGTGCGCTGCCCCGAGAACCCATCCCCTGGAAGGAAAATAAAACCTTTTTACACGAGGGTAGGCATAGTAACTAGATTTGTCTGTGACTTTTAAAACCAGCCTTTTCCCACATATCTCCTCATTTTGTTAATATCATCAAACCATGTGCTAATCCCATGAACACTAAGCGGATTATTTTTGGCCACTCCTCACCTTCTGTGGCCAGAGGCTTCTCCTGAAGTGAGCATTCTAGGGAGGAGTGTTTTTGTTGAAGAACAGAAACTGATGTGCCTTCACTTAGGGCAAAAAGAGAATGTTTGGCACAAATACAAAACTGTTTTGTAGATCAAAGAGTGGGGAGAGACGAGCCCAGCCCCACTCAAACCAGCCGACTACTCAAAGCCTTGGGGACTGAGATGGTGCTGGAAACTTAGGAAATCTGCAAGTTGGCCCTCTCCTTCCCTCCCTGGCTGGCTCTCCCTCCTTCCTAACCCTGCCTGGGCTCCATTTCTGCCCTCCTGGAAACAGACTTTCTCTCGGCTCTTGTGAGCTCTAACCATTCCCCCACAGCCTTTAAGTTGGTGTGGCTTTCCAGCTCGGAGATCCACCCCGATGGCCACTTCCTGTCTGATTTCAGGCTGTTGATCTTGTCATAACTACCACATTCCATACAGTGCCAACAGTGCAGACTGACAGTGGGCTAGAAGTGGTGGGTAATGTCCGCTGATCTGTCATAGGAGTTAGGGTCATAGGTGTCTTGTGAGTGTGTAGCTCTTCTGGGCTTCTTCTTCTTCTTTTTTTTTTTTTTTTGTCAGAAGGCCCAAGGTGGATTCAAGTTCTGTTAAGAATTTCGAAGGATTGCTTTTCATTAACCTATGGCCTCCAATTGTGGGAAGAGTATGCTTTACAAGATCAGCTAGAAGAAGGTTAACTTCCTCTTCTTGTACAGGCACAGCATGCACCTCTTCTGTAGGGTGGAGCGCTTACTCTGGGACATAAGAGAGCACTGTACCAAGGTGTCCTGAGTTTTCCTAGTCTGCTGCACATCAGGATCATAAATTGCGTAGTAATATCCAGGTAGATTTGATGACCTAACACATTGCCATCTGTAACAACAGTCATCGATGAAACTCAGTAGTAAACACACAAACTCTTTTAAATGTCATTGAGGATTTATACATAAACTGTTTGCTTTACCCAAAGGAAAGATTACTTACCAAAAATCTATGCTAGTGACCAAAATAGAAGCCCAAGAATGAAGATCTTTTTCAGCCGGTGAGCTTTTGTCTAGGGAAGTCTCTGGGAAAGCAGGCTGAAAGCTTTGTCTGTTGGTGAGCTTTATGTGCTCTTGTGGGGGTAGAAGTCGAACCCCAGAATATGGAGAGCTCTGTGGTACTTTGATGTCTTCTAGGAAGTCTTGAGATCAATGTTAACTGTCTCTTACTGAAGAGCAGCTACTGTTATTGCTAAGGAATGCTGTGGAGTATGTAATAACTTAAGAGTCATCAAATGGCTGATAGATTTAGAAACCGGCCTGTTCCAGCCTAGAAACAAATACCTAAAGAAGGATGGCCAGTAGGGCCCTTCAGGGGCTTGCTTTTGTGTGTGTGTGTGTGTGTGTGTGTGTGTGTGTGCACCCCCAACACTTTTGAGGGGAGGTGATGGACACTCAGTCAGGACTCCTAAAGACCCACACTCCAATCCCGGTTTTCTGCTGTTACCTCTGATTAGCATATCTTTCCTGAGCCAGGAATGCACAGCCTCATAGCTTTTCCAGTGTGAGGGGAGGGCACACTGTCTTATTCCCTCTCATAATGATTCTGATGCATTTGGCTCATAAGTGGCTCAAAAAGTAAATTCCTTTGGAATAACTTTGACATCTCCCTCCCACCTCAAAAAGCAGATCACTGTTCACAGTGCCAAGACAGTGAACTGTCAGAAAGCTTTATTTATCAGACAGTGTGGTGATCTTCTCGTGTCGGGCCACTGTATACTAACCTGTTTCTGTCTCTCTTTATCGCTGCCTCTCAGTATCCGCTCCATTCAGCATTCGATTAGCATGCCTGCTATGAGGTAAAGTATGTCTTTACAAGGTGCTCCCTGTCATTTCTTTTCTGGTTATTTAACCCAAGCCACTGAGTAGAGAAGTAGAAGTCCACCTCCAACACGCTGTGTGTTCAACACTGTTGAGCTTGCAGTAACTGTTCTTCAGTGTTGGGATAGATTCATGAGATCCAAAATGCAAAATTTTTTCTCTTAAAGAATTACTATTTCAATTTCACTTTATAAAATCTTTACCTGAAAGCAGTTGAGTTGGGAAACATACACCAGTGCAGAATGAAGCTTCTCTTGTGGTCCGGGGTTATTGTGGCCCTTTGTCTGTGTTAGCTTTGGCTACAACCCCCTCACCTCCCAGCCCCCCCCCCCCACTCTGCCCCTGCCACCCCAGGTGGCCTTTAGAGCCAGCTGCCATCAGTGGGCCTCTAGCAGAGCCTAACTGTACTATCCTTGGCTTGGACTTGAGTCTAGTCAGAATCACCCAGAAGGGTAGCCTCAGTGCTGCATGCTGAACTCACCCCTAGGGTTTCTGAATCCATAACAGATGTGGGGCCTGAGAATTCATTTTCCTAGGGAGCTGAGAGCTGCAGCTGGCCTGGGTGGGGGTTGGGTGGGGATGGGCACATGGGAACAACCGTTGGCCATGTTCTACTCTGCACTCTTTTATCTTTGTAACAGGGTGGGTATTTAAGATCCCATGGGTGAGAGGCAAAGGCCCAAAGTGTGGAGGAAACGTAAGATTCCGAGCTCTCTGATCTCTTTTGGTCCTTTTCTTCTCTGACTATGGTCCGTGGAATTGAGGTCCTGGTAAGGAACCTCACACAGTGTGCTCGTCCGGATGATGTGGTCTGTGCTCACACCTTGCAAGATGAGTTGCTAGACCAGAGTTCTAAAGCACAGGGCCTGGGTCCAGAGCATCTCGTGGTGGCATTTCCTTGCATTCTGATGCATTGTTAGGGAAGGGAATGACGGAGCTGGTCTTGCCTAGCTTCTTTCTTTCTGTACATGTCTGTAGGACAGCATCCCTCATATCTCAGAGTAGCCATCTTCATGAACATAAAAGCAGACAGCTCAGAAGCTGGTCTGCCATGGTAAGTGTACATGCTGACCCCTGTGCACGTACATCCGGAGAAGTTCCTGCCTGCCCTATGGCTAATTGTGAATAGCAGCAGTGAGAAATGCGGCCTGACTTTTTCACAGCCTTTGTAATTTTACTTGTTTTCTCTGTCTTCATAGAAACTCTCCAACTTTCAAGTCATTCGAAGAAAAAGTTGAAAACTTAAAGGCAAGTAAAGGGGTGAATGATCTGACGGCACACTGGTGCCTTAGGTCTCTCTGCTGTGCGCTACTGACATCAAGCTGTAGTGAACTTTAAGATTCGTACTCTGCGTTTCCCTAATGGACCCTGCACGTTTTCATAGGGTATTGTTGCTTTTGAGCATGTGTTGTAGCATGCTACACAGGGAATGGATAACTTAAAACAACAGTTCTTCAGGCCTTTGCTTTATTTCAAATAGTCTTATAGCTGTACAAAATTTGCTCTAGCTTTTTTTTTTTGTCTAGAAAGCACAAAATATTGAAAAGTTAGATTTTCCACACAGTCTGAGCTGTTATGCTTTGAAACCCACCCAAACATTTTCCTTTGCTATTGAATATTGTGCATCTTTGTTGTATATGATGTATGTTTACATATGCCTTATGTTGGCCATTATATCTTTAATTTTTGGATAATTAATTCTGTTACTGCATTGATTTCATGAATGTCACTCACACATTATAAAATATATCTTGATCGTACCCACCCCCGTTAGTCCCTCCATTGGAGGTGCACATCCTTTCATAATGATTAGCTTTATAAGTTGCATTATTTCCAAGGTGATTATAAAATCATCAACTCTGGGAATTGGGGATGGTGGCTCATGCATGTAATCCCAGCACTTGGAGGCTAAGGCATGAGGATTGCCCAGAGTATGATGCTAGCCTGGGCTACAGAGTGATATCCTGTCACAAAAACACCCAGACCAAAAACCAAACAAAACCAAGCGAACGAAAACTTAGCAGCTCTTAGACTCACAAATGATCTCCAAGTGATGGAGCTCCTGGTGTTCTATTCTGTAGTATTTGTGTGTAGCCCGTGTGATCAATCATTTCTTTATCCAGTCCTGATCATTGTAGTGGGTATAGTTGGAACAGATTAGTTGTTATTTATTATTATTATTATTATTATTATTATTATTATTATTATTATTATTATATTTTATTTTAACATAAATGAGCCTGTTGGGCAAGGTGATAAGTTCAAGGCCAGCCTTGGCTACAGAGTCAGACCATATTCAAGAAAATACATTTTAAAACTCATATTTAGTTTAGTCTTTCAGAATATTGGAAGAGTCACTTATTCTTAAAAGTATCTTCTATTAGAAAGGCAGGGTGTGCGTACTGAGAGATAAAATCCAGTGGGAGAAGGCCCGTGTGCTCATGAAAATAAGTCGGAAGTTCCTTTCTGCAGAGGCAGTTAACGTCGTTTCATGATGTCTTTTTCTGTTTCACACTTTCTAAAAAGTCTAAAGTAGGAGGCACCAAGCCTGCTGGTGGCGACTTTGGAGAAGTCCTGAGTTCCACAGCGAACGCTACCAGTACCACAGCCACGGAGCCACCTCCAGAGCAGACGACAGAGAGCCCCTGAGCTGCCGAGCTGTGTCCTGCTGCCCACTGCCAGGTGCTGCGAGAGCCAAGCACATCTTGACAACGCTCACGACTGCAGATTTCTACCAGATGTGCTTTCATTTAGCTTTACTTATTTCTTTGACCAAATAGTTTGTGAATGAAACCAAGTGAAACCACCTTCCCCTTCACTCCAGGGAAACGCCCGTTAGCTTGCGGAAGGCCCTTTGTAAAGGAGACAGCACCATAGCCTCTGGTAGTCCCTGCAGGCAACCACTGTGCTCTTTCAAATCACTTTCCATCTGGAGTCCACGTTGATCTTTCTTTGCTATGCTTTGAATCATTCTTTTTGGATCTCTGTACACTTAATCAATTTCTAACGAATACTGTCCTTTTCTAAATCCTGGTTATTAAAAGTCTTGGAATTATTTCATTACTTTCAAAGGAGAGACTACTAGCTACATCTTTTTTTTTTTCTTGGATAAACAGTTATAAGAGGACCATATCTTGGGTTTCCGAAGACACCAGACTAAAGTAGACAGGTGTGTGTGCATGTCAGTAGTTCTGTAAGTGCACAACATGCAGACACTCAAACTGCCACTGTCGTGAGTGTGGGCACCCACCCCACCCACTTGGTAACTGTCACTTGTAGCTGTGTCTACTTCAGTGTATCGGTTATTTATTATACCATTCTTATGCATTTTTTTACAAGATTAAAATTTAATTTCAGGTAAATTAACAGAATAACATTGTGAGTCAAGTGTGTGATATTACAGTAAGTTGGAATGTCCCCATACTCATCACTGATATTCCGAAAGTCTAAATAAAGTCTTTAGGTCTGTACAACTATAGAAGTTCCACAAGTCTATACAACTACAGAAATGCTAAAATAATTCACCTTAGGGGAAACTACTCCCTCCATTAACTCCATTTAACACCCTTCAGGAAGCACAGACAGTTGTATGAGAAATGCGACTTGAATGTTTTTTATACTGAGGTGGTGTTGATAACTCGGAAGGCTGTGACTCGCTGACACGGATGAGCTGCTCATGCTGTACTTCTCGGTGTGTTTGTGACTGTGAACTGCACTGTAGACATTGTTCCCACTTTGAGAACCGTCGGGCTTGTGAATCAAAGCTTCCAGATGTCTCTGCTGAGTTCCTCTATTAGCTGTGGTTACTACTGATCCACTACCGTTTCCTTTGCTGTGTGTGTTTATGGCCTATGAGGTTGTGTCTGTTATCTATTGTGGTGGTTTTACCCTTGTTCATGCCAAATGTTAATTGCCAAGCTTGGAGTGACCTAAAGCATTTCTTAAAAGCATGACTAGATTTAACTGAGGATAAGGTTTCTGCAAACCAGAATGGAAAAGCCACAGTGTCAGTTGTTACAAAATGACATGCTGCCATCCCTGATTGCTACTTGGATGCAATGGAAACTATGCTCTATTATATGTGAAAATCTTAATAAAGTCTGAGTCTCAGTAGTATAGGTTTCAATATTTATTAAGTGGACAGTGGTCTGAAGCTTGTATTCTGAAATCAACTGGTATTCTGGAAGCATTTCCCTAGAGCACTGGAACTGTAGAGATCTGTCCATAGAGAAATATTGTGATTATTCAATATAATGATTTTTCTACCAATTAGTCTTTTTTTTCCTTCTTTCCAACATCGTGTTAACAGATTGCTTCCTGGCTGCCTACTCTGTATTTGTAACCAGGCAAAAACAGAGGAAGATGGCAGTTGGTTTTTTTTGTTTTGTTTTGTTTTGTTTTGTTTTTTTAAGGAATCTTCATATTTTGTAAAGAGACTTTTCATATCAGGATAAAAGGGTATAAGTGGCTCGGAGGGAGGGGAAGGAATGTACAAAGAAATTCGGGGATGAATATGAAAGAAAATCAATCTTCCCACACTTCATGTAGAGATTTAATCTGCTGGAATACTGGAAGGTACTCTGTCTCAACAAAGAAGTTACAGAATGATGAAGGACTAACTCAGAAAATTAAGTGGGAGTTTTAGGATATTTGCATATATCTGGAATATTTGTTGGAGATTCACTGTAAGTTCACAGATACGAGGAAATCAGAAGCAGCTATTAACAGAAATGTTGCAGAGAGGTGGGGCCTCCTACTGGGCTTTGCGCTGTAGGCTTATAGGCTGGGAGAACAGCAAAAGAGAAAGCTCAGGTATTCATGAAATCTCAGCTGTTTAAGGACATAAACGTAATGGACGAGCTCTGAGGCCTTACACAAGCAGTGCTCCCTAACTTGAGGGTCGGTGGGACGTTAGCAAGAATTCTTAATAGTTTAGAACCTGGGAAATAAATAAAAGAGAGAACTCATCACCTGCAAGCTGATCTCAGCACCCATTTTTTTGGAATACAGCAAAGGTTTGAACTCTTACTGGATCTTTTTAATTAAGGTACACACTATTTTCTGTGACGTGTCCAAAAGCAATAAAAACTATAATTTGGGTACAGATTATTTTTTATGTATTGCCCCTCTTTCAGGAAAGGGTGAGTCAGTCATCTTTGCAACTTCTCCCAAACTCTTCAGATCCTGACATGCAAAACAGCAAAGTGAAGCAACAAACTCAACCAGCCAGCCAGCCAGCCAGCCAGCAGCCAGCAGCCAGCCAGCGGGCAGCTGCATTGAATCCTGTCAGCAACAGTGTGCTGGAGGAGACACAGTGTGACGTGACTGTCAGGATCCTGTGTTCCTTAGATTTTTTTCTTTTAAATTAAGACATGTCATTATGTGTTCGTATGTAAGGGTTATGTGCATTGAGCATAGGTGCCTCTGGCAGAGACATAGGTTGTCCTGGAGCTGGAGTTATGTCAGGTGTGTGTGTTGGGAATTGAACCTGGGCATTCTAGAGAGTATAGTAGTATGGAGTTTGAACCATCTCTCCAGGTCTTTTTGAATAGTTAAGACCAGCCGAAAGGCCGGATTTTTTCCCATAGTGAAGAGCCATCTGACCAGAGATTAGTCCTAGGTTTTAGTGTCTGTCCTATTCTACTTGGATTGATGATAAAAAGAACAGATAATACAAGACAGTGCCACTTTAAAAAAAAAAAAAGTACTCTGTAGCTGTCTTCAGACACACCAGAAGAGGGCGTTAGTTCTCATTACAGATGGCTGTGAGCTACCATATGGTTGCTGGGAATTGAACTCAGGACCTCTGGAAGAGCAGTCAGTGCTCTTAACCACTGAACCATCTCTCCATCCCCAAGAGCTACTTAATATGAAGGTTTTAGTAACACTCTTTAGCACACTGGTGGTCTTGGGGGTGGGGTTAAGTGTGTGTAGTTCTGCTGATGCCACAACTTGGTAGATGAGGCCAATGGGTGGGATCAGGGCTTTGAAGTATGTTTTATTCATTTTCCTTGCTAACTGCCATGAACACTTTTACAGTAGATATTAACAACTTGAAATGTTTTAATGGAGCTAGTAGGAAGACATACGGGAGCAGCGGTATTGCCACTCTAGTTAGTATATGCCTGTTGGTGCTTGCATAGGCAAAACTGCAGATATATCCCTCCTGTTACTCACTTGTTTTTTTATTCATTCATTCATTCATTCATTCATTCATTCATTCGGCAGTCTCATATAGTTCAAGCTGCCTTCCATCTTGCTATGTAGCCAAGGGTGACCTTGAAGCTCTGACCATCCCACCTCCATCCACCAGACACAGATCACACGCACGCTCCACCACACGCTTTACTTTTGAGACAGGATCTCATTACTCAGCTCAGGTTGACCCCTAGCTCAAAGTCCCCATCTCCTCACTACTTCAGTTTGAAAAATAAGTATCTTAAAGGATTGCATATATTTTAATTATATGCATTGACTTTCCCCCTTAATTCCTCCCTGATCTGCTTCTACCTCCCTACCCCCAACAGCAAACTTTTTGTTTAGCAAAATCATAGTTTTTGGCCAGATCTCCAGGAACCAGATTGGTTTCACCTCCTGTGGAGCAGGTCTTAAAAGTCTAAGAAGTATTTGATTACCCACATGACATTCATGCCAGCATTGCCCCGCTGGGCATGTTTGCCATGACGGTTATTCGAGTTCACAGGGTTACAGCTAGGTAAAGCTGATGATTCCTGTCTGTCAGCAGCCTGCACGGCACAGTTCTAGTACATAGAGCTAGCATGGCCAGTGCCAACTTGATTTCTCCATAGTCTAGGGTCAGTGTGTAGTTTCACTGCCGTGTCCCAATAGGCAGACAAGAGCAGGGACAGGTGTCTCCAGGAAAACCCTGACCATCAATTTAAGGGGAGGTGTCCCAAACTCGGCATTAGGCTTTTTATTGGCAACCCATGGCTTCTCAGATGAGCACACTCCACTGTGTAGAGAAATTCCAATGAAAATGGTTTACTGTGAATACCCACTCTTCTCCTTCCTCTCTCTCCTCCTCCTCCTCCTCCTCCTCTTCCTCCTCCTCCTCCTCCTCCTCCTCCTCCTCCTCCTCTTCACTTTAGTATGTTTGAGACAGGATTTTGTTGTATAGCCTTGTCCTCAAACTCTCTGTAGATCAGGCTGGCCTCAAACTCAGAGACATCCCCCTGCCTCTTGCTCCTGAGGGCTGGGACTCAGGTTGTTCATCACCACTGCCCTATGCATCCTCACTTTTCTAATCTCTCATTTGACTCTTTTAAGTAAATTGGGGGCTTCAAGATGAGACCGAGACTCTAAACAGCCTGTCAACAGGAAGACTAAGAGTGTACAGTAGCAAACCCCACCCCCATAGCGCTGCCAGCCTTTCAGGGTTATCCACCAGCTCAGGCAACATGAATATAACACGTCTGTTGGATTTAAAGGTAGGGCCTCATTTGTTCAGTACATCCAGATGCACAGGACTTATGCAGAAGACGGAACCTAGGGCCTTGCCATGCCGGACAAGCACTTGAAGTGATACAATATTAAGTTTGCAAAGCAGTTCTTTAAACTTGGCACTGGTGGGCAGCTTGCTTTCCTAAGTAGGAAAACCAAATCAGCACTGGGTACTGGATTGCCCAAGATGAAAGTTCCTTACTTGGGGCTGCTGAGGGCTCTTAAATGTCACGGGCTATGCTCTACAATTTGCCACACTGTTTTCAAAAGGAGCTGAATGTAGTGATAGCCATAGATGGACATTTTCGATGAGAATCCACTTAACTGTCAGCAGAAATGGGTTTACGTGTGCAGTGTGAGATCTCACCTGGAGTGGAATCTACCTCAGGCTCCTACTGAATCTGTGAGCTTCTCCCCACAGTGACTAGTAATGGTGAGTGTTAAGTGATGCATAAAATTATGCACCATTCCATGGTCAGAATATACTTTCAGGATCGACATATGTCAAAGACATAAAAGAGGTTCTGTCCTGGCTGTGGTAGTGACAGTGTTTGTAAAGTTCCACCATTCAGGGAGAAGCAGGTGTTGAAGGTCACCCTCAACTAACTACATAGCGAGCACAAAGGATATTTTTGTGACACCTGCCCTCAGATTTAGTAATTTGTAGGTTAACATTACATTGATTATTAGGGGTCCACCTAAAAGGCAAACACTTTTGCAACTATGGTGTTAGGTTTGATTCTGAAGTCTATGGACAAATTATGGGGATTTATACTGGGGAGAAACAATAAATATCAAGTATTTGGGGATGGGGGTATGGAAGTGCTATGCCTGGGCATATTCTGAGGATTAATTCATGGGAAATGATGGTAGTTATCCAGGACAAAACTTCTGTTGGGTTTTGTAATGCAGGTGACTGGCAACAGAAGTGGCCCAGGACAGACCTACCACCAGTTTTATGAACGACTTTGTGCCGATTTGCAAAGGCAATATTCTTCCTTCCTGGAGTTTACAAAATTGGAGGGCGAACACTAAGAATGATTTCAAATCTCAAGCATGACACTTCGAAAGTGCTGAATAACAAAGGCACTGGAGGTGCTTTAGAGCTTGGGGCTTCCAACTCCAGTAGGATAACCAAGGAGACCTCTGAAGACCGTGGGGTACAGTAGCTGCAGTGTCACCGCTTCCCATGCGAGGCATGCGCTCTCTCCATGGCGTCCGTGGGAGAGCGGTCAATTAGGCATTAATCTACCGGACTCGCAGGCTCGCCCAGTATTATGGCAGTAGGCGGGGCTCTCTTCGGCCCGCCCCCTGACCCGCCAGCGTGCAGAAGAGGTCAGAGGTCGTGCAGGCGTCATGGCGGCGCTGTGTGGGTCCCACGCCGGGACTGTTGGGAGCCGTTTCCTGAGAGCGCTTGTCTTCTCCAAGCCTTTGCGAAATGCAAGCACGGAGAGTGGCTCCGAGAATGCGATCCACGATTCCTCCGCTCCTCGGGCGCGCTCAGGAGGCTTCGCTAGCGCTCTGGAGCGACACTCGGAGCTGCAGCGGAAGGCGGAGCTCGGGCTGGTGAGCAGGCCTCGCGGCGCCACGTCCGGAAGCGGGACCAAGCGTGGGGAGGAGCTAAGCCCCGGACACTAGGAGGAGCCAGCGTGGTGGGGCAGAAGCTGTCAGTGTTGGGGAGGGGCTAAGGCTGCGACACTAGGGAGGGGCCAGCATGGTGGGGGGATAAATTTGGTCCTTGTTGACATGGGCTATGCCAGTGACTTAGGGATGGAGAGAGGAGGGACTGGAGTGGCGGGTGTAACAGCTTCCTACCCTTGACCTGCAGCAGAGCGTGTGATTAATGTTTTCTTTCTTTTCCACGGCATTTACGGCCGTGTGGGTTCTTTCTGCATACTCTTGTGCGACATTATGAGCAAAGTATCCAGCGGGTTTGTGGGGCGACCCATAAGATTTGGAGGAAAACAGCTCCAGGGCTTAAGGAGCTGAAGTCTGAGGCTCCCAGCCTGTCACAAACATCTTAATTGAATGCATAGGTAAAGTGACAGTTAAAGCTATTGTGAACTGGGTGTATGATTTAAACTGTCAGTATTTTACGTTCCTTTACTGAAAATGATCTTTTATTTAAAAAAAAAAGTTTTCTTTTCCATTTGTGTAAAGCATTATTTGTAAGATAGGGTAAAAACGTTTAGCTACATGAAGTAGTGCAAATAGACAATAAGGATTAAAAATTATGAGATTCCCTTATGCATGAAGTTAGGTTATATAAGAAAAAACCTGAATTTCCTATTTTTTACTGAACAGTACACATGTAGATATTTCAGGATGGTAGGGTCATTTTAGTTTTGAGTGCCAAAACTTTTCTTTGATCCAATGATGGGAAGGACCTCAGGACATAATTTTGTGATTTTTGCCACATGCAGTGGCTTAAAACAATTTTTTTTTTTTTTTACTTATAGGACAATAGGAATTCTTTTTCTAATACTAAAACAAAATAGAAGACGATAACAAAAACTTAAAACATTAGAATTGGACAAAACAAACAGAACGAAAAGAGCCCAAGAGAAGGCACTTGTATACATACTCAGGAATCATATAAAAACACTCAACTGGGGGTTGGGGATTTAGCTCAGAGGTAGAGCGCTTGCTAGGCCCTGGGTTCGGGTCCCCAGCTCGGAAAAAAAACAACAACAACAACAAACCAAAAAAAAAAAAAAAAAAAAACACTCAACTGGAAGCCACGATCTACTTTAGGTCTACCTGGTGTAGACCTGGTGCAAACCCTGTGAATGCTTTTTTCCAGGTCTGTGAACTTTGCTCATGTTACTTAGATACACTCTGGCTCTTACAGCATTTCTACCACCTTTTCCCCAGGGCTCACACTGAGGGGAGGGGTATGATGGAGACATCCCCTGTTAAGGCAGGATATTCCACCTCTGAATAATGTCTGGTGAGGGTCTCTGCATTTGTTCGCATCTGTTTTAGGAGGAAGCGTCTCTGATGATGGCTGAGCAGGCACTGATCTATGAGCATAGCAGAATGCTATGGAACGATTTTATTGGTACATTGTTTTTCTTTTTTAAGAGCAGTAGTATTTGGATTTACTCTAGGTCCCCAGGCTATCTAGCCTCAAGGGCTTGGCCACTCAAGTAGTGTTTGGTATGGGTTTCATCTTGTGGAGTGGGCCTTAAGTCAAAGCAGATATTTATCGGTTACTCCACAAGCTTTGTAATACAGCGTATCTTGCAGACAGAACACCATTTTAGATCAGAGGGTTTGTGGCTGGGTTGGTGTTTACATTTCTCTTTTAGTAGCCTATAGACTAAGGGGTGAAGGCGCTATTCAGGCACCAGCTCGACCTCTCCATGTTCAATAAGTTGTAATGTGTTGTCTTCAGCAGTGGGGCCTTGCTGTCAGTTTGTGGAGAGCAGCCTACGGTCTTGGCATCAGCTTACGTTGCTTGAGGATTCTCATGGATGTAACATCATCCTGTGACTGGAAGCTTCATTTTGTGACAAGACATAGCCAGTTGGGACTCTGTCTCCCTCATTATAAGTCAATTTCAATTAGGTCACCTTTTCATATATGTGTATGTTTTAGGAAGCTTCTGATACACTAGGTTCTCATGTTACCTCTCAGATGACCCTTAATTTTAGCTGTCTCTTCCCAGGTTCCCTCCCTTGGCCTCTCTTTTCTCCTGCTCCCTACTCAGTCCTCCTGTGTCCCACCCATCCATCTATGGCCATCTCGTCCATTTCCCCTCCCTAGGTAGACCTCTCTGTCCCCTCTGGTCCTTTACTCTATGCCTAACCTCTGTGTTCTACAGATCGTTGCTTAGTTATCATTGACTTAACATCTGATACCCCCTTATCAGCGAATACATACCGTATTTCTCTCTCTGGCTTTGGGGTACCTCAGCTAAGATGATTTTCCTAGTTCCATCCATTTACTTGCAGTTTTTTTGTTGTTGTTGTTGTTTTTTTGTTTTTAAACAGCTGAGTAGTACTCTATTGTGTAAATGTAACACATTTTCTTTATTCATTCTTCTGTTGAGGGACATCTAATTTCTGGCTATTATGAATAGAGTAGCAACAAACATGGTTGAACAAGTCCTTGGATAATGGATATGCCTAAGAGTGATGTAGCTGGGTCTTGAGGTAGATGGGTTCCCATCTCCTGAGTGACTGCCACATTGTGGCTGTACAGGTTTGCACAATAGGAACTCTAACAGAGTCTGTCGTACTGGTCTAAACGATGGGATACTGAAAAGTTTCCGTTCCTTAAGTTTTGGGGAGTTCCTTTCTTCCCTTTCCCCCTGTGCTCCCTGTTGTGGGGACACAGTGTTCTTCACTCAGGAGCCACTTCTACCATCTTCAGAGCCGACAGTGATAACTGAGTCCTCAGGCTCACTTCCTTGTAATGACCTTGCATCTGCTCCCCTCTTTTTATTTTGAGTTCTGTTGGGATTAATTAGGACCACCCAGGTAAGCCAGAATAACCTCCCTATTTTAAAGACAGCTTACTGGAAATCTTAATCCTGTCTGTGGGTTTCACATAGTCAGTAGCATCAGTTGAATGAGGGAAAGATCTTAGATATGAAAAAGTGAGTGTGTTTCCCTTTGCTTCTGAATACTGTTCTGACCAGGGTGTTCTGTTTTCTCAGCAGAGCAAGGTGTGTCCTGGGACTTCCTTTGCTCTGACCAGCTCACACTGCATGGAGTCTACAGCTTAGAAAATCCTGCTACCCAGCCAGTAGATGCATTTGGCTGTGAAATTCCTTGTTGATAGTTCTTGGGAATCCTGGTTTAGTTGTAATCAGTGCGTTGGGGAGGAGGGCATCAGGAGGCTGGGCTGTAATCTCTGCTTCACAGCAACTAGATGGGCACTGCAGTTGAGTCATTGTAATGCTGGGCTCTCTGATGACACAGAATTAGGTGGGTGGCTTTCAGTGATACTTTCAGAATCGTTTTCTTTAAATGGAGTGTCAGTGCCTTATTAGTGAGAAGCTTATCTAACCACGGGGTGTATCATGTGTCAAATGCACACTCCGGTTGAGGTTGTGGAGAGCAGGGACTGTGGAGGTGGAGGAAGACCCATGTGGGATGGCACCATCTCAGTCTCATTGTAAGTGCTGTAAAGCTGCACTGCACACTCCCCGGGGAGTCTTCTCGTGCTGCGGATTAAACCCACGGCTCGGACTTGTGCTCGGACGTATAGCGTAGCGACAGCTGTTTCTTTAATTCATTCTTTCTTTCTTTCTTTCTTTCTTTCTTTCTTTCTTTCTTTCTTTTTTTTTTCTAAGACAGGGTCCCCAATATCAAGTGAGATTGGCCTCACATTTGTGATTCTCCTACCTCTCATGTGTCGCTCGTCATGACTGGGTTTGTGTTATAATGAAAACATGTAAATGATATTTTAAAGAGTCACTTGGTGGAGGGCACGTGTTGCTAAGCCTGCTGATCTGGGGAGAATTGATTCCTGAAAACTGTTCTCTGACCTCCCCATATCCCTTGTGGCATGCTCCCTACTCCCCAGATAAGTATGTCTATGCCATGGCTACAGGCTGAAGTGTACAATTCAGTGAGACAATAAAATCAAGTTTTTCACCGGAGAAATAGAAAACCCAAAGCAACAAAGATATAATGCATGTGTCTAACCTTAACTTACAAGCACTGGTAATTTTCATATGTTAGTTTGTATCACGTAAGTATACTTCAGAATAAAGGTTTTCATGGCTTCCCTCCAATATAACGAGCTTTTAAGAGGGTCTTTTTCTCTCTTGTTCTGGTTTGATCTCAGTATTGAGCACATTGTGCAGTCCATGATGGGTATTCGGTAAATATTTGCTGTCTTATTTACTTGCTTTCCTCCATGCTGTGACCAAGTACCTGACAACAAGCAGTGTAAGGAAGAAAGGATTTCTTTCTATCCATGGTTTGTGGGTATAGCACAATTGTCAGTGAGGGCCTGTCTGGGCATCAGGGACTGGAAGCAGCTGGTTACATGTGCCTGGAACCAGAAAGCAGAGGGAGATGAGTGCCATTGTCAGTTCTCCTTCTCATTTCCCCCTTTCCTTCTGAAAGGGAGTGGGGTAGTGCCACACACATTCAGGGTAAGGCTTTCTCCTGTGAGTCTCTCTGGAAGCACCCTCACATATGGGAGATGTGTCTCTTCCATGACTCCATGGTCTAGTTGGGTTGACAGTGGAGACTAAGTATCAAGTTTACCAACTGGATGTACAGATAAGTAGTACACAGTCACACAGGGACTTGAGTTGTCACAAACCAGTTACACAAATAGGATAGATTGGGCTGTTAGTTAAATGTGCTTGTCCATAATAGTAATTGAACAAAAATGATGTGAGAGTAGCTAGGATGCTCAAAATACCCCACTAGTTTTAAAGTTAGTATTCGCTGGAAGTTTTGCTATATTCCTTTCTTATATTTGTGGTGAGGAGTGCAAATGGTTGTTAGGAATTGACAGGGATTTAGTTTGTGAGTCAAGTCATGTCACTTTTTGGAGTTTATGGGTTTAATTAATTGAAGAGTACCGTGAAATTAGAAAATGAATAAGTACTATGTGATCAGGCTTTTGAAAGAGTTTATTTACAAAGTATAAAAGTAACATTGATTTAAAAAGCACAGGAAGGTATTATGTGAAATGTAAATCATTTTCAAGGATGGAAAAGAGTTTTTAAATGTATGCCTCTTGAATTTTATTTTTACATAATATCATATATCGTTAAAAACACAGTTGGTTATGGATATAGTTTGCAGTTACATCACTGTAAAAGAGTATACTCCTTGCTTTCAGAAAGTCTTGGCCTAAATTCTTGGTTTTGCCTTGTTTACTAGGTATATTTTAAATTTTTAAAAATATTTTTATGTGTATGTTTGCATGTTCATGTGGTGCCTAAGGAGACCAGACGATGGTATTGGGTTCTCTGGGACTGGAGTGTAGACGGTTGTATGCCACTATGTAGGTGCTAGGAATTGAACCCAGTCAATTTGAAGAATAGCTACTATTCTTAACGCCCTAGCCGTCTGTCTAGCCTCTTCTAGCTGTATTTCTTTGAAAAACTACTGCATATCTGTTTTCTCTTTTTCCTTTTGTTATAAAAGAAAGCTGAGTCATGAGATTATTGCAGGGTTTAATAATTCATTATTTAAAGTACTTCCCAGTAAACAGTGTAGTTTAGTTGCCACTATGACAGTTGCTGTATTTACCTAAGTATAACTTTGAGTATTTTCCTTATTATTTCCTTATTCATATGTTCAGTGTATACACAGTATTAACAATTCTGCTCATGTTTATATTATGGCCAAGACATAATTTATTTAACTATAAAAAGGCCTGCCTTCTAAATGTTCGAGTTGTTGCTGTCATGTTCCCCTGATAAAGATGATGCTACAGTGGGTGTTTGTAGCTTTGTGCTTATGAAAGCAGATGCAGAGGGTGTCCTTTGGGAGAAAGCCTCACAGAGCTCACACCTGACAGGTCTGCTCTGCCTATCCAGACGACCTCCCAGCTGTGGTCTTCCTACCGCCTCATCCCTTTTCATCCGTGTGCATTTGCTCTCACTGCTCTGCACTGCTGGGGTGGAGCTCAGGGCCTCACTCATGCCTGTGCGATGTCTGCTGCTGACCTGGGTCCTCAGCCCACCAGTGCGGTTCCCTGATGCTGGGTGACTGAACCAAACTTTAGGAGTGGGGAACTGGGATTGTGACTCCTCATCCCCGACTGTAAGTCAAAATTGCTGATGTTTGTAATTTTTACTTGATAAATGAGCTATAAGATATAGTTGTAGTCACAAAAATTACATTTAGCACACATATTGGGGTTTATGTAAGAGTTCATTTGTAAGATGGCTTATGCTTGATTTTGTTTGAAGATGAACATTGCTGCTTCCTAAATGAGCTGATTCTCGTGCTCTTTCCCGAGATGGATTTCCCATGTGCCAGTTCACGTAGAGACTCACCCTTTGTGATCATATGGCCTTTGTGATCCTACCAGCCATATGAAACACCTTTGAATGGCCTGGGCTTTGCTTCTCCACTGCCTTTATGGTATGCTGACCACTCTGTAGTGTCATGAAGTCATTTCTGAGCCCATTTTGTCTTACTTTGTAGTTATGACTCTTGGAAAGCCAGGCTAGGTTTCACTCGTCCTTTTTGTCCACTGCAGAATGCCATATGTGTGTGTGAGTAGGAATATATGTTGATTTAAATTGTAATAAAACTTAGGTTGATGGTTGAATGATTATGCAAAAATAGCAACTCAGATGCCTATTTTTGGATTAGAAAATATGTATATGTAGTAATGAAATTTCAAGTGGTGCACACTTTTTAGCATATATTAATCTTATAAATAATGGGTTTCATTGTTGCATTTTCATATGCTAACAGTCAGAATTGATCCACATAATTATTTGGCCTAATTTCATGGAAGTTACTAGGTAAAGGGAGTTTGGATATAAAAGACTCATGTGTTCCTGTGGCCACATCTCTTTCCAGCTTTGATGCTGATATTTTTTTCAGTTGTTGGTGGTTTTGCTTATTTTGAGTATAAGGACCAAATATCATTCATTATTGTGATCAACACAGCTCATTCTGCTATATAAAAAGATTGGTAATATCTGCTGAAGATATATATTTTTTTTTTTTTGGTTCTTTTTTTCGGAGCTGGGGACCGAACCCAGGGCCTTGCGCTTCCTAGGCAAGCGCTCTACCACTGAGCTAAATCCCCAACCCCGAAGATATTTTTGTACAAATATTTTTCTGTCTTTTTTTTCCTTTGTGGGTCAGGGCATCAAACCTTGCCAGTGATAAATTGTTGCTATATCTGAGTGACATCCAGCCTTTTCTTCCTGAATCTAAATCTCTCTTATGTCAACTTAGACAGTATGGCTGTATAGAATTAAGTTTATAACCATGTTAACTGCCCACAGATGGCAGTGTTGAGCAAAGAATGGGTTTTCTGTTCTGTGGCTATTACTACTGCTCCTTTCAGCAGAGGGTGTCCTGCCCTTCCCTCTTCAGTCCATTCAAAAGATGGTTTGCATAGTAGACCACTCTTCTACTTTAGATTGCTGAGAATACTGACATTATAGGGCACTTTTTAGTTTTATCTATTTTCAAAATATCTAAGATGGATTTCAGGCAAATTTTAAATATTTTTACTTATTAAAATTTCTTTCTTTCTTTCTTTCTCTCTTTCTTTCTTCCTTCCTTTCTTTCATTCTTTCTATTTTAATTTAAAAATACTTAGCTAGGTGTAGTGGCACCTTTAATCCCAGTGCTCTCTGTGAATTCAAGGCCAGTGTAGTCTACGAAGTGAGTTCCAGCATAGCTAGGACTTTGTAGAGAGACCAAGTCAAAAAAAAAAAAAAAAAAAAAAAAAACCCAAACCAATCAACAAACCAAACCAAACCAAACCAAACCAAACCAAACCAAACCAAACCAAACCAAACCAAACCAATCCACCAGTGAATTTTCCAGAACTTGGTTGGTCTTGCCTGCATGATTGTGTCTGTCTGGTGTGGATGCTGGGAATGGAACCTGGGTCCTCCACAGGACAGCAGGTGCTCTTAACCCCTGAGCAATCTCTCTAGTCCATAATAAAACATTTAAATTGGTCATTGAGATTTTTCAGAATACCAAAGGGTTTGTTTCAATATAAAGGAAGAAATGATCTTATTTTATGTTTTAAGTCTACTAAATAAATATAATAACAAAATTATGTGTTTCATTCTTATCTTTCCAGCTTTTTCTATTCCCAATTTTCTGTTGAACACATGACAAATCAGTGATATTGTAAAAATTATTAAGTTTGTAAAGGGATGTTGAAAAATAGTTCTGATTTTATGCCAACTTCTTTTCTTTACATTGTAGAATTCTGAAAGTTACTAAGAGTTAGTAATAAAATTTTTCTGAAACATTTATTTCTACATTAGAAAAAGTTGTCAAAAGACAATGAAAGAGTAAATTGAAGTAGTTAGACTTCTCAAGAGAGCAGGCTTTTATCAGCACTTAAAATATGCTAAAAACAGTCCATTCCCATAAAGGAAGGATAGTTACCATATGGTGTATTTGAAGGGCGATCATATGATCATATGATTTAATTATGTCCATTTCTGGTTTTCAGCTCAGAATTAGTTTCTCTAATTGTAGTTCTTTATTAACACCTATATTTTGCTCAGAAATCTTGCTACCTTTTAATGTCTTTGGTTTTTTACTTTTAAGTGTTACATTAAAATTTCATTTTTTGTTCATATTAGCTTCAGAATATGATTATAGCCTTTAACTTTTTTAAAAAATGAGCGTTAAGTAACAGGGAATAAAAGAAACTAAGCAGATTTGAGCAGAGCCTGATTTGGGAACTGATTCAGTTTGGGTTTTGCCTTCTGTTTTAAGGATCGTGGACCTCACTGTTGGTAGCGTGGGTAGTGAGTCACTGTTGGCATGTTGTCTTGAGGAGTCTGCAGCTCCACCAACTGCCTGAACTCTGGCCACTCAAATCGAGTTGAGTTCTCCTGGGGTTACAGATGGTTGTATGTACTGGGAATTGAACCCAAATCTTTTGGAAGATGCATCTCTCCAGCCCAGTTTTATTTTTAATATTGGAAACAATCTCTATGTTTATTTTTAAACTAGTTAATGATTGAAAGTTTACCAGGTACACTTTTTTTTTTACCCTAGAATATTGCTTAGTAAGTCTATATTCATTATATATATGTCATTTCCAGCTACATACTGTTATTGTCCTTTTTTCTCTGTACAGAATAGTGCCTCGTTGGCCTTCCAGCAGGTGGCAGGCATAGGTACTGTATAGGTAACTTAATGTTGCTCTCTGCTCTTGGTTGATGCCTTCATCATTTAGCAGGGACTGTAACCTTGTCTCCGTAGATAAATAGAAGTCAGTATTCCTGAATTGCTACCTAACCTCCTTCTCACTAAATTATAGGGGCTTAGGGCTGGGGAGATAGCGCACTGGGTAAGAGCTCTGGTTGTGCAAGCAGATCCCCACATAAAAGGCAGGACATAGTTGTGCATGCTTGTGTCCCAGTGCTGAGGCGGGTAAAGCTGGGAGGATCACCAGAACTTGCTGATCAGCCAGTCTAGCTGAAGGACCGTGAGTTCTAGGTTTGGTAACTGACTTTTTCTCAAGGAAACAATGGAAGAGTGAGAGAGAAAGACAGCTTCCTCTTCTGATATCCGGAAGTGTTCACGTGGATTCGTGCACCTGTATATACAACTCATACCTCACACACATTTCACATACACACAGATATGTGGTGAGTGAATGAGTGTGTGTGTGTGTGTGTGTGTGTGTGTGTGTGTGTGTGTGTGTGTGTGTAGTGATAATACACCTGTAATTCCAACACTACTTAAGAGGAAAAGGCAGCAAAACCAGGAATTCGGAGCCATCCTGGGCTATAAAGTGAGTTTAAGGCTAGCTTGGACTACCTGAGATCCTAGCTCAAGTAAACAAACAGTATATGCGCATCTGCTGCCTTGATAAGTCTTGCAGGTGAGCAATGGTCTGGGGCTTGTTGGCATAGCCCCAGTGCTAAGGTGGGAGTGCATCCTGGCTGCCTTGGCCACTAGGGCTTTGAATCTATTTGAGGGGGCAAAGGAGCTTGAGTGGTGCCCACCGGACTGGTTATCTGAGAGGTGTGTGCTCTTCCTATGAGGTTGGGTTAAAAGGAAGCTCTCGTCAGATCAATGCCAGGAATACTTGATTTGCTCCAGCCTTGAAATTACATCTAGACAGTAGCTATAGTTGGAGTCATTACTAAGTTTCTCATAATAAATTGTCATACTCTAAGACTCATCTGTTTTCTACAGGACCGTGTAGATAATCTGAATGAGAATGAGGTAGGGTTCTCTACCCATGGATCTACTGAGTCCTCTGTGGTGGCAGCAGTGGCTACAATCCTTGCAGGGAATACAGAGCTGCCTTTAGTTTACTTGGTTAGTATAGACATTCGAGTGCAGCGGTTCTCAGCCTTCCTAATGCTGCGACCCTTTAATACAGTTCCTCATGTTGTAGTGTTTCCCAACCATAACATTATTTTTGTTGTTACTTCATAACTGCAAGTTTGATACTGTTATGAATCATAATGTAAATACTTTTGGAGGTAGAGATTTGCCAAAGGGGCCATGACCCACAGTTTGAGAAACACTGTTTTAGTGTCTTCTGCTGGTTTTCCATATCATCATCGTCTCATGTTCACAAATCCGAACCAGTGTGGAGATTTTGCCAGTTACCAGGGTATCTCTTCAGTTGTACATTCTGGAGTTAGAAGATAGCCAGAGTGGGTACATGGCAGAGAACTGAGTGAAAACACCACTGAGCTTGTGCTCTCCAACAGCCTCTGTTCTGACTGGGGCAGTCTGTCTGTCTAGGAATTAATGCCAGCTCAGGTAATCTCAGAAAAGTCAATTTTCTCTTACTTATGGGCAGTCACCCTGGTCATACCCATAGCTCCTTTAGAGAACCTGAGGAAGAGGCTTGGTTGTATAGTTAGGGTACACAATAATGGTTTCCCCATGGCATTTCATACAAATCTGTGTTCCTGTTTGACCTAACACCTCTTACCTCTGTGTTCTAGACCCTCCCTGCTGCTCTCTTCCTCTCCCTTCTACTTTCATATTATCTTTCTGTGTGTGTGTGTGTGCATGTGCGTGTGTGTGTGTGCGTGTGTGTGTTTGTGTGTGTATACACACATGTTAATCCACATACAAGAGGAAACACTTTTTTCCTTTTCCCCACCCCAATACCCCCTCTCATTTCCTCCTTTCCTACTTTTTCCTTTTAGATACCTTCTTCCCATACACAGTCTCCTGTGTTCCAGAGGCAGGGCCTTAGAATGAGCTCCTCTTCATGTAAGAGATGGAAAGTCTGGAAATTGGTTCAAGTTTGGAGGCTGAGTCATGATACTCACTGGGGATTCAAGCCAAGACTTCTCATGAAACTGGGAGTTTTCTCATTCATTTCCAGAAACAGTATAAACAACCAACTAGCTAGCCAGCAAACCACAGGGACTCTCCCAGCTCCACTTCCCCGGTGTGAGTACAAGTGCACCCACACAGTGCTTCAGGTGCATGGGTGCTGGGGATCTGAACCCAGGTCTTTCATGCTTTCACAGCAGGAAGTTTGCAAACTGAGCCATCTGCCCAGCCCTCTGTGGGATGGTAGAAAAGTCCTGTAGCAAACTGTCCACATATAGCAATTGAGCATTTAAGATGTGGCTTATGAATTCACTTTAAATTTAATGTATGGAGCTAGAAAGCAGGCCTCAGTAGAAACACTTGCCGCGTAAGCCTGCGTATCTGAGTTCTACCCCCGAGTCCTCGTGGGTCTCACACAGCCAATCACTGTCATCCATGTCTAGAAGGCAGCATTTTAGAGTGCCCTTCTCTGTCCTCCAGCTCTTAGACCCCTTTCCCTCCCCTCTGCCTGTTCCCTGTGTGTCTGAGGGCAATGGTGAGTGTCCTGCTTAGGGTTGGGCACTCAGTAGTCACTGACTCAGTGCTGTTGCTACTGTAAAGAGAATCTTCTCTGGAAGATTGTTTTGACTAGCGTGTCCAAGATTGGAATTTGAGTAGTGTTGAGAGGGTGGTATCATAAATGGACTAGACATGGATTTCTAAAAGACTAAAAGGATAGTCAGTAAATAGACCACTTTCTTTGTCCTTTATGAGCTGTGATTATATATTTATGCAACTTTTTAGTAGTGAGCAAGACAGATAACTCTTTCACCTTGGAGTATAGCAAGCAAGAAAAAAATACAAGGATAAGATTTAAATGTGGTCTGTGTTACTAGAGAGATTCTAATACAGAGTGAGTTACCTGAGGTCTTACAGCAAAACATTTGGTCTTGCTCAGGAAACTATTTCACGTCGTAGGAGAGCTGGAAGTAAAATTCTATGTACTTAGCTGCATGACCTGACTTCTAGTTACACAAATCTGTGTAGTTGGAGAAAGAGAGGAAGGAGGAAGGAGAAGGGCAAAGGGGCCAGAGAAAGAGGAGGGAAAAGGGTAGGAGATGGAGTGAGGGGGAAAGAGAATGTGAGCCTAGCTTTTGTAAATGTCTTTGCCCATCAAGCATGACGGCTACTCTGACAGACCCTGATGTCCTGCAAACCTGCTGCAGTCACCTACCATGTCCAGGAGGAGCAGAGTTGGCTACTGAGCTCTTATTTTTATTTTTTTCAGGGTCTTGGGTAGCATAGGCTGACTTTTTTCTCCCAAAGTTTTATTGTTAGCTTTCATTAAAATACCACCAACAACTAGCTTTTACCTTCATATGGGCAAGAGTGGCCTTGAACTTCTGTTCCTCTTGAGTCTACCTCCTGAGCTCTGGGATTATAAGCATGTTACTACTCCCAGTTTTATGTGGTGTAGTATGCATGGTGCATGCTGGGTAAACCAACTACTGGCTGAGGTCCCATTCCTTGGCCTGCTGAGTTTAAGATGAGGCATAGATGATCATGCCTCATGTCACCTATAAGGACAGTTTTACTCTTTCTTTTGTATACTCTTTGTTTAGTTTCTCCTCTCTCTCTCTCTCTCTCTCTCTCTCTCTCTCTCTCTCTCTCTCTCTCTCTCTCTCTGTTGTTGCTTTAGGGAGGGCATGTTGCATACATTGTGATGCTGAAGGCTTCAGAGCAGTGAATGTTTCATCATTGATTATGATAGCTGAAAGGGTTCTTTGAAGATACTCGTTATCAAGTTGAAAAGCTCTCCTCTATTCCTAGCTTAGTGAGAGTGTTTATGGCTGTGTATTGCATTTTGTCCTAGGCTTTTTTTGCAGCTGTTGACAGGACCATGTGATTTTTCTTCTGTAGCCTATTGATTTGATGGGTGGTTACATTACTTGATCTCTGTATACAGACCCTGCCGTGGCACACTTGATTATGGGGAATAATTCTTTTTATATATTGGTGGATTTAGTTTGCTGTTATATTGCTATAGATGTTTGGATCTGTGTTCACTAATGATCTGGCCATAGTTCTCTGTTCATTGTAGTGTTCTTATGTGGTTTGGCATTAAGGTATGATGGCCTCAGAGTGAGAAGCATTCCTTTCCTTTTTCCTTCTGAAAGAAATTGTGGAAAGTATGAATAATTTCTTTCTTGAAAGTTTGGAGGAATTTGCCAGGGCACTCATCTGTGTTTGGTGTTTTCTTTTTTGGAAGGATCTTAACTGTTGGCTGGGTTTGTTTAGTAGATCCTGGCCTTGAAACTGTTGCTTCTTCTTGTGTGAGTGTTGATGGAATTGGTCTGTTTCATCCTGGTTATCAAGTTTGTGGGCATAGAGTTCTTCGTGGTATTCACTGATTATCCTCTCAGGTCATTGAAATCTGTAGTGATGCCCCTTCTTGCCCTTTCAATATAATTGTTCTTCTCAGTATACAGTTTTAATTTCTGTGATTTGTGGCTTTTGCGGTCAATGAGAAGGGTAATTCCAATAATAGCTATATTGATTGTTATGGTTGCTGTATTTTCTTAATTATTATTGTTAACTTATTTGTGTGTCTGTTTTAAAAATTAAATTTATTTATTAATAAATCAAATAAAATTTAAATTAAATAATTTAATTTAAAAATTATATTTAAATAATGTGATTTTTAAAAGTATAGTATAGTTACAATTTGGTGCTATCTGCAGTATTAAGTGTCTGCTGGGGATTCTTGGAATGCATCCCCCATTAGTGAAGGGGCTTCTATATCAGTACTTAGTGTCTGTCTTTTTGTTTAATCTATTTTTTGTTTTTACTTATGTGTGTCTGTGTACATGTCTATGGGTGCCTGTGAAGGTCAGAAGAGGGCATGGGGTTCATAATGGAGCTGGAGTTACAAGTGGTTGTGACACTTCTGACATAGATCTGGGAATTGAGCTCTGTCCCCTGGAGGAGCACCAAGCAAGCACTCTTACCTGCTGGGCGTTTCCCAGGTCCTTCCCATGTCTGTCCTTTCCTTGGTTAGCCTGGCTAGAGTCTTATCAACACTTTTTTTTAAAGGAACAATGTTTGCTTGTGATCACTTTTTAAAATTGACATCTTGTTTTCAATTTTACTGTTTTCTGCAATAATTTTAATGTTTTCCTTTGTTTACTATAGATTTAGCTGATGTCAGAGCCTTGGGCAGTCAGACACGGATATCAGTCCTACAACATTCAGAGTGTTTTCCACTGCATGGCACACCATTTGCTAAGTTCTGCTTTCATTTTAAACTACTTCAAAGTACTTTTATTAGTTCTCTTGAGAGTTCTGCTTTGTCTTCTGCGTGTAGTTTACTATCCAAATCCAAGGTAATTTTGAACTCTCTTTTAGTTTAACTCTGCTGTGGCCTGAGATCAAGTACCATATGCTTACTTCTACTTCCGCCATCCTTCTCTCCCTTCCTCCCTCTCCTCTGAGCCCTTCTCCTTTCTTTCTTTCTGTGTGTGGTGCTGGAGTTCATTCCCAGGGCCTTGCAAGTGCACTACACCTCCAGCTGAGTACCATTTTAAATGTGAGTGTTTATGGTCTGGAAGTTGGTCTAACCTGGTGAATATTCTACATAAGCTTGCAAAGAATACTATCCCCCTGCTGTGGGATGAAATCCTGTAATTTATATTCAGTTGTGTGTTGGGTGCTGAGCTCAGACATGTCCTCACCATTTTCTAGTCGTGGGTGGGTTGGAATCTCTGGTTGTTTCATGACTTTACCCAGCTGCCCTGTGGTTCTGCCGGCTTCGCCTCATCTTTGACTTTCGTTCTTATGTTAGGTCTGTTTCAGCTGTTACTCTGCTGTCTGGAGAGGACTGTTGCATTGTCTTAAGAGAATTGACTGCTGTGTCATTAATGAACATGTTGCTCATGAACAGGCTGTTACCTGTTAGATTGTGAAGAATAAGAGAAACAGTAGTTACTTTTTATACGCTCACTCTTTTTACAGTGTTCTCATTTTTATTTAATCCAAGTTTCTGACCTGCACAAATTCCCTCCTCCAAAGAATTTCTCTGAACCTTTCTTGGAAGGCCTGTGGTGATGTGCTCCCTCTGCTGCTGCTATCATCATGTTCCGCATGCTCCCTCGTCCTAGCAAACATACCTGCAGTGATACTATTCTGCTTAATTGGTAAAATCAAAGAGGGGCTGAATCTATAAGAAATTTTAATTACTTTTTAAAACTTAGTTTCTAGGAATACCTATTTATAGGTGCTGTTTGAGTGACTATAGCCACCTCCGGAGGAGTTCTAGAGGCTCTTGAGGCATTGGACAGAAGCAGTGGCACAGTAAACTCCCAAGAAGTAGGAGTGACCCGAGCAGAGAAAGGAGGTTTAATAGCTCAAACAGCAGTACTGAATGGAGGGTTAGGGCTTTTATGCCACACAGCTTGGGCTTTTTAGGCTTTCTTGCTTAGCATGTGTGCTCTCCTTAATTGTTATATGTAGTTCTGCATAGAACTTCATGCATCCTGTGTCTCATTAGCATCTTAGTCTCCACCCCGAGGTGTGTGTCTTAATGAGTCAGGTCACCTGCAGAGGCTGGAGTGCTTTCATAACTGCACCAGTGGCTCCAGCCAGTTCTGGCTGCCTTCCACTGGGGTTTCTAGCCTTCCTATTTGCCTGCAGGTTTTTCTCATGGTTTAATTTGTAATATTGGGTAAAATCTTCCTACCCAACTGAGTTTCCTACTCTACTGCCTTAATATTCATCTGCTAAGCAAAATAGTTGAACTAGTACATGTTCTTGTTTCTTTAAGCACTAGTAACCTTTGATTTAAATCTACATATTAAGTGTCCTCATAAACATGATATTGTAGTTATATATTGTGGTGGTTTGACTATGCTTGGCTCATGTGAAGTGGCACTATTAGGAAGTGTGGCCTTATTGGATAAGTGTGTCACTGTATATGAGGGCTTTGAGGGCTTCTAGTGCTCATGCTTCCCCCCCAGCACAGAAGAGAGACTTTCCTCCTGGCTGCCTTTAAATCAAGATGTAGAATTTTCAGCTCCTGAGTTCAAGGCCAGCCTTGTACCGAGCAAGTTCCAAGTAGAGAAAAGCTTAGGTCCAAGTGTGGTAGTACGTACCTTTGATCCCAGGATTCAGGAGACAGAGCTATGCAGATCTCTGAGTTCAAGGTCTGTCTACAGAGCAAGTTCCAGTACAGCCAAGCTTAGACAGTGAAGGAATTGGAAAACAGAAATCTGGTGATGGTATAATAGAACAAGGGGGACCATGTTCTAGCACCAGCAAGCAGCAGAACTCAGCAGCTTTAGAGTCAGGAATAGAAGCGGGTGCTGATTAGCTGGAGCTAAGAAATTAGTGATGATTAAGAAGAGACCAGCATAACAGGTGAAATCTTCTGGGAGGTGTTTTCTCAGAGCACACAGAAGCTGTGTTCCAGAGATAGCCAAGGTCATACCTTGTGCTGCGGCTGTACTTAGTGTAAGAATCACTCAAGTGGAACTGGTTTTGAAGACATGAAGGGACCATGGAGAGCTTCTGAGGCTTGGCACTGTGAGAGGCCAGGAAAGGCCATTGGTGAAGGTGCAGCCTCATTTGTAGTTGACAACCCAGGACTGAAGGGGTCAGGAAAAGAAGTTGAGGCTTGGCACCGTGAAGAGAGCCTATGAGAGGCTATTGGTGAAGTCTGGTTACAGGGAAAACCCCACTGTATTGGAGATGTCAGCATCATGGGATGATCACCAAGACCAGTAGCAGCAGTGGAGTGGAGTCAACCAGAGTGCTACAGAGGGCAGAGCTGGAGAAATGACCCAAGCTCTTTGGAAGAGTGCAGAGGATCATATGTGGATCCCAGACATTGGAACAAGAAGCTGTGAAGCTGAAATTGCCTTGGAGACCCCAAAATGTTAGAGATGCCAGAGCTACGGGATACCTTCTGAGGAAAGCTGCTAACAGGGAGTGGAGATGATCAAGAGAAAGATGTGTGCTGTAGTCATCAAAACTGAAAGGAGTGGACATCAGACATGAAGATGCAGAGTTTGGAGTTTGTCCAGCTGGCTTTTGGGTTTTCTTTGGTTTAGTATTTCCTCACTATGATGTTTTGGAATGATAATGTATATTCTGTGATGTTGGAAGTATGTGATCTGCTGTTTGATTTTAATTTTATAAGGGATTGCAGTTAATTGAGTACATGAATCTCAGAAGAGACTTTGAACTTTGGACTTTTAACATTGCTGAGACTGCTATAGACTATGGGGGCTTTTGAAGTTGGACTAAATGTATTTTGCATTACACTAAGTATGGCCCCCATAGATTCATGTGTTTGAACAAGCCTATGGGGGCCAGGGAGTGGAATGTGGTGATTTGTGTATGTTTGACCCATGGAAAGTGGCTCTGTTAGGAGGTGTGGCCTTATTGGAATAGGTATGGCTTAGTTGGAGAAGTGTGTCACTGTGTAGGCAGGCTTTAATGGCTGCTAGTGCTTAAGTTTCCCCCAGTGCAGAATTCCTGGCTGCCTGCAGAATGGAGTCTTTTCCTGGCTGCCTTTGAATCAAGATGTAGAACTCTCACTCCTCCAGCACCGTGTCTGCCTGGATGCTTCCAGGCTTCCTGCCATGATGATAATGGACAAACCTGTAAGACTGCAAGCCAGCCCTAATTAAATATCTTCCTTTATAAGAGTCGCCTTGGTCATGGTGTCTCTTCACAGTAATGAAACCCTGAGACCCATGTAAACTATATATGTATTATTAAAGTGAGACATATTTTTGTGTTCTAGAGTTTTTACTATAAATAATGCGAAGAAAAATAATTCTCGCCTAAAGCTATTGCACTTAGTACCTGGTGTAATTTTGGGGATTTGTGGCTGGATACTATCACTAGACACGACTGTTTGTATTAATAGGCATAGAAGTATATGCAGTCTTTCCATAAGCTGTTAGTTAGACATCCAGCATTCTTTGAAATTTTATGTGAGTTTATGTACTAAAACTCAAATGTATAAAACTAACTTCCTCCCTTTCGCTGGTGTACCTTGCATGCTGCTGGCAAAACTTTCTTACCAATTCAATGTTATCATTGTGTTGATTAAAATCTCTTTTGACTCCCAACTTCTTATAGATTTTAAGCCACTGGTCCTGCCATTTTTATCTGATTATCTAGAATGACATCCAGAAGTCAGTGAGTGATGATGAACATCCTATTTGAGAACAAATGTAGGTGTTAACCTAGGAGTCTTAGCTACCGTAAAATCTGTCACTCATTGAAAACACATTTGTGGTAAAATGTGGTAAAAGCAAAGGTAGCAGAAAAGAAAGAAATATTTAATTTCCATTTGATTAAAAATATTATACCTTTAAAGAAATGCACAATGGAATAAACATTTTAAAACAGATTTATTGAAAATCTCAAGGGAATTGATTTTATTTTCACCTATTTGTACACACACACACACACACACACACCACACACACACACACACACCACACACACACACACACACACACACACACACACACACCACACACACACACACACACAGACACACACCATACACACACACACACACAGACACACCATACACACACACACACACACACACACACCACACACACACACACACACACACACACACACACACACACACACATGAACCCAAGCAAGCCTGTCACAGCTTGGTAACTTGCTGGCACTCTCCCGACTAAGTGGATTTCAGGAATTGAACTCAGGTCTCAGCTTCTCAGCACGTGCCCTTACCCACTGAGCCATCTTGCTAGCCCAAAGGAATCCAAACAGTCAAACACAGTTTTCTAAACCTGAGGAAGAAGTGCTACTTGCTGCCATACTGAGGTTAGCCTGCCTGGGGTTGTGAAGGAGATTTGTGTAGTTAGAAATAGGCCCTAAGTAGATGTTTAAGTTCTGGGTCTTCTTGTTTTACTTGGACTATGGAGCTAATGAGTCAGGGGAAGGAAAAGTAAGAGAAGAAAAGTCTGGTAGAGATCAGCACAGATGTGGAGCAGTGGGAAGTGAGGGGTGTGGGTGGCGACCCTTCAGGCTTTAAGCACTGTCACACCCCACAGTGATATTTCTCTGGTCTTTCTAGGTGCTCTGACAGTGACTTGGCAGCTGTGGGCGGTTTAGTGGCTTCAAACAGAGGAACACAGTGGCAGCCGTGGTGCTTCTTCCCCATGGCTTATTTGGTGGGACTTTGCTCTGTTTCTAGTGTGAAGTTCAGGGAAGGGTGGTGTTGAGTCTCTAGGACAGTGGTTCTCAACCTGTGAGTTACAACCTCTTGTGTGTGTGAGGTCAACCCTTCACAGTGGTTGCCTAAGCCACCAGATACACAGATATTTATATTATGATTCACAACAGTAGCAGGATCGTGGTTATAAAGTAGCAATGGTTGAGGAGCTGTGTTAAAGGGTCACACCATTAGCAAGATTGAGGAGGCCACTGTTCTAGGAGGTGCTCTTCCCTTGTCTGTATGCAGGACCTGCTTTTTAAGGTACTTTTCTGGGGACTTTTAATATACTCTGAGGAGTTAGAAGTTGGTGGCATGTGCACTGGCCACCTGGTGTAGCAGATCTACACGTACAGCCTTGGTTCACACTCACCTTTATATTAAGAAGTCCTTCCTGGTATGTTACTTCCCACTATAATAGATCATCTCTACCCACTGCCAGCCTCCCCAACCCCCACCCTCCACCCCTCACCACCACCACTTTAACAGTGTCAGTCAACTATTTTCCTCAGAAAATTATGACCCTTGAGCCAAATTCAACACCCAGGCATGTCTCAAGTGTGTATAAAGTGAAGTTTGTTTGATTTCTTCAACATGTATGCATTTTTCAAAGGCTGGGTTGTGGCTCTTGCCACCAGAGTGTTATCCCATTCTCCTAGGGACCCTCACAGGGCCAAGCGATTGAGTTTGTAATCCTCGGAGCAACATTAAAATTGTTACAAATGTAATTGTGTAATTGAAGATATATGCCACTAAACGATTAATAATCCTTGAATCATTCATAACTCAAGGTGTAAGCAGGTAGTCAGTGAGATCAAATTGTTAATATTCCTCTGGATTCACTCTCACAAATAGAAAATTTGTATTTCTTTTGTATCAACATCTATACATACATCCCATATTCAAATTAAAAGTGACTAGAAAACACATTCGTAGTCACAGATTTCTGAAGAATAGCTGAACAACAACTGTAAGAATAAGAAAATACTTTTATAACATCCTGTGTGGAATTTTACGTCAGAAAAAAAGAAGGAAGACAAACCGGATCTGTTTAAAATTATTCTATAACAAGAACTCATGTTCACATTGGTGACTGTGATGAAAGCCTTGGTCCTTTCGACCTGAATAGCCACTCACTCACTTTGAGTGAGACACTCTGCACTAGGCTTTTTTTGCAGATGGTCAGTTCTGGGAGTGAGGTGAGTGTGCTCTCCTTGGGTGTGCTTCAAGAGTCCAGCTTCTGACAGTACCGTGCACATCCCTGCTACCCTCGGCCCTGTGCTTTTGAGAGTCATGGTGGTATCCTGTCTCCTCTGCCTTTCCTCGGGTTCTTCTGTGAGAAGGAAAGGGAGGAGGAGGAAACAAAAGAGTATAACTTACAAATGTCTTTTGGAGCAAACTTCCACTTTTGGTCTTGAATTAATTCAGCACAGTGTGAGTGTACAGCAGATTGGTTTTGTGAAGTTTCCTATTTAAGTCCTTGTTAAACTTACTCTCGGATTTTTATGAATTTTATGAGTATAAATATTTCTTTTCATATTTAGGAGTCTCCAAAAACTGTGGAATCCTTTGCCTCCATGCTGAGACACTCTCCACTGACACAGATGGGGCCTGCCAAGGACAAACTGGTCATTGGGCGGATCTTTCACATCGTGGAGGATGATCTCTACATAGATTTTGGTGGCAAGTTTCACTGTGTATGTAAAAGACCAGACGTGGATGGCGAGTAAGTAGAATCGTTTCCAAGTGACTTTAAAGTGATCATAGGATAGGGAAGTGACTGTGTAAGTTGCTTGATCTCTAGTCATTAGGTCCAAAGTTCCAACTGTGGGCACCCACACAAAGCCAGGTGTGGCTCCATGCTCTTGTAATCCCGTGCAGGAAGGCAGGGACGGTTGGCCCTAGGGCTCACTGGCAGGCAGCATAGCCTGCTAGGGAGCTTGAGGCTAATAAAAGACGGTCTCAAAAAGAATACAAGGTAGACAGTGGTGGCACACACCTCTAATCCCAGCCCTTGTGATCTCTGAGTTTGAGGTCAGCGTGATAAACAGAGAGAGTTCAGGGCAGCCAGAGCTACAAAGAAACCCTGTCTTGAGAAACCAAAAAAAAAAAAAAAAAAAAAGAATGTTGGTTTTGGTCTCCATACACAGTACACATGTGAATGCATATCTCTCCCAGGCACGTGCCTGCGTGTGCATGCATAGTATTCATAAAGATTGACTTACCTCCAAGGGTTTTTGTTCCTTGATAATTTCATATATACATATGATACATTTTGATTCCTCTTACCTCCCTCCTATCCCTAGTAAGATGCCTTCCCTCCAATCAGACCCCTTTCCAGGTTGATGGATTTTGGTTTGGTTGTGTGACTCATTTAGTTTAACCAGGCCCATCTATCTTTGTGGCCAATGGACTTCACTACTTTGAGGGCCCAGTGCGGACAGATGAAATCTTAGGGAGGAACAGGTGTGAACATACGTCCCCTGAAGCTGTCCCTCGGATATCCGAGACTCCTGTGGGCAGAAGCAGAAGCAGAAGCAGGCCATTTTTACTAATAGATGGTATATCGGTAATGTTAAGACGAAGTACATTCATTCCATTCAAAGAAGGCCTCTTGTCGTCTTCTGTCATCTTACTGCCAGGGAGGCGGCCTCGGTGCAGTGAGTGGTCTGCTCTTTCTCCAGGTTGACCTGCTGTGGCAAAGTGGACACGAACGCCATAGAAATCGCTTTGCTGAGGAACCTCTCAGGGGACCCTTCCCTATTCAGTCAAGTTTACTGTAACTTCCAAATACCTGGGTCCTTTTCCAGGCACTGTCTTCTTATGCTGCCCTCACTGTCCTGAAACTTATGGCAATCCTCCTGCTTCTGCCTCCTGAGTGCTCTCCGTGTGTACTGCCACATCTAGTACTTTATCTATAAGGATAGAATTTTGTTAATGTTTTGGTAATCTTTTTCTATAGGTAATTCTTTATGAATATTGGTTGATCTTATTTAGTTAAAGTTTTACATGTTTTGTTATATGTCATTTTCTTTAGCATGTTTCAAAATGCCTTCAAAGTGGTTTGAATAGAAAGTTTTAGATATGATTCTTGTTCTTTATTTGCTGAATTGCAAATTTTAAGTGTGGTATTTAAGATTAGATATTCCTCTTATGTGGACTATAGTATGTCTTGAATTTTCTTTATAGTGAGGCTTTAAATGGTTAAGTGTTGAATCTGTTGCAATATTTATTAAATCTTAGGATTTCATTTAGAACTGTCCACATAGCACATGAGCACACATTCTTAAGGAGTGACTGTGCACGGCCTACCTCCATCTGTTTTCCAAGGGGAGGAGCAGCGCAGACAGAATCTCTAGTTCTTGGAGCAGTTGCTGTTTTCACTCCCCCTCCCTCCTGCCCTTCTTCCTTTATTCCCTTGCGCTCTCTCTCCCTCCATCCCTCCCCTCTTTCTCTCCCTGCCTCCCTCCTTCACTCTCTCCTTCCTTCTTTCTATATTTAAGATTATTAAAGGTGTGCATGTCTTGATCCCGTAGCTGCCTGCAGTAGCTGTCTTTGAGCTCCTGCTTTCACAAACTATGTGTCCAGTATCCAGTTACTACCTACGGAAATACATACTTAACTTCCAGAGTACTTACAAAATGAATGGATTTATGAATGAAGATTGAGAACAGGGTGGTGCAAGGGTTGTTGTGTTCATTTGTGTATTCAAATATTCACAATACTTACTGGACCTCTTCAGTGAGCCAGGCACTATTGACAGGGCTGGGGAAAAACACCATTCTCTATCCTTGTAAAATAAAGACTCTTATCTAATGGGAGTGGTAGATAGTAAATAAGCATATAAACTAGATATAAATTAGCTTAACATAGCACTAACTCTACAAGTGGAAAGGGACATTGTGACAAAGTGCAACAGTCAGAGAAGACCTTTGCTCACAGCCTGTGCTGATGTAAAAGTGAGATGCCCTCAGAGGACCTTGTTGAAAATGATATGCAGATGCTGAAGCTTCAGTTCTGTGCCCAATTCTGTGGACTGAAGTATACATTTGTCAGTGTGCCCACGGAGTACTTCAGTTACTACTTAACCTGGAGAGCTCGGAGATTTCCTTCTGCTACCTACAATACATGACATGTTTTTAAAGACAGAACCTAGGTTAGGATGTTCTTTGTCTGGCTTATATTGTATCATGAGGCTTTCTACTGTCCACAGAGTACTTATTAAATCTCTTAATTTGCATGTGTAGAATTGTGTGGGTTCTTCCTGAAAGTCTTCAGATTAGTAATGGTCTACAAAGTATCTGTCACTTTGAAAGTACTGCAGGAAGGTGTAAGGCCAGTACAGTTACTGTTTCAGCCATCTTTCATTCCTATTTGTATGCAAAACATGTGGGTGGGAGCTTGCAAACAACCATGAACCAGACCTTTGTCACTGTCACTGGAGCAGGCAGTAATGAGGTCCAGCCTGACAGTGCCTCACCTCTGAAGAGCCTGGATGTTGAGATCCTGTAGCTTGCCTCAGAGTTGTGGATTTGACAGGTCTTTGCAGAAGAACTCTATGGGCAGACCATCAGACCTCTGGGGGGTGGGGGCAGATTCAGGGTGCCTGGCGCTCCTGTTAGGACACATTCGAGTCACTGCAAATAGGTCATACATATTTATTTAGTGTTCATCAGCTGCATCCTGACCCCTTCTTTTCTTTCAATATTTGAGAGAATCATGGGTTGTTTTTTTTTTGTTTGTTTGTTTTGTTTTTCTGTTGGTTGGTTTTAGTTTTAGTTTTAGTTTTTGTTTTGTTTCGTTTTTGTTTTTACCCTTATTTAGACATCCCCAAGCTGGGTATCACCTGTCCCCATGCTGGCATGTACTTGTTAGGCAAGCATTGTACCCGTAAGATGCCTCCCCAGCCTTCATTCAGATGTTTGTGCACATTCTAATTTAGGATAATTTAAGAATGGGAAGATACAGTTAAAGATAACAGAAATCTAGTTAAATGTAAATTTACATATATGTTTAGTTTATCCTTATTTTAGTAAACATATTCAATGGTATTTGGAGTCGGTTTGGTTACCTCAGTATTTCCATGAGCCTAGCAGCCTTTAATAAGCTCCAAAGTATTTATTTGGGCTCTCGTCTTGTTTCTTAAGACAGGGTCTCAACTGTAGCCCACGTTGGCCATGATTTAGACAAAGCCATGATCTTTCTGTGCTCCTTCTGCCTCAGCCTCCCAAATTCTGGGGTGACAGATGTATGCCACCAAACCTGTTTTTGTTTTAATTTTTATGTATAGATTATATTTTAAATGAATAGTTTTCAATCTTGGCACCAAAAAGTTCTCAACTTTTGCAGAAGGTTTTCCAGGGTTATATGGGAATAGGGAAGCTAAGAAAGGAGTGTCTGGCACTCAGCAGGTCTGAGCTGTCCTCCGGAGGATACCTGCTGAGCACACAGAGCCTTGCCAGTCCCGTAATCCTTTGCCTGTTTGGTTATGTGGCTGGTTTATTAAGTAGCTCAGGTTGACCTTGAACTCACAGCCATCTTTTATGCCTTAGCCTTGAAGTGCTGAGATTATAGGCATGAGTCACTATGCCCAGTCATGAAAGCTAATTTTAATGTTTTTGCAAGACTCCAGAGTTTGATTTTTCTAAAGAACAGGTTAAGCAAGAATATTTGAAGGTTGAAAATCAAAGCCAGGAGTGACAGTACCTACCCATAATTCAGCACTTGGAGCACTGAGGCAGAAGATGAAGGTCAGTGTGGTGTACATAGTAAGTGTCAGACCAACCTGGGGTACAGAGGAAGACCTTCTCTGAAAGGTCTCTGTCTGTCTGTCTGTCTCTGTCTGTCTCTGTCTTCTCTCTCTCTCTCTCTCTCTCTCTCTCTCTCTCTCTCTCTCTCTCACACACACACACACACACACACACACACACACACAGAGATGAATACAAAATTATAAAATTTGGAAGGTACTGCTTTGCAGGTATCTTTCCATGTGGTGGACCTGACAGGGCAATGACAGGCATAAGTCTTACAGTGTAGGCATGGCTGTTAGAAGAAGGTGGGCAGAGCTCCATTGTGGATGCTTACTCAAAGCAGGCAGTGCTTCGTGTTGGTGTATTGCTTTTGCTTCTCATTCATACAACACATCTGTCTGTTTCATCTGAGTCTCCTTTTGCTTTTTCCTGAGCAGAGGGCTTCCTCTCTGATTTAGACAAAGCACTATTTGCAGTATGTACTTTTTTTTAAAGATATTTTTCTTCTCTTATATGCATGTACTGTGCACACAAATTAACAGATTTGTCCCAGCGTGACTAGCTCACAAGAAACAAAATGTAGACAATATCTCTTAGTTAGGGTTTCTACTCCTGAACAAACATCATGATGAAGAAGCAAGTTGGAGAGGAAAGGGTTTATTCAGCTTACACTTCCACGTTGCTGTTCATCACCAAAGGAAGTCAGGACTGGAACTCAAGTAGGTCAGGAAGCAGGAGCTGATGCAGAGGCCATGGAGGGATGTTACTTACTAGCTTGCTTCTCTTGGCTTACTCTGTTATAGAACCCAAGACCACCAGCCCAGGGGTAGCACTACCCACAATGGGCTAGGCCCTCCCACCTTGACCACTAGTTGAGAAAATGCCTTACAACTGGATCTTATGGAGGCATTTCCACAACTGAGGCTCCTTTTTCTGTAATAACTCCAGCTTGTGTAAAGTTGACACACAAAACCAGCCAGTACAATACCATTGCTATTTCCAAATGAATGAAATGTACATGATGTGCTACAGTTATACAATTAGTAATTGGCAAAGTAGATTTGGCCTAGGGCTCAAGACAGTTTTCCACCTGACTTTGCTGCTTTCTAGATCATGAAACATAAGATCACTTATATGTCATCAAACTTCCAGGGACACTGAAAGCAGCTTGCTAGTAAGAAAGGGAGATGGAGATGTGCTAAAGAATGCAGGGCAGTTTGTTTTAGTATGCTGGCCATGCTGGCATGGCCGCTGTGGTCTTGAGTGGGTATGAGAATCACCAGTGTGATGCTGTGAGGAGGTTGAGCTGTTGGTAAGGGTTTACATCATGAGAGTGCCTCCCTCATGAGTGCCATTAGGGCTTTGGACAAAGAGGCCCCTGAGAGCTTCTCTGATCCTTCTACTGGTTGAGGACACAGCAATACAGGACTTGGCCTTCATCAGACACTGACTCAGCTGTAACCTTCCTGGATCCCTTCACTTTCAGAACCGTGAGAAATGTGTTGCTGTTGTTTACAGGCTTCCATTTTTCTGAGCCTTTGATGTAGCATCCTGAACTGACTAAGACAGTGGTATTCCACATTTTGAGAGTGTTATCACTAGTAAGGTAATGAATGTATACCCAGGCCTTTTAGGGTGAATCGAGATTGTAATTTTAGTGAAGTCAGTAATAACAGGAATTGGATATGTTTGACAGTGATTGGTAGAGTCAGTATGCCTCATGCTATTGAGAAAGGAAGTTTATTTGGTAGGGAACAGAGAAGTCTGTTGATACACATGTAATACTTAATTTTTAATTTTTTAGTGCTTTTTATAGAATGTAACGTCTTTGATCTTCATTGGACTTAACACTTAATCTTTATATTTTTTACCTCCCAACATCGTACTTGCAAATATAAATTTATATATTTTATCATCACACAGATGTAATATAGAATTACTGCCCAATAACCACATAACTCCCAGTTCTGTAGGTTTGTTTCAACTCTCTTTTTCTGCTATGATGTCCATTTCTGCTCTCTCAAGTCTACACTTTCCTACTTCAGTGTGCTGAAGCCTGAGATGTGCTTAAAGTAAGAACAGCTCCTGAGGGAGGACCCAGCAGCCTCTTCTGAGTGCATGCACGTCAGCCCATGAGCGTCAGCATGTGTTATGACAGCTTCTCAGCTGCTCCAGCCTTGTTCTCATTGGCTCTGGGAGCACTCGATGGACCAGAGAAGTAACTTCCTGATGAATGAAGTATAGCTGCTGGGGGTCTGCCTCTGTTCACTGACGCCCTTGATAGGGGCTGTCACATGTGAGCGCTGTCTGTCGAACCAGGCAAGGTGCTGAGTGAGTGTTTGGGATATGAGCATTTGTCACGGTAGAAACTTTACATTGTTAGTAGGACTAGGGAGAATAAGTGGGACAGTTAGGTTCTAGATAGTATTTGAAGGAATTCTTACTGTGAACTTGTAAGTAGATGATGAAATCCTTTAAAAGATCAGGCCTAAAGAGTAGCTTTATGATACTGATTAGTTTGGTTGCTTTGGAATATGCCTGTTAAACATTTATTTTTAAACAAACATGGCATAGTATAATTTTTCACTGAGTCCAGCAAACTTTAAGCATGTAGCTATTAGAGCAGTGGTTCTTCACCTATGAGTCACAACCCTCCGCTCCCCACCCCTGTTGGGGGTCAGTTGACCTTTACACAGGGGTCACCTTAAGACCATTCGAAAACAGTTACATTATTCATAACAGTATTCATAACAGCAAAATTACAGTTATGAAGTAGCAATGATAATAATTTTATGGTTGGAGGTCACCACAACATGAGGAGCTGATATATGGATTAAAGATAATGTTGCATCCTGAGAGTTGATACAGTGCAGGGTACAGAGAATAAACCAATACAAATAACACTGTGTTCGTTCTTTGAACTGCATTCTTCAGGAATGGAGACTAGGGGTCAGTGTCTCCATTGTCTCAGGCAGGCTGTTGCAGAATTGCTGCTGAAATGAGGGAGGAAGGTTGAAGGAGAGCAAGAGGCTCCATCCCCAGTGAAGAGCCCATGTCTCCTAGACGTGAAGCCTAGGTGCTATAGTGAGCCTGGGTTAAAGATGTGATATGAGAGGTGGCGGGTGGGCAGGCTACAGCTCTTCAGGAGGATATATGCTGCTCCAAGCGTGGCTTTATTTTGAAGGTGATAGTCAGGGAAATATTTTAACAGGTAACGTGGCTCACATTTGTGTTTCAGTGAGATCATTCTGGAAGAGTTGTGTTTCCTAATCTGAGGAAACTACGAGAATGATGGCATTGTGAATGAAGCCTGAGGGTGGGATGCAGGAAGGCCTCAGCAAGTGGAGAAGAGGCTGGTCTTGTTGACTGACTGTTTATATAGGAGGCAGGGTGGGTTTTGAACAGCACTCCATTTCAGATGTGACTTAGGAGGTAGGTAGTGGGTGGTGGTGGGGAGGTAGGTAGTGGGTGGTGGTGGGGAGGTAGGTAGTGGTGGGTGGGTGGGGAGGTAGGTAGTGGGTGGTGGTAGGGAGGTAGGTAGTGGTGGGATGATGGTGTGGAGGTAGAGAGGAAGGGTGTTATTTTTGACACTTTTGCCTGTTTGCTTACATTTAAGGTCAGTTTGATTCCCTCATTCGACTTATGTTCAGGTACCAGGCAAGGAACACTTTTGTCTTTACAAATCCCAGAGCACCTATGGTTATCAATGCTTATTGCTTTGTCAGATTCTCCAGAGCTTTCCCTTTCGTTGTTATATTCTCATTTTCCAGAAATCGTGAGCATTTCTGTAAAACCCTCCAGCTCAGCTGTATAAGTACAAAGTCCTTTTATTTATTAGTGTGTAAATGAGGGTTATGTCTCTTAATGCATTAGCTCTGCTCTGGCACCTCCATCACAACACATGATTGACAGCTCTGAAAATCAAAGAGTTTCAAAACAAGCATGATTGGCAGCTCTAAGGTAACTTGCACGTGCCCTGAATGTTATTTGTACTTTTGTTTGACACTGGGGTGGAATAAACAAGCTAATTTCCCAGTCTTTGTTTCTATTTTGGGTTATGAAATATATAGGGTCAATAGAGAGTGAAATATATAGTGAATGTTTCAAAGTCTCAAGTTTTCAGCGTTTATTATTGGCAAAGAGAAAATAAAAATTTGAACTGAGTCTCTATTTCAGAAGAGATAGAACACACCTTAAAGCATGTTTGTTTTTGTTTAGATTGGTGATTTAGACTCATGCTATGAGCTGGTTCTTCTTTAATACATCTCTGATAGTTTAAAAGTAACAGGGTGCACTATAGTTAACTTCTAATGAGAGACAAGTTACATGGGTTCTGTACTGGCTGGTTTTGTGTGTCAACTTGACACAAGCTGGAGTTATCATAGAAAAGGAGCCTCAGTTGAGGAAATGCCTTCGTGAGACTCCGCTATAAGATATTTTCTCAACTAGTGATCAGGGGTGTAAGGGCCCAACCCATTGTGGGTGGTGCCATCCCTGGGCTGGTAGTCTTGGGTTCTATAAGACCTCAAGCTGAGCCAGCCAGGGGAAACAAGCCAGTAAGAAACATCCCTCCATGGCCTCTGCATCAGCTCCTGCTTCCTGACCTGCTTGAATTCCTGTCCTGACTTCCTTTGGTGATGAACAGCAATGTGGAAGTCAGCTGAATAAACCCTTTCCTCCCCAACTTGCTTCTTGGTCATGATGTTTGTGCAGGAATAGAAACCCTGACTAAGACAGGTTCTGTGTTCACATGTGGTCAGACTGTAACTTATGATCTTGCTGAGGTGTGGAAGTCCGTGGTGTAGACTGTGCACAGTATCAGGAGGTTCAGGTTTTTCTGAGTTGGGAAGCATGCCATAGGAACTGCTTTTGGGCTCGGCTCTGCAGGCTTGGGCGTTACAGATTCTGGTTCTGTTGCAGCAGCAGAACTGATTGCTTTCTAGTTGTGTCTGTAGCTCTGTCAGGGCAGAGATGGTCAGACAAAGTGTTTTGTGAGTTTTTATGCCATCTCAGGATTTCAAAGACCAAAAGTGCATCTGCCCATGGCTTGGTATGGCTGCCTCTCAAAGAATGCGGTGTTCCCAGAAAAGTTTCAACATTGAAATGTCCGAGCAACAGAGAAGAACCAAGGCTTCACTCCTGCACTTGATTCAAGAGTGGGATTTCCAAACAAGAACATCTGAGTTCTAATTAATCTATTGCGACTTGGTAACTTGTTGAGATGTGGAGACTAATATTTCAGCACGTATTGTATAATTTGTGATCCTTTTAACATAAACAATATTCACATTTGTTGAACATTCCCTCTATGCAAAACACTAAAAAATTGAGCGCATTATTTTCTTAGATTTTTTTTATTACTCTAGAATAATACTGTTAGGAACCTTGTTGAAAGCAGTGAAGCAATGTGGTCTGGCCTTCAGTCAGTAGCTGTCTCCAAGACTTTGGCAGCTAGCAAGTGAGCACACCTGAGGCGGCCACAGCTCCTTCATGTTGTTCAGATTTGCCTGTAGTACTAGTGTGTGTGGTGTGAGCGTGTGTGTGTGTGTGTGTGTGTGTGTGTGTGTGTGTAATTTGATTTTTCCTCAGCAGACTTCTTGCATACCTTCACTGCAGTATGCTGAGTACAACCTAAAAGCTGTATTTATTTTAGGGGAAAATATCTATAAAATATAGCAATAATGCAGAGAAATGCATTAGCAAATGCCCACCTGAATGAGGTGTTTAAAGAAGGAGTTAAGATGATTTTATAAGCAGAAAAGAAAGTATTTTCTAGGAGCAACCTAAAGATGGGGGATTCACTTCTGGGCACGTGGTGTGCAGTCTGCTGAGATGTGAGAGTGCACATAGTATGATTGTTGGTTTCTATTTGTGTGTAATAAGTTATCCCAACACTTGGGATTTACTAGTCTCATGTATTGGTTTGGTCCAGGAATCAATGAGTCCCCTAGCTGGATGAGTTTGATCTCTTAGAAAGTCCATTTGAGGTATTCACCAGGCCAGGAGCCATCTTAAGGGTTGGCTGGGAGTAGAGATTGCCAGTTGTATATGGGCTGGTGACCAAACAATGAACACAATCTTTGGAGAACATTCCAGATCCAGAGTGTAGTGTTACCATGCTGCTTGTTGGCAGGAGGTCTCATTTCCTCCCACATGGACCTCTGCATCTAAACTGAATGAGTGATCTAAGAAAGTGAGCCAGGGAGGTCATGGTAAAGGTGCATGGAATGTGCTTTCCCTTCCCCCCACTCTGTAAGAGTGAGTCATTAGGCCTGCTTCATGGGCTGTGGGACTGTGGACTGGCCTGCCTCCTATGTGGACGGCTGCAAGGTTTATGAACCTCTGAGGGTTGTGAACAAAGTTCAACTTTTGTACTTAAAAAGTAACTGCTTTTAAAATTTCTGTGACCATGTTTATCTTTTTGGGGCCAGTGGGCTTTAGGAACCCACCTGTCTCGTCCTTCCCTCCCACGGGTGCTAAGCTCAAGTTACAAGGGCAAGCTGCCATGCCCGGTTTGAGCTCTAGTCCAGAGTTTAAGCACGTGTTTGTGAGCTATCATCCCCCCACATCGAGAAACAAGTCTTTATAGAACAAGTAAACTATGCAGTAGGAAAAGATTTAAGAAAATGAAAACATTTTCTACCTTTTTCCCCCATTGTATTTGAAGACAAGGTCTCCCTGTGTCGCCCTGGCTGTCCTGGAACTCACTTCATAGACCAGGCTGGCCTTGAATTCAGAGATCTGCTTTTCTCTGTGTTCCAAGTGATAGGATTAAAGGTATATGCCACCATCGCCCAGCATCCTTTGCCATATTTTCAATGTTGAGGTAATCACTAATATTAGTAGGTTACTATTAGTCACTCTTTGGCCCTAGGTTTTAAATATGTTTATAAAATATGTATAATTTTTCTAGTGGTATGATTTTAGGCATGCAGATCTTTGTCCCCTTACATACACGGAGTACTGATGTTATTTGGGGATAGTTTGGAAATATACATAGGGTGTGTCAGGTCCTGTGGCCTCTGTCTCTTTCTCTCTGTGTGAGCTCTTTTCCCTTTACCCCCTCCCAAGATGGCAAAAGCTCTTTTTTTCAGGCTGCTGGTACTTAGTTTCTTAATATTTATTTCTTCCTATACAAAAGACCCTGGCCAATCTCACACTAGTTTTGGCTTGGGTGATACAGCCTGAAAGCTCAGAATCACTCTCCTCACTGCGACCCTTCCCCAAACTCTTCAGTCCACTATGTGTACAAGAGAAGAAAGTTCTTTACTCTCGGGCGTGCTGGGTATCAGACTCAGACTCTTGCACATGCTAGCAGACACTGTTTACCACTGAGCTTCCCCCCCCTGCCTTTCCCTCTTGGTTATTGCTTAAATTGTCTCTCTTCTCTGACTCCACTAGCACTACTGGGCAGATGACCAGAGACCACTGCTAATAGGTTCATGACATAACAGTGAGGGCAAACCTTGCTGGGGAATGAGCAGAAATTTAGAGACCAGACACTTTTGAAAACAGGACAGAATAGAAAAATAGTTTAGAGGAGGAATATGGTGAAATGGGAAGCATTGTATCAAGAAAAGACACTGGAGAAATTTAAGGGAGTGGATAGGGAGTCCAGAGTTCTGTGGGAATCATATGAAACCCCAGATATTTGATTATTTTTGTTGGAAAACAGTAATGCTTCATATAACACAAGAATTTGAAGGCGGTATGGCTTTTCTGCTAAAAAGATAAAGAGAGCGGGGAATAAGTTCTATGGAGGTGTGGTGAGGTGTGGTGAGGTGTGGGGAAGTGGGAGCCTCTGCGGGCCCATGCTGAGGCATCCCTTCCCCTGAGGGACCAGCTACAGGACAGTATAGTATAGAATAGAGTGTTTTCAGGGCATGGGGAGGGGAGTTAAGAGGGTAGTAGGGGCAGAGAAAGGCAGGGGAGGAGGAAGAAGGAGGAAGAGGAGGAAGAGGAGGGGTAGAAGAGGAGAAGTAGAAGAGTAGAGGCCTGCCATGAGCCCGTGGAGAGAAGAGGGAAAGGGAATGGGGAGAGGGGCAAGAGAGAGCAAGAGAATGAGGAGGGGGCAAGCAGCCCCTTTTATAGTGTCAGGCACACCTGGCTGTTGTCAGGTAACTGGGGGTGGTGGTGGTGGAGCTTAGACAGAATGCTAACAAGTAGCAAATAGGAATAAAATTTAACAGTGAAAACGGTAACAAAAATACTAGAAATGAATGGGAAAAAATTTTAAATTACTTTATTACGTGTGTGTGTGTGTGTGTGTGTGTGTGTGTGTGTGCGCGCGCGCGCGTGTGTGTATGTGTGTGCTAGTATCCATTTTGAGACCAGAGGACAACTTTTAGGAGGTAACCTTCTTCTACTGTGAGTTCTGGGGACAAAATCTACCCACAGAGCCACTGCTCCATCACATGGGGAAAGAGCTAGAAGAGCTCTAGATAAAGCTGGGAAGGAAAAATCTGTAGTAAATACAGCTGGCACCTCACTTTCTCCCACCACAGTGCTGGCTGTGGGTTTTAAACTCAGCAATGCAGTTGCTGTGCCTGGGCGAGATGCCTGAACCTGGATGTGTCAGGACTTCAGGGCAGTTTCTCCTCCTAGGATGTGGCACAGACACAAGTCCCTAGATGCTGCTGCCTTTTCATTCTAATTACTCACTCTAGGATGTGCTGTATAAAATTGTATGAGGGGAAATATAGGAATTTTATATAAGTTAAAGAGTGGGTGGGTTCTTGGGAGCTGGTCAGACCGTTAGGGCGTTGAGTGGACAACAGTCATTGGAGGCATGTCCTTCTTTGAAAGGGATTCGTGGAGGCTGCTCTCTTTTTCCTTTTGTTTCCTGGTTTTTGTCACTGTGCCTTCCTTTATGACTCAGAAGCAGTGAGCCAAGCCACCTTGAATGGAAGCGTCTGTGAGCCATATAAATGTTTTCTTTTTAAGTTGTATTTTGGGTATCTGTGACCGTGATGGAAAGTGTACTCACAGGTAGGGTTAGGCATATGCAAGGGACATGAACAGGGCAATTTGGATTGCAGGTACATGAGTTTCCTGTGGACATGACAGGGAGAGGGTATGTCCTTCACTCCCATGTTCTTCCTGATGTTGTCCTTTCCCATCTCCATTGCCTTCTTCCAAAACAGGATGGGTTTGCAAGTCAGGGCTAAGTCCATGGGGATGCTGCAGCAGAACCCAAAACCCAACAACAGCAGTGAAGCCTTGTTCCTTTTGATGCTCCCTACTTTAGAAAACAGTACATTGTAGTGACGAGGAAACACTTGATAGTGACACTTAAGGTTTTATAGCTGTTTACTTAGACCTTTTCCTTTTGTCTTGGTGAGATGAATCATTCAGGTTCAGTGTAGCCCAATACTTGAAAATATGCCTCATTCTTAGTGTGTTCTAATTTTTAGGGGTGGGGGAGGGAATCCATACTATAGTTAGTTTTCTTTTAAAGTTTTGATTCAGAGGTTTATTTTTAGACTTAAAATAGAATACTTTGTCTTCTCTTTTAAAATGCAAATTGAATATTAAACATGTATAATTAGATCCTTAATTTGTACTGATTGGGCATATTATAGTGTTCATGTGGATTTTATGATATTGCTTCAGTTATTTTGAATTTATTAAGTAAACAAATTTTTTCTTAAGATATTTTTCTTGAAAGTAGTTTTATTATAGTAAATGTTCTTATGAAAATGATGGTATTAACTATAATGATATAAAATGGATTAACTATGCATTTTTCAATATGAAATATATGATTTAAGATGAACTTGTTTCTAACACACACACATATATATATATTTATACTTATATATGTTGAAACTCAGCATTTTTACTAGTGTTGGTTTGGCCTCAAAATTTCTATTATGTTATTCAAAGATCTTAATATAAGCAGGAACTGGTGGAGGAAAACAGTTGAAGATACAGGCATAGTAAGGACTTTCTGACTAGCTTTCCCGTAGTCCAGTAAATAACAGCAAGAACTGAGAACAGTATTACATGAAGTAGAAGAGCTTCTGTGCCACAGAGAAACATGGGAGTTAAGGTACAATCTACAAGATAGGGGACATGTTTATCAGCTACGCATTTGACAGGGGAAGAATATCCAAACACAAAGAACTCAAAAATGCAACATGCACACACACATGCATGCACGCACAATCAAATATTGCCACCAAGAAATGGCTAAGTTAACTGAACAGACAGTTCTCAAAAGAAAAAGTACTAATGTCCAATCAATATCTGAAAAGTGTTCAGTGTCCTTAACTATCAGACAAATGGAAATCAAACCTATGTTAAGATACTTTCTTATCCAGGCATTGGTGCCTCGCTTTTAATCCTGGTGGTTGACAGACAGATGCAGGCAGGTCTCTGGGTTGTTCAACATGTCCACTCTGCTTTGGCCATTATATACTAGAAAGATAGTATGTCAATTATTTTGAAAATTATTAGCAAATGTTAAGTACTTCTCAAAGGAAATATTTTTCAGAAATGAAACAGCTTTTCCTAATAGCAACTGCAGATGTTTTAGTCTGCCTGTCGTCCTGAATATAGCTTCTTTAGGTACTTTAATTCTGGATTAGCTTGTTTTAGTAATACTTGGAGAAAAGGAGAGAGATGCATGGAAAGTGGAGGGTGAGGAACATAATGGGGGAAATCAAATTTTTCTTTGTCCTGTTTATTTCCGTGAGGCTTCACCCTGAAGTTTGAAGACAAGACATGCTTTAAGTTAAGCTCTTTTTACCTCTTTACTGTTAGTGTGACAGGAGCTTTCTATGTCACTGATGACAGTGGTCACGATGGTGGTAATGATAGTCTTGATAACTGATGACAATAGCTGCTTCTTGACTTTTAGGACTATTATGGAATTCCCTTTCCACAACAATGTTAACTGTTAAAAAAGTAAGTATATGTTGTATCTTATATGGAAAAATGTTAGTCTCACATGGTATCTTGTGGAGTATAAATTTAACAGGAGCATTCATTACTCATTTTAAGGGACTGTGGTGTTAGGGACTCAGCCCAGACCCTCTCATGCTAAATGTATATTTTGTTGGTGAGTTTTATCTTTTGTCACAATATCTACTATTTTTTGATAGGTGGGTGTTGGACCGTGAAAGGCACCCTGTTCCCGATTGAGGAGGTTTGAAACCCTGGTGACCCTGAAAGGGACAGTAGCCATTTTTCCTGATTCCCAGGAAACCAGGCCAGTCACTAGCCCACAACCCTCCATAGATTTGTGACCATCAGTCAAGCCCCTTCACAGAGAGGGGACCTGTGTTTACATAGGCTCAAGACAGATCTCTGTTATAATGAGGTACCCAAAGGCCTGGAGGCTTAGCCAATAACCTTTCTTCCCAGACACTCCTCCCTGCAAAAGGTGTTTAATCTCAGGCTCACCCTGAGAAGTGGGGTTACGGTTTTACTCATCCACCTTCTGCCATGACAATAAATGCCTTGAAACCATGGACTGTCCCTTTTCATCCTGACCGCCATGGGGAGCCACAGAGAAAGCCTTCACCTACGGAGCCACTGTCTCATCTCCCGAAGAAGGCCTCCACCACCAAGCCTGCAGCCTAACTCATCAAGCCAAGGACTCTAAGCAAGACAGCCGGAGCTTCCCCCTTTCCCCTCTGCCTGCGCTAGATCCAGCCTATGGGCCCTCACTCCATTCTCAGCTATTCTGCAACATCCCAGCAGCACCTGGATGCCCAAGAGCCTGAGAACCAGATGGCCTGGCCTCCTTGCAGGCCTGAGGACCCCTGAGCCAGTTCTGACTGTGTCCTGTGCCACAGACCCGAGTTTCCCCACCCCTGGAGCAGTGTCCCTCAGCTTCCCACAGCACAACACCCGCCCGGCAGCAGCTTACACATGTTGGTCAAACTTCCCACACCCAGGAGTGGTGTAACCTGAGGATAGTACTATGTCCAATTTTCTGAGGAACTGCTAGACTGATTTCCAGAGTGCTTGTACCAGCTTGCAATCCTACCAACAATGGAGGACTGTCCCTCTTTATCCTCGCCAGCATCTGTTGTCACTTGAGTTTTTGATCTTAGCCATTCTGACTGCTGTGTGGTGGAATCTCAGGGTTGTTATGATTTGCATTTTCCTGATGACTAAGGACGATGAGCATTTCTTTAGGTGCTTCTCGACCATTCAAGATTCCTCAGCTGAGAATTCTTTGTTTAGCCCTGTAGCCCATTTTTTAAAAGGGTTATTTGATTGTCTGGAGTCTAACTTCTTGAATTCTTTCTATATATTGGATATTAGCCCTCTATCTGATGCAGGATTGGTAAAGATCTTTTCCCAATCTGTTGGTTGCTATTTTGTCCTAATGACAGTGTCCTTTGCCTTACAGAAACTTTGTAATTTTATGAGGTCTCATCTGCTGATTCTTGATCTTAGAGCAGAAGCCATTGATGTTTTGTTCAGGAAATTTTCCCCTGTGCCTGTGTGTTCTAGGCTCTTCCCCACTTTCTCTTCTTTTTGTTTCAGTGTATCTGGTTTTATATGGCGGTCCTTGATCCACTTGGACTTGAGCTTTGTGCAAGGTGATAGGAATGGATCGATCTGCATTCTTCTACATGTTGACTTCCAAGTAGAACCAGCACTGTTTGTTGAAAATGCTATCTTTTTTCCACTGAATGGTTTTAGCTCCTTTGTCAAAGATCAAGTGACCATAGATGTGTGGGTTCATTTCTGGATCTTCAATTCTATTCCATTGATCTACCTGCCTATCTCTGTACCAATATCATACAGTTTTTATGATGAATGCTCTGTAATACAGCTGGAGGTTAGGGATTCCCCAAGAAGTTCTTTTATTGTTGAGAATAGTTCTGGATATCCTGGGTTTTTTATTATTCCAAATGAATTTGCCAATTGCTCTTTCTAACTCTGAACTGAATTGAGTTGGAATTTTGATGGGGATTGCGTGGAATCTGTAGATTGCTTTTGGCAAAATGGCCATTTTTACTATATTAATCCTGCCAATCTATGAGCGTGAGAGATCTTTCCATCTTCTGAGGTCTTTAATTTCTTTCTTCAGAGACTTGAAGTTCTTGTCATACAGATCTTTCACTTGCTTAGAGTCACACCGAGATATTTTATATTATTTGTGACTTCTGTGAAGGGTGTTATTTCCTTAATTTCTTTCTCAGCCTGTTTGTCCTTTGAGTAGAGGAAGGCTACTGATTTGAGTTAATTTTATACTCCGACACTTTGCTGAAGTTGTTTATCAGGTTAAGTAGTTCTCTGGTGGACCTTTTGGGGTCACCGAATTATACTATCATATCATCTGTAAATAGTTTGACTTCTTCCTTTCCAGTTTCTATCCCTTTGAACTCCTTTTGTTTATAATTGCTCTGTCTAGGACTTCTAGTACTATATTGAATAGGTAGGGAGAGTGGGCAGCCTTGTCTAGTCCCTGATTTTAGTGGGATTGCTTCAAGTCTCCATTTAGTTTGATATTGGCTACTGGTTTGCTGTATATGGCTTTTACTATGTTTAGGTATGGCTCGTGAATTCCTGATCTTTCCAGGACTTTTATCATGAAGGGGTGTTGAATTTTGTCAAATCCTTTCTCAGCATCTAATGAGATGATCATGTGTTTTTTCTATGAGTTTGTTTATATAATGGATTAATTAGGTGGATTTCTGTATATTGAATCATCCCTGAATTCCTGGGATGAAGCCTACTTGATTATGATGGATGATAGTTTTGATGTGTTCTTGGATTTGATTTGCGAGAATTTTACTGAGTAGTTTTGTGTTGATATTCATAAGGGAAATTGGTCTGAAGTTCTCTTTCTTTGTTGGGTCTTTGTGCAGTTAGGTGTAAGTATAATTGTGGCTTCATAGAACGAATTGTATAACATTCCTTATGTTTCTATTTTGTGGAATAGTTGGAGAGTATTGGTATGAGGTCTTCTATGAAGGTCTGATGGAATTCAGCACTAAATCCTGGGTGTTTTTGTTTTGTTTTGTTTTGTTGTTTTGGTTTTTTTTGTTTTTTCTTTTTTTGGTTGGGAGACTTTTAATGACTGCTCCTATTTCTTTAGGAGTTATGGGACTGTTTAGATGGTTAATCTGATCCTGATCTAACTTTTTACCTGATATCTATATAGAAAATTGTCCATTTCATCCAGATTTTCCGTTTTTGTTGAGTATAGGCTTTTGAAGTAGGATCTGATTTTTTTTTTAACATATCCTCAGATTGTGTTGTTGTGTCTCCCTTTTCATTTCTGATTTTCTTAATTTGGAAACTGTCTCTGTGCCCTTTGGTTAGTCTAGCTAAAGGTTTTTCTATCTTGTTGATTTTTCTCAAAGAATCAGCTCCTGGCTTTGTTGATTCTTTCTATAGTTGTTGTTTCTAGTTGGTTGATTTCAGCTCTGAATTTAATTATTTCCTGCCTTCTTCTCCTCTGGGGTATATTTGCTTCTTTTTGTTCTAGAGCTTCTAGGTGTGTTGTCAAACTGCTAGTGTATGCTCTTTCCAATTTCTTTTTGGAGTCTCTCAGAACTATGAGTTTTTCTCTTAGCACTGCTTTCATTGTGTCCCATAAACTTGGGTATGTTGTGCCTTCATTTTCATTAAATTCTAAAAAGTCTTTAATTTCTTTATTTCTTCCTTGACCAAGTTATCACTGAGTAGAGCATATTCAATTTCCATGTGTATGTGGGCTTTCTGTTGTTTTTGTTGTTATTGAAGACCAGCCTTAGTCCTGGTGATCTGATAGGATGCATGGGATTATTTCAATTTTCTTGTAGTACTTGAGGCTTGTTTTGCATCTGATTATATGGTCAGTTTTGGGGAAGATATCGAGAGGTTCTGAGCAGGTATATTCTCTTGTTTTAGAGTAAAATGTTCTGTTACATCCATTTGATTAATAACTTCTGTGAGTCTCATTATTTAGTTTCTATTCCCCAGATCTATCCATTGGTGAGAGCTGGGTGTTAAAGTCTCCTGCTATCAAGGCTGGGCAAGGCAACCAAGTAGGAGGAGAAGGGTCCCAAAAGTATGCAAATAGTCAGAGATAGCCCCCACTCCCACACCGAGCTGTAAGATCATAACGAATATTCTGGAGACCGAGCACAGGCCCATGCAGGCTCGGTGCTTGCAGCTTCGGCCTGTGAGCCTTATGAGCCCTGCTTGGTTGACTCTGTGGGCTGTGCTCTCCTGACGTCCTCCACCTGTCGGCCCTTCCTCCACCTCTTCCTTAGGTTATCTGAGCTCCAGGGGAGGGACCTGATGGACACCTCCAATTTGGGATCTCTTTGTACTTCTTAAAAATTATATTCAATGAATTTGTTCCTAAGGCATGATTATTCATTAATTTTATTTTCTGGAAAAATTAAAGTGTCACAATTATTAGGAAAACACATATATTTATTAATTCTGTTTTATTTTGTGGAGGGAGAATGTATAAAATTAAGGTGGTGATCCAAATTCTTTAGCCTTCAAATATGTAATTACAATTTCCTCTTCTTTTTATATGTTTAAAATAAATTATGTTGGATTTTATAGAAAAGATAGATAAATGCAGTAATTTTCTAAGGCAACATTATCCACATTTCTGGGGCTATGATATTAAGAAATGGAGAAGGTATTCAGACTCTGCCAATCTGATATATTCTATTTTTGGTGGAACTTACACTGAAACTTATATTGGAGCTTATACTAACCTTCACCTTGAGCCCTCCATCTGTCTGGGTATCGGGATCCTGTCTCTCTAGTTCTTTAAAACTTTAAACTGCTTGTTAGAAGAAACAAGCATATCTTGAACTGTCACTTTTAAAAAGAATCTAATGGCCTTTTGGGCAGATTCATCTTTTACAAGTACTGAATGTATCTTTAACTAGTCACATTACAGTGGAATCATCTCTCCTTCTGTGCATATAGCTATATTTTTTGGGTTCATTTTTTTATTGGATAAGTAAGCAAAATATGTATGCTTGGATTTTTACTAAAAAAATGAAATTAAGAAATACTTTTATATGTATCAATTGTAAATATAAAACTTACATGTTCTTTAAAATTTCACACTTTATGGAAAACGAATACATTTTATTTTATAAAATATTTTCCCAATATAGTCATAATAGTCATAAAACCATTTTGTTGACTGAATTTAATTAAATCTGTTGGTTCTTCATGTAACAGTGAGTTTTGACTATACACTTTGGCTCCCTACAGATCACATGTGCACACCTGCCTGGGAGCTATCTTTGGATCTGTGAATGAAAGACACACACACACACACACACACACACACACACACACACACACACACACACACACACACACACATACTAGCTTTTTAAAAAAATGCCTTGGCTACCTCAAAGGCTGGGGACTCCTAAACCTTCCCTTGCTACCCTAGTCCCAGCCAGGGAAGTGGCCACTGGCCACTTACCCGAATTCTTCATGGCTGGTTGGCTTTCTCTCCTGCAGCTCCTGCATCCTATCCTTCTCCCCGAGTCATGGCAATTCTGCATTTCCATCGTCCCGACTGCTGGCATCTTTATTGATCCATCAAAAAGCCAATTGCGGACAAGGGCCTTTTGTGTTTGGACACGCAGATTCCCAACTGAGTGAAAGCACTGGAACCACTCTCCACATCTTCATCTCCTTATTGTTAGTTGTTGTTTTTGTCTGAGGAAAGGCCTCACAGAGTAGCGTCTCACTTAGGTCTTTCTTCCTTAGCCTTCCATGCAACACCAGGTAATCTCTTTGTTAGATTAGAACTTCACATAGTTTCTGTATATTGCTCTTTACAGTATCAAAGCTAACATTCCTCAGGATCATGCCAAATTAATAAAGTTATGTTTATTTCAGCATTTTAGTTAAAATTTCAAATTTTTGTTTCAGCTTGTAAACGTGATGCATCTTGGTAAAGCAGCTGTGGGAATGCTGACCTCCAGAGCTCTGCGGCCATTTTAGTTTCTCCTCTTCCAGAGCTTCTAGCTAGACTGGGGGTTGTTTTTGTTTGTGGTTTTGTTGTACTCCTTGTAATTTTAACACTTAATTTTATAGTGTAGCATCAGCCCATTAGACATAGTGATTTCTTGATTATTTCAGGATACTTTGTTTATTAGACAGCAGATGTCTGCTTTTCTGCTGTTGAAAATGACATAGCCATGAAGATCTTTGAGGATAAGATTCATGAGCTTATTTCCTGAAGTCTAAGTAAAATAGTTAGGGTTCAGGTCACTGATATTTTTTCTGGCTCATGTAAACAGCTTGAACATTTCATGTATTTATTGGTAATATTGACTTTTTAAAAATAGTATATTTGGGGGTTGGGGATTTAGCTCAGTGGTAGAGCGCTTGCCTTGCAAGCGCAAGGCCCTGGGTTCGGTCCCCAGCTCCGAAAAAAAGAAAAAAGAAAAAAAAATAGTATATTTGGCTTACAGCTTATATCCTGTGGATGTAGCGTTCTGTTCTTTGTATTTGAGATCTGGAGATCTTAAACTTGTTTAGCCTCTTTTAGAACAGATTTCTTTTAAAACAAAAGTAGCCCGAGCACAGTACTAAATCAGTTTATGTCCAACGCCACTCAAACACTTCTTAAGCAGCAGGAAAGTGGGCAGTGGAGATTCTCTGTAGACAATGCTTCTGAGCCCCAGTAACATGTCTTCCTGTTTATAACAGTGTTCTCATTGGGGCCATGCTCCTGTGTCATAAAGTTCTTTTATATGGCCTTCCATTACTGTAATTTAGCTAGTGTCTAACTAACGTATTTTGATGTCGTTTTCAGTTTTCATTTCTTTATAGATAGCAGGATTGATAGTTGCCATCTTTATTCTATTATATAATTGGACTAAAGCCTTCGGGGTGGAGAACTAGAAAGAATATTCAGTCTCCCCTGTTTTCAGAGGAAAAAAACTATGTATTCAAAAAAGTCTGTATAACCCCAGACAACACAAGTATGTGCATCCGGATGAATTGGCACCGAATAAGGTCCTTTGCCAGGACAATTACTGCCTGGACCCATTTTTTGACTGACCAGTAGCCCCCACACTTTAATTTAGTATAAAAGAAGATGTTCAAAAAATTAATTTCAGATTAAACCAACCCTATTTGGTTGTAGAAAACAGAATTTTAATTTTTAAAAACGAATTGAAAAGAACGCACATATCCTATATTTGCCCTATAATTCCCACCTAATTCTGTAATCGCTAGTCCTTCCCTCTGTGGTGCAGCTGGTCTGCCGTTTCCGTCTCTGTCTGCCTCCTCCTACTCAAGTCGCTACTCAGTCCTAGTCATGCAGATTACGTTTGCTTTTCCTTTTATTAGCCATGTCACCATCCCACACAGAGCAAACATCTTCCTCCTTACTGTTGCAGCTTCTGAACTCAACTGACTTCAGTGCCTAACATAGCCTCAAATATCCTATTCCCTACTGACATGTTCTGCATATTTCCCTCCTAAGATAGCTAATTTTGACCATTGACTTGAGTTGACTTAAGGTGGCTAAGAGGTTAGAAATTTATACCTCTGTGTGTATCTTGCAAGGGCTTTTGCAGAGATAATGATATTATAAGAACTGTAACAAAAATCAATAGTTAATTCTGCTGGTGGATTAAAACTCCTGACAGATTAATGGGGAGCAGAGGAAGTGGTCACTGGAGTGTGTCCCGGGTTCATAGCTTGCGCCAGTCCTTTCTGTGGTTTACACTACTTCCTGGCTGCCATGAATGACTCTGTCCCACCATGCTCTTCTGCCACGATAGTCTGCCTTACTGTGAGCCTAGACACAGAGCTGTCCTACAGTGAACTGTGGAACCTGAGACACCGTGAGCCACAAGTACGTCTCTCACCCTGAAGTCATTTACTGATGTACTTTGTCAGAGCAATGAAAAGTCAGACTAACAGACTCCTCAACTTAAGTATAAACTCAGACAGAATGGACTTCAGTATTATAATCACCATTTGATAAATTAAAATGCTGAAAGATTTTTAAGTACAGCATTAAAGACGTGAATCAGTTGATTTAAGACTGTCTTACTTGGGCACATTTCACTGCAGTACCTTTACTGCTGCGGTATCTTGCCAGTCCTTAGTTGATTTCTCAGTTGTTTAACAGGAAAATACTTAGTGGTTCTGACTTATTTACAGTTCCCTTGTTAAAAGGAATTGGAGACTGTCTATCTAATACTAACTTAGTGGCACTTTGGAAGCAAACTGCACATGACAAGGAATAGCATGCCACCTCTAGCTTATGACACTGGACCCTGGCGGACAGTCCAAGGTGGTAGTGAGCAGGGTCTGGAGATGCGGCCAGCATTACTTTGGTCCTGCCTATAATCTCCAGAAATAGTCCTGTTAATAGCCTACGAACCTAGAAAAGGATCTAAAGTATATAATAACAACTCAGACTGGATGAAGACCTTGTCATCAGCCACTGTGCCACAATATTAACCCATGTTCAGTCTCATGTGACCCATGTAAATTGCCACAATAAGAAACCTGTGCTATATCAAGTCAAAAAATTGCTTATCAAGAAGTTACATGGACAATGATACTGTATTTATTCTTATTACTAAAGGGTTGTAGATTTTTCTATCCTAAATGTATATTTTATGTAGAATATCTATTATTTTTATATTCTGACAAAAAGTCCTTCCCATCTTAATGGCTGAAACTATATAATATCATTTGATGATAAATTCTAAGAAAGAAAATTGTCTTCCTATTTTTAAGATGAATCTACTCTACTCATTTGTCCTTCCCTTTCTTCAACTCTTCCCTGTTCCCACCTCGTCTCTTCTCTAACTCATTCTTTTTCTCCTTAGTTGTTGCTGTTACAAACATGTAAATGCATAAATATAAAGCACACCTGTCCAGTCCGTTTAGTTCATCTTGCATGTATATAATTTCAAGACTGACCATTCGATTTGGTATTGGATAACCAATTAGGAGGCTCATCCCCGAGGAGACTAGTTCCCCAGCTCTCCGCACTCCTTAGTTGCCTTCCTTGCCTAAGGGTATGCCTATGTTAGATCTCTCTCCTATATCTGCTTATTGATTAGTGACATCCTCTTTTGGGTTTTATTTAGGCATCCATGATGTTGAGGTATCACAGTGCTGTTTCCCCATCATTTAGAGGAGACAGCAATCTCACAGCAGATTTCCTGGTCCTCTGACTCTTACTACATCCTCTTCTGTAATGTGCCCTGAGCCCGGAGTGTAGGAGTTGTGTTGTAGATATATTAATTAGTGCTGAGCAACACATGGTCAGTTGTTCTCTGCATTTTGACACATTGTGCTTTTCTGTAATGGTCTCCATTAGTTGCAAAGAGGTTTCTTTAATGCAAGGTAAAAACTACACTTGTCTGTGGATATAAGGATGAGTATTTAGAATATAGATAGGAATTCTGATGGTTTAGTAAAGAGATAGTAATGTCTCCTCTGAGAGCCATGATCTCACTAGCCTGGGTAGTTTTCTAGTACCTAGTATGATTTTCCGTGTTGAGCAGGCGTAGAATCTAACAGACAGCTATTGGCTACTGACAGGACGAGTGTCACTATTGTACCTTTAGTGATATCCTCCTGCGCTGCTCATTCTGGTTCACAGGAGTCACTGCTGGGTAGGACAGTTGGTTGCTTCCCTCCCTTGGAAGTTTGCACAGCACCTTCTGGTACTATGAAAGCTAGTCTTCTGGAAGGAGGATTTCCATAAGATCCTATAAGATGCATGATGTCTTCAGCAATAGGACTTTACCTTCAACCTCTGTGTGGTAACCAACAGCAACAGCAATAACCTGTTTTAGGAATCCCTTGGACTTCCCTGTCTAACAATTCAAAACAGGGTTTCTCATGCTTGGTACTGGGGTTTCTGTTAGCCTATGGCTCTTGTGGGGTGAGCATTGTCAGCCCAAGTGGTAGAACTTCATTTAAACTGCACAGACACACACACACACACACACACACACACACACACACACACACACTTATGTATTATATGTACTCTTAGATAAGAATATGACTTTATGGTTAACATTTGGCATTTATCTGTGATCCATTTATAATATTTTGATATGATTTAAATAATAAAGTAGATATTATATTGTACTTTACAATTTTTACATTTATTATGAATATGCAATGTGGGCGGAGGTCAGAGTACAAATTTCAGGAGTCCAATCTTTCCTTCTATCATCAGGGCTGAGGGCATCAAACTGAGGGAGGGTGTGCTGGCAGGTTGCTTACCTTCTGAACCATGTCGCTGGGTCCCAGTCGCCCTTTAAAAATAGTAATTTAGGGCAGGAATGGTGGTGTATACCTTTAATTCCAGCACCTGAAAGCAGGAAGCTGAGGCAGGCAAGACAAGGCCAGCCTGGTCTTCAGAGTGGGTTCCAAGCCAGACACAACTACACAGTTTGATCTGTCTCTAACAACCATGCAAATAGCATCTTTTTTCTTCTATATTCTGAATCTTATTTTCATGTACCTCTGTGTGTGTGTGTGTGTGTGTGTGTGTGTGTGTGTGTGTGTGTGTGTGTGTGTGTAGACCTATTTGTCTACACTTGGGGTTTTTCTTCAGTTGACAGTAAGCAGAAATTAATCTCTGTCTATGATAGTGTTTAATTGCTTTGACTTGTAAAAGTGAGAGCTTCAGATAGGTCAGCATGCAGAGTGCTACAGCCAGTTCAGAGGGCACTTAAGCCGTCCCATTAGTGGGTAGTTACCAGTGACCCAGATAGTTGACTTCCAGGAGTGTGTACGCATATACAGACGGAAGGGTGAGAACACTCCGTGTCTACCCAGAACCTTCACACCTAGTAGCGACATTCAGGATAGACAGCAGCAGAAGCAATCTAAATGTTTATTCATGAACAGATAAAGAAAATGTGGTGTGTTCATTCATCCAAGGGAACATTATGTAACAGGCAGTGAAGTTCCTCAGTTAAGGTATAATATGACTTAGTCTTAAAAGCTTTACTGTTAAATTAAAGATGCTAGTCACAAAGGACTTACTAGTGTCTGTGTGCCTAGAGTAGGCACGTGTGCAGAGGCAGACAGTAGGTGCGATGAGAGACAACGGAGGGATGCTCAAGGGCCACAGCTTGGGTAGTGATGTGAATACTGAAGTTGACGGCCTCAGCTGTTTTCAGTGAATACGAGGAAGGCCATCCAAGCTGGCGAAGTTTTTTGGCTTGCAAATTATATATTTCAGTTAAAAAAGCTTTAATGAAAAATCAAGCATTTGAGACTTAGGGGAAAGGAACAGGAGGGGATGGGGTGAAGAAAGCCTGTAGGGGCAGCAGTGATCAAAGTGCTCTGTTTACAGTAGCTGTCACAAAAGTAGGGCGTGATCAGGGACTCAGGTCGGTGCTGCGGCCTGAGCTTGCTCACCACACAAGGTTTACGCGGTCTCCACTGGCTGTTCTTCCCAGCAGACTTTAGTTCTGAAGGAGGCAGTCTGATTACAGCATCACACACATCTACGCTGCCCAGTCTCCACTGGCTGCTCTTCCCAGTAGACTTTAGTGCTGAGGGGTGCAGTCTGATTACAGCCATCAGCAGACAACCACTTGGGCACATGGACGGCTCTGGTTCCAGTGGTTCCCCAGATTGCATGTGAACTACTTAGGGAGCGGGTCCTGCTGCCCTCTGCTCCCTTACCATGGTTTCTAAAGGAAAATCCATTGTTTGTTTATATTAAAGACTGCATTTTCCCAAAGTAACTGTCTGCAATACAGTTTACCTCAATTCTTAGTCCAAACAATGCACATGGTGCCACCGAGTCTACTGTCAGATAGCCGTAGTTATTCCTTTGTAAAGCATGCCAAGAGGACCCTTTGTCATTGCACTGTTAGAGCATCCCAGCAAATGACCAGACTGTATTTATAGCAATGTGTGTTTTGGATTTATAACATTTTATCTCTTAGAGACACAGTGTATTATTTGCTTGGTTACTTTATAATTGTGGTAGCTTCGTGCCACCCACTGTAGGTTGTTCAGCAGTGGTTATTCTAACCACAAATTAAGGAGTTATTTTTCTGTGGTTCACTTATGCATAGGGATGGTATTGCAGGAGTCACTGGAGCCCAAGTTCTATAAACAAAAATTTTAGAAGGAGTTTTTGTCAAACAGACTCACTAGATTGTTCGTACTCAAAACATTTGGGACTAGAGTTTAGATGAGCAAAGCATAATTTGTCAGAACTGCCGTAGGTATATGCTAAGTGCCTGCTGAGTTGCATGGTGGCTGTCTTTTCAGTGGGCTGCAATTCCTATCTCCACAGCGCTGGTTGCTTTTACTTCCTGGGTCCACTTGAGAGTATAATGAGAGCATGTTGCCTCGGAGAATTTAAACAAGTACATACATACATACATATACACATACATACATACATACATACATACACACATACATACATATACACATACACACATACACACATACACACATATGCACATACACACATACATACACACATACAAACACACATATAACATATAGTGTTGAAGCTTCACAGATTTCCCTCAGCAAAACCATTAGCCTTTAAGCATCCGTGTCCTGTGCTAAAATCCTTGGTCTAGAATCTGATGATGAAGGCAAGGCAGCTTTTGCAATGAGCCATGTGTTCCTTGTGGTAGTACTAATGAGCAGTGCTGCTGAACTGGCAGGGACAGAGGTTGTTCTTGTAGAGAATGTCGTAGGATCTCCTCTTTTTCCAACATGTTGGGATGACTCAGGTGGCTGGGCTTGGTAGCAAGGGCCTTCACTGAGCTGCCATGCCGCCTGACCTGGCCCTCCTTCCTCCACTGGTCAGGTGCTGGACTGCAGGCTCGTATGCCCGTGCCTGGCTTATGTGGTGCTGGGTATTGAACCAGTAGATCTGTGCCAGTCCTCTGCCAGCTGCGTCCCTCCCAGCCCTGCCCTCCTCGTCTCTTCTTGCCTTGCATAACTGTTTATTTTTCTTTCAGGAAAGATAATCAAACTTTTCCTCCTTTTGTATTTGTCATTTCAGATATTACTTTACTTGATTTTTTTTAGAAGACACAGTTCATTAGATGTTTTTCTAGTGTTTAAAGTTATTTTGAAAGCTTTCAGTATATTTGAAATTTATGTGGGGGTAAAATTGTGGCCTTATCAGTAATGAACATTTTGTTTTATGGGATTTCTTTCTAGATTCTTTTAGTTATACACACACACACACACACACACACACACACACACACACACACCACCTACCTTTTGTAGTATGGACCTATTTCCATTTACTATTGAAATTAAATAAATAGCTAAAGTTTTCAAGTTGTTTCTGCCTATTTAGCTAGTGACTTCAAAAATTGAAGTTCCTTCCCACACAAATGGCTTTTTTCTCTTAGACAAATTAATACATCACATACACATCCCAACCTTTGTTCTTCCATATTGCTAAGGATAGAGCTCATACACCTAGAGAAGCGCTATGCCAACGCTCTCTAGCCTGCTTGTTATTTATTTATTTTGAGAAGCCAATGTAATTTTAATGTTTGATGTAGCAGAGGAAGCCCGCTGGTTATTTTTTAAGAGGGGAATGAGAATAAGTTCTGCTTATATTATTTTTGAGGAGAGGGTATTACCATAATTGAAAGAAGGAATTTTTAAATTGATTATTATAGTAGAGTTGTTTTATTATTCTAAGGACTAAGAACATTTAAAAGGCATTGGCCACATTTCTTGCTTCTGTGACAAAATACTTGATAAAAGTGACTTAAGAAAGTAAGGGTTTAACGTGGCTCATGGTCTCGGGTACACTCCATCATGGCTGGAAAGGCGCGAGACACACTGCGTCTGAAGTCAGAAGTGCAGAGAGAGTACCGGTGTCCAGCCTCGTTTCTTCCTTTTCAGTTTCAGCCTCTGGAATGGTTCCATCATACTGAGGGTGGGTCTTCCCACTAAGGTAAACTCCATGTAGAGACTCCATCACGAGTATGCCCATCCAGTTGGCCATTCATATTACCCATCATGCCCCGTGTGCTAACTGATCTTCTCTAGAGTTATTTTGGGCTCATGCTAGTATTAGTTCCATTTTATAGTTAGAAGATGACTAAGGGAACAGAAAGGTTGTACAACTGTGCACATCCTGAAAGTATATCTTGTTAGTAGTTTACAGAACCTGGCGTCAGAGCGCATGCTCACAGGTGCCTCATTAGAATGCCTCTTCAGCTCCACAGCTGAAAGTGAATGACTGCCAGTGGCAGGCAGGCAGGCAGGCACAGAGCTTTCACAGAGGACACGACTGTTGGACTTATTCTTAAAGAATGAGTAGTTTCCCAAATAGAGGATAGATGCCAGACAATCAAACTATTCTAAGAAAGTTGTAGAGATAAGAATAGAAATAGATTGGAATCAGATTGTGAATGACTTCTGTTCCTTCAGGGCATCTGGACTTTTATTTGACTGACGAATGCGCATACACACACACACACACACACACACACACACACACACACACACAGAGAGAGAGAGAGAGACAGAGACAGACAACAGACAGAGACAGACAGACAGACAGAATGAGAGAATGAGAACATGTGTGTATGTGCGTGCATGCACCTGTGCAGACTATAGATAGATGTCAGATTTCCTATATTTCCACTTTATATTATTACTGTTACTATATTGTTATATTGTTATTATTACTACTACTATTGCGAGATCTAATCACTAGTAAACACAGAGCTGTACTAGCTGACCAGAAGTCCTCTGGGCTCTTCCTGTCTCTCTCCTCTCCCCTAGGGCTCAGCTACAGTCTCATGCTGCCATACCCAGCTTTTTAGAAGAGGGCAGGAGATCCAAAGTAGAGCCTCATGCTTGCACTAAGTACTTTAACCACTGAACAATCTCCCCATGTCCTAGATTTTATATCAGAGAGCACAGGTTCTATAGCAAGAGCCAAAGATAAATATTTAGCTGATGGCCTTAGAATCAAGGGTGGAGCTGGTTAAAAGACCCTGTCCTAAACTCTAAAGTCATGTATGGGCATCTTTGAGATCTGTGCTATATAGGTTATGAGGAACTAATAGAGGCCTACAAGCAGACAGAATTTGGTTATAATATAATATAATATAATATAATATAAATAATATAATATAAATGCCCTTAGAACTGGGCATTAGGAAAGAATGAAAGAAAATTCACATCTGAGGTCTTTACCAGTACCAGTATTTTTTTGTTGCTGTGATAAAATACCTTGATGAAACACAACTTATACAAGAGTTTATTTGGCTTTATGGTTCCAGGAGAGTCTATAATGGCAGAAGGAAAAGGAAGCTGAGACATCACAACTCAGCCAGACATAGGAACGGGGGCGGGGCCCAGTGGCACTTCCTCTAGCAAAGCTGTACCTCCTAGATTCCGTAACTTTCCAAAACAGCACCGTCAACTGAGAACCAAGTGTTCAAATACACGTCTACAGGAAACATTTCTCATTCAAACCATGTCTGACCCATCGGCTCATGCACGTCTCACAATGCAAAATGCATCTAGTCTGGCTTTACAAATCCCAGATTCTTATCAGCCTCAATACTAGATAGAAGTTCAGTCTCCTCAAGCCCAAGGCGCTCTCATAACTGTAACCCCTTGTAAAATAAAAAACAAAAAACCCAAACCAAATTATATATATACTTCTAACATAAAATAGTGCATAATATACATTCCCATACCAAACTTGTAGCTCAATGTCCAGTATCTGGGGCTTTAGTTTCAAGCATAGCACTACCCCCTCCAGTTCTGTATGCCTTTCAGGATAGAAAATTAGAAGATGTCAAAGTGCATAAACATTATACTGGGAGATAGCCCCATCAAGGAGCTATCTAAGAAGTATAAGTGAGTTGGTACAAAATTTATTATAATGAAAAAGTGCTGCTCATATTTTTTATGGGTTGAGTATATAATCTTGAATTGTGGTAATTAAATATTACTTTTCATAGATGACAAGAACACTTTACGGCCAGACAGAATGTAGACCATAATTCAACCAACTCATGAAAATTCAAGTATTTTTCCACATTATATTATATATCATACATTTGACTACCTTTTTTAGTGTTATTTAATTTTTTCATGGAATTTTCTAAATTTCATGATTTTTTTAACTCAAGAGCTATGCAAAAATAAATTTTAAATTGCCAAACAAGTGAGAATTTTTAATGATTAGTTTCTAGAATAGTTGTATTGGGATGGCAGAAAGTACTACAGCTTTTCACAGCTGCTTCTTTGCTTGGGATTGAGTCAATTTACTTAAATATTTATATACAGTATTTTTGTTTTACACTTCCTTTTATGTACTTTAAAGCTGTGTCACTGCATATCAGAGTTTATATGTCCTGTCTTTCTCATTTTAAAGTGATATATCCTTTTATCTATAATGTTAAAAGCCAAATATGATGGTGCACACCTGAAATCCTAGTACACAGGCTCAGAGGCAGGAGGATGGGCAAGTTTATGGCTAGCCTGGGCCACATAACAATTTTGAGGCCTTCCTGGGCTACCCTTTTTAGTTAAAAGGACTCTGTGTTCTATAAAACCTAGCCCAGGGTTCTGTTTATTCTTTGTGTTTAGCTCTCCTTTCTTTTCTGACTTTGAACAATCAATTCTAAATTGCTGTTTCAGTGATACTAGAAAGTGTCTGGTATTTTAACCTCTGTGTTGATTCTTATAGCATGTACTTGTTCCAACGGCTGTTGGACATGGAGGTCTGATTTAGCATTACTTATAATCAAGGGCATTCACAAACATTTGCGCATGTTTGCAAGTTCAGACTTTGAAGATGCACTGAGTCCCAGCTCTGTGCAGTGAACTCTGTTCATTGTTACTGCTCCGTATCGGTGGTGGTCCACTCAACGTAAGTAGGCATTTGGAAAGTAATAAAAGCAGTGGGTGGTTTTCTTCTCTTTTAAATCATTGTGTGCTTAAAACATTTATCCTTAAGGCAGTTATTTTTACTCATTAATTACTTCTTTGCATTCTTGGAGTTATTGCAAATATAATTAATAAAATTCATAAGCATAAAACTAATTATGGCTATAGTGATGAGGATTTACTTTTACTTTTTGACGCCTAAAGACTAGATATGGTAGCAATTGCCTATTCTCCAAAAAATACACCTTCAGCATATGTAATTCACAGAGTAGTGTTATTTATGGGACTCTAGGGTTTTATGGTTTGCTTCTGTGCCCGATCTTCTACAGCAGTGCCTCCTTGGCCTTGCTAAAAGCAGATGCTTGACAAGTCCCAGTTGCCTTCCTAGGAGTATCAATGAAATGAGTTAGTTGAACATTTATCTTTTGTATTTTCTGTGTGTTTCTGCATTTGGACATGTATCTTTGGAGACCCGAGGACAGTGTTCAGGATTCAGTTCTCTTCTTCCACCCAGTGGGTTCCAGGCATCAAACTCATCCCTGAGCCATCCTGCCAGCTGCTATTATTAGGCTAGACATTGATTTAGATTAGGTGGGCATGTTGAATACACATTGTTTAAAGGTTTTATGCTAGTGGATAGAGAGATAGCTTGATAGGTAAGAGCACTTGCTTTTGAAGCAGAAGAACCTGAGCATGGCTGTGCATCTCTAACCCTCCCGCTGTGCGTGAGACAGCAGAAGGGTCGCTAGGGCTTACTGGCTGGGAGCTGAGCTCCAGGCTCTCAGTGAGAGACCCTGTTTCAAGGAAGTCAGATGAAGAGTGGTAGAGCAGGACACCATGATCTTCTTCTGGCTTCTACCAGGCGCACACACATGTGAGCATGCACCCCTCCCATATGTGTGGGCATTTCACTATTAATATGTTTGTGGGTAGTATCTATGTCTATGTCACAGATGCAGTGACCATAAAACTTCAATCCATTTACTAACAGAAAACAGTCTCTTAGTAAATGAATATCTTCATGGGCACAAGATGTAGTAATCTCGGTCATCTGGAAATATATTTTCTGTTGGGTCATAAACACATTAATCCCCTTGCTTGGGAGGTACAAGTGGCTGTGCTTGCTAACATTAGTTATAAATTTAAAAGTGGTCCTGGTAGCAATTGGGGTTAAACTTGCAGGCAACATTTCAGGAATGCTCATCTGGTGCCAGGCTCTGTTAGGTCCGACACATAATAACCTCTTTTGTCCTCACAGGAGCCAAGGCAGCAGGTATTATTATTATCTCAATGGTTATTTATTGAAACAGAGTAAGAATGTAGCTAGCAGCTGGGGATAGGTAGGGGGGGCTAAAGAGAGCGAGGGTGGGCCATGGGTGCACAGCACAGTAAGGAGAGAGCACTAATGTTCTGTAGCACACTAGCATAACCATAGCATACAGCAGTTCATTATATACTTCAGAATTACCTCAGGAGAAGTTTATAGCTTCTTAACACACAGAAATGGAAATCTCTAAAAAGGAAACATTCATTATCCTGATGTGACCATGATATATTATATGCATATTTTGAATTATAATACTGTACCCTCTCAGTAAGTGCATTTACATGTTTAGATGTAAAAATTAGCAAAATAATTATGACATTTTAAAATGAAGAAATAGCTGGACTCCTCATTTACAGAGGAAGAGAGTGAAGACCCTGGTCAGGATTTTAAGAGATAGCAGAACTGATAATTGGTAGAACCAGATTGGAGTGTAGTTGGACCCTACAAAATGTATGCTTGATTACAGATAAAATCTCCCAAGACATTTTTGGCTTAGGGAAGGAACATTTTATTCAGTCCTTGAGCTGGTGCTCTGGTCTAGCTAGATTTTCATGGCCTGTGTCAAGTAAACCATAAGTCAATGGAAGCTGTTGGTCTGCTGTTTGACTTCTGACTTAGGTTCTTTAGTTTTACACCTGATTAACCTAAGAACGATACAGGAGGAGGAGTGTGTGTGCTTGGGGCATGTTAGCATACATATAAAAGCGAACCAGAAAGGCTTCTGTCAGTCTGGGGAGGCCTCAGAGCCCCACCTGAACCTTGCCTTCTCAACTGCTTCCAGCCCTGACCCTGCTCCTGCACTCTCCAGTGCTGATGGTCCACTTGGCTTCTCTGCTTTGAACCAGTCCAGACTTCTCTTTGTATTTAACACAATCTTGGGGTAGGAGAAGGTTATGTAAGTGACTCATGAGAGAAACACGAAATGTAAAAGAGCAGCACAGTGCTTGACTCAGTACCCTGTCAACACCAAAATGCTGGCGACCCAACTGTTTGGCCTAGCTCTATTTTAATGCAAAAAATGACTTCACTGGGGTAAGAAGTTTTACCTACTGACTTTCCAGCTCTCTCTTGACCTGTCATGTACATATGGGCACAACTGCTGGCCACGGGGACAAGTGTGGAGCATTCTTCCGCCTTCACTTCCTAGGCTCTTTAGCCCGCATTGAGCTGTGAACAGTGGCTGAGGACAAAAGCTGTATACACTGTTCAAACAGAGCACCAAAGCAGCAGTGCACTGAGTCACTCTGCGCTCTGTGTGAGAACTGAGGGGCTCTATTCATTTCCTTTGTGCTGCTGTCTGTCAACAGCGCTGTTTGAGGCAAGGCCTATTGTGCTGGCCAGTGTTTCTTATTGACCTAAGTCTGTGCCTGCTATGTTCCCAGGGTCGAAGTTGCGAGTGAGAGAATGTTTGGAAAGGGGTAATCATAGGCTCGATGCATTTTGCTGTATTGTCATCTGACCTATTAAATCTAAACTGTGGTCTGCGTTAATGCAAACAGGTAATTATATAGTCACAGCTGCAGCTATTGACATCTGGTCACTGCACCCATGGGAAAAATATGTTCTTTTTGTCCTGTGTTTAGATTCTTGCATGCTGGACTTTAATGATTTGTAACTGAAAACAGATAATGGATCAGGATGAGTAAAGGATGACTGAGGTAGACACTTAGAGCCACAGATGATTGCATGTTTCCTTGATAACATGGTGCCTTACCGTGGCTCCGGCCTGAATAATCTTGGTTGAGATTTAAAGTAGTGTAAAATAAAGATAATTGTTATGTTTCCATCCTATATGATCAGAGCATCATGCTAAGTCACCTTTAAATGGCTGCCTCTGGGAATTCGGTGTTAGTTTGTCTGCCCTGTGACTTTAAGCCATTGTGTCTCCCCCAGTGTGAGATGATCTGAAGCAAAAGTTTTGAAAACAGCTGCCTTCACATCCTCTATGCCCCATGAGAAAGAACCAGTTTTATGATAGTAAAAGAAAATGCTCAAATATGTTTTACTTTATGTAAAAACCCACTTTATCACTTAAATCCTCTGCAGTCAGGTTTCCCTCATCTGCACAGGTCATCAGTCTTAGTATTTATTAAAACCCTAGGAGGTGGAGGGCTGTGAGGCGGGTTGCTCTTTGAGAGTGGATGGTGCATTGTCTTCCTTCTCTTTTGAGCTGTCACTAGTGGCATAGTGAAAGTCCTGTAGGGTAAAGGAGAACCAGCCTTCAAGGTCTAGGACCAATTCAAGGTTGTCTAAGGTTTGCACAGTTTGTGTCTCTTGCCTTTGGAGATGCAGTCTCTTCCTAATGTTAGTTAAAAGTTCTGTTGTTGGCCTTGATTGAGAAAGCACTCAGGATGCCCTCAGGTTGGAACTGTTTTTGCATCAGTCCTGTAAGCAGGTTCCTTTGTTTGTTCTTCATAGAGTAAGGCAGGAGATGGGTGTACTGTGCTCTGAATATGTGGGGGTCATTGGGAGGATGGTATTTGATCTTCTTGCATCTAAGATACTGAAGATATAATGATGAATATAAATTCTTATCTGTAGGGAAGTAAGGCCAAATACATTTATTATTATTATACTATCCTTACTACAAGCACATCTTTAAAAAACATGACATAGTGGTTAGATTTTATAAAATAATATGATACAGTAATACACAGAATGTTCGCTCTTTTTTTTTTTTTTTTAAACAAAGTGGGCCACTGAGATCTATTAGCTCTGTTTTGAAAGTACTGTTTTGTGTTAGTGTTACTAAGAGAAGCTGCCACCCCATGTGTGGGACACGGTAGAATTAAGACAGCCGTGCAGAGTGCATGCAGTCACAGTCACTTCTTTAAATGAAAATGGTTTTCAAATTTTTGGAGTGAAATCTGCTTTTTAAAAGAATATTTTCATTTCTTTAATACTGTGTTACATACAGAGTTATTTTCACAGATACCAAGTGTAATCACTTCAAAAGGCTTTTCATATTTGTAAGAAATAACAAACCATATGTCATCTTGTAGATGCCCTGATTTGGAAGGAACATGGCTCTTGGCCAGCAATTAATTAAGTCACCCTTTTGTTTGGGCCATATTGTGGCACTGTTTAGGTGTGAAATCTTCTGTTGTTAGCAGATAGGAGCATTCTTGTGTGCCCCCATGACAGTTTAGAGAAAGCAGTCCGTCTCGGTGCTATGTGTGTGCAGTGTAAATCCAGGAATTATAAGGACAAGGAATTGGGAGTTGCACAAGGTAGAGAAGAAAGTACCGTGATGGTAGATTGAGGACACAGACTTGGCCATTGGCTGGCTTTAGTTGATTGGGCATTGCATCAATCAAGGTTAATAGGAAATTAGAAGCAGGGGTCTGTTGCTAGAGATCACGGAATAAGAAGCGATTTAAGCAATTGTTTGTGTACTGTATGTACTTACTTTAATGTCAGAAAGAGAAGACAATTAGCCCAACTAATGGACTTTCTGCTTTCCTCCTGAATTGCAATTTAGATATTCCTAAGGCATCTTCACATAGAGATCTCTTGTCAGATTGGGCGGGCTCAGTTAGGTTACCTAGTGTTGCTCTGATTGTGCAGCTTTCCTTGCTTCTCGTTAGAGAAGAATTAACTACTATTCAGGATATGGTAGTTAAGCAGAGGTATGGGCCTGGGTCTAGAGATTGCAGTCAGGGAAGGCTGGCCTCAACAGAGAGCTTCCTTTCAGGTTTGACCATTGTCTCAGCTTCCCTCATTGAGCCTCACTGCTGTTGATCTTAGCAAGAGCCCAGAGACGCTATTGCCTAGATTACAATAAGGTTCATGTTTGATCTTTTCATTTTGGAAGGGATAAAGCACCTAGATCTTAAAAGAGTGCTTTTTTCTTTTCTTTTTTTTAATGAACGGCAGTGGCCTTGGGAGTTTCAAAAGCTCTATAATGTTTTGTTCACATGGTAAAAAACGATTCACAACAGACATTGTGATCCACATGCTTGTTTTCTCTTTCTTTAAACAAAAAACTATTTAACTCGGTTAAGTTTGTTTAAATTTAGGATTCTTTTGCATTTTTCTCTAAACTCTATCTTATAAAAGCAAATGCACACATATATTTGGAGGGATTCTGAACCCTATACTTGGCAAGGAAGCTGTCTTTCTCAAGAGCAGGTAGTGAGTGCTAGCCTAGGGGTATGTACATGCAGGCGTACCCATACTCACCCTGCTGTATGTGGGGACAGTCTGCTACACATCGTTATTTGGGGGGTAAGGAAAGATAGCAAAGTATTTCATAAATAACTGTAGGTGGGTGTTGTGAGGGTTAACCATCTGGCATTCTGGTGGCTTAATTAAACTCTGGCATAGAGCCAGAATCTGTAGAAACTAGGTCTGCCAGGGACGACCGCAGAAACCAATGGGTTTCAGGTTCTTGGCAAAGTCTGGAGGCTTCCACAGCAGTCTGTGCTCATGCCTGCCTACCTGGAGTGGGGAAGCGAGCGGCTGTGGACCAGGGCTCAAGCCTCCAGCATTCCCACATTGCACCATGCTTGTTTGGACTTTAAATGGAGGCAAAGAGTACCTGTCTTGTAGCTGTGCTCCTTTTGTGGTTCACTGCAAGGTACTTGGAGCTTCTTGAGGGGGTGGGAAGGAGGTGGCAAGACTGTTAGGAAGCTCTGAGGTTGGCCTGGGTTCATGCTGGGTGGAGGAGGCTTCCTTATGTAACAGGAATTTGAGGTTTGGGAATGATCTGTGATAGCTTTGACAGTATTGAGACGTTTCGGTCAGTAAGTGTTTAGCCCCTACTTTTTCAAAAAGCAAAAGCAGCTGTATTGTTGCTTTATTGACAAAATTTACAATGATTTAAAATACTCCAGACTTTTCAAAATAAAGCATTGTTTTAAATGTATTATTCTTTAAACCTGTGTGCTGGTTCTGTGAATGTCTGAAATGTCAAAGTTTTATCATCACATTAATTTGCCTTAGCTGGCTCATAACCCGGGGTTTTAATGGAGCATCATTGTTGATTGTCCAGACTGAAACCCAGACTGTAAAAGCTTCCATTTTTGTGTGCTGAAAGGTTTCTACATGAAACCATCTCAGAGATTATTGCTTTTGGAACCTCCTTTCCCCTCCTGTTTAAAGTCATCCCATTTAATCTCCTAAAGAGAAATCTAATAATTAAAAACTACATTAGATAAAGATATCAAATAAAGCATAATACATTTTTAGGAAAGGTTCATTATCTTTTATTTAGAAAAGCTAGGGTTTTTCTTTTCTTTTTTGTTTTGTTGTAAGACAGGGTTTCTCAGTGTAGCCCTGGCTGTCCTGGAATGTTCTTTGTAGACCAGGCTGACCTCAAATGCAGAGATCAGCCTATGTCTGTCTCCTGAGTGTGACTCAAGGGGTACACTGGATACCTGGCAGAAAGCTATTGTTTTCTAAACTAACAGCAACAATTAAAATTAAGCAGAACCACCTTCCCACCTTCCTTCCCTGAGAATAAAAATGTGAATTCTTTTATACTTTACATGTTTTGTGTAGCAGGGATCTGCACCTCTCCATCTATCCCAATTCTTTGATGCATTGCTTAACAAATGAGGACATTCATAACAGTATTTTGGACTCACTCACTGCTACAGCTAAAGTTAGATAGCAAGAAAATATTAGTTGGGTTGCCTTTGCTGCACTGGGGACTGGCTTACAGTTCCAGAGAATCAGTCCATTATCATCATGGCAGGCAGTGTGGCAGCAAGCATGGCGCTAGAACACTAGCCGAGAGCTGCTTACTCACCAGCAAATAGAGAATGAAAGACTGGGCCTGGCATGGGCTTTAGAACCCTTACAGCCCACCCCCAGTGAGGTACTTACTCTGCCAAGGCCACACCTACTAACAAGGTCACACTAGTCCTCCTGGGCCTCATCTAACAGTGCTACCCCCTGTTGACTAAGCATCCAAATATATGAGCCCAAGGTTTTAATTCTCATTCAACCACCCAGCATTCACTCACAGAGTATCTGGGTTTTCTTTCTTTACATCTTTTCCAAACTGTGTTACAACCGCACAACTGTTTTCAAGGCAGTGTTGATGAAAGGACTCATAATGAACTCTTACTAACCTCAGTTGTATAATTTGCCTTATGCAGGGTAGTTGAGCAAAACTAAACTAGTTTTGACACATTTGATTAATCTTGGAACATTTCTTATAAGAACTCTTGTATACCAGTGATGCAGTGAGTGATAATGAATGCCTATCACATTTGTTAGTTCTTTAGCTGTATGGACAAACAGGCACGCACTCACCTATTCATTATTGGTATTGACCCACCCATCATGAAGTTTTGGTCCTCCCATCCTATATTAAATAGTATAACTAGTTGGACAACTTGATTTATGGCTCCACTAAATTCTAATGTTTCTCTGTTTCTCTAAATCGAGCTGATGCGTTTATAGGCAATAGTGGGGCGTGAGATCTCCCACTATTACTGTGTTGGAGTTAATCTGTAGCTTTACATAGAGAGGGTTTGTTTTGTGAAACTAGGTGCATTTGTGCCAGTGCACATGTTTAGAACTGTACATATCCTCTTGATAGCTTGTTCCCTAGTAAGTATGAAGTGACCTCTTTATTGCTTCTGACTGGTGAGTTATATTTACTCGTTTCCTACTCCACTTCCATGAGGTACTCTTTCCATCCTTTTACGCTGATGCTGTGTCTGATTTTGTGGCAAAGTGTGTTTCTTGGAGTCAACAAAAAGAAGAATCCTGCTTTCTAATACTAGTCTATGTCTCCTTATTAGTAAATGAGACCATTAATATTCCGTTATTATTGAGAGGTGTGTGTTAATCCGGTCGTTTTGCTGATATTGTGTCTTCTTAGCCCTCATTTGCTCTTTTGTTTACGTTTCCCCCTGTGGGCTCCTAGGAAGGCTCTTACCCTTCCTTCCAGCACTCTCTGTAGAGTTCACCTAGTTATTATAATCCTCTTTAGTGTATCTTTATCAGAGACAGCTTTTATTTCCCCTTTAATCTTAATAGATAGTATTAAAGGTGTAAAATTCAAGGTATATAAGATATAATACTGGGCGGCCATCTGTGAGCTTTCGGAATTTGCAGTGTGTCTTCCAAGCCCTTTGGGCTTTCAAAGTTTCATTGAATTCTTCTGGTCTGCCTCTGTGTGTGATTTGACTTTTCACTCTTAGTGCTTCCAACCCCTGCTCTGAAGCCTGTGTTTGTAGTATTTTAATCATGTTAAGTGGCATTTCTTTTCTGGTCCTATTTGATGTTCTTTGGACCTTTGAAGCTGGATAGGTTTGTTTTTCTCTAGATTTGGGAAAAATCTATTTCAATGAAAATATTTACCATGCCTTTGGCCTGGAATTTTCTATGGCCATAATTCACAGATTTGGTATGTTCATGGTATACCAACATTCCTGTTCCATTCATGTTTTTTTTTCAAAAATATTTGTATTTAGTGTTACAATTCCTCTACCTTACGTTCAAGTTCTGATATTCTGTCTTCTACATGATCTATTTTGTTGGTGAGACTTTCAATAACCAAACACTGTTGAACAAAAAATGGGTTAGTGAAGAAATGAAGAGAAGTAAATGAAACTAAAACACACATCAAAATCCGTGGGGCACACTGAAGAAAATCTTAAGAGAAGAGCTTATTGCCCCAAGTGCTTACATTGCTTTGAGAGAAATTAATAGTTTAATGTTCACTTTAATGCCTTGGAGAAACAGGAACAAACCAAATCCCAGAGCAGTCATTGGGGAAAATAATCAAGATCAAGACAGAAATTAATAAAATTAGAGAAGAAAAGGGACACATTTCAACAGACATCAGTGAAATTAAAAAACACTGTAAAAACATACCTTGAAACCTTTTATTTCACTAGGTTGGAAAAATGTCTAAAAGAAATTAAATTTTTAGACATATATAACCTACCAAAATTAAATTATGATTGGGTAAATAATTTAAATAGACCTATAACTAGCAGGATTGAAGTAATAAGAAAAACAAAAAGAAGCAGAAAGCCCAAGACCAGATAGATGGTCACTGCAGAATTGTATCACACACCAATAGTACTAAAATCGGTCTATAAGAAAGGAACAGGATGCTATCACCCTGACACCAAAATCAAATGGAAACATATACACACAGAGAGAAAAATAGAAACGTATTTCCTTTATGAACATAGAGCATAAATTCTCAATAGGATACTGGCAAATTGGGGCTGGAGAGATGGATGAGTGGTTAAAAAAACTTATTGCTCTCAAAAGAGAGAACTGAACCTGTGTTCATTTCTCAGCACCTACATGGCAGCTAACAAAGGTCGGTAACTCCAGTTTCTGGGTATCCAATCTTTTCTCTTAGCCCCTGTAAGCATTATATGCACATGATGCACATGCATACAAGCAGACAAAATACTCATACACTCTGAAATGTAAATAATTAGATCTTTAAAACATACTAGCAGATCCCATGCAGAGTCACATTGAAAATATCATTCATCATGATCAAGTTAGTTTCTTCCAGTGATGCACAGATGGTTCAATGTATATAAATTGATCAATGAAGTATATCATGTGCCTGTAATGGTGGACTCAAAGACAGAAATCACAGGGTTATCCCAATAGACACAGAAAAGCCCTTGCTCTGTCATCTTTTAGATAGAAGTCATGAAGTAGCTAGGGAGGGAGGTGTCAAACATTAATATAATAAAGTTTATGTACAATAAATCTATATTGTATTCAGTTTCATGCTAAATAGAAAAAAAAAAAAACCTCAAAACATTCTCACCAGGCTCAAGAATGAGAAGGATGTCCATTCTCTCCACTTCTGTTCAATATTGAACCTGAAATCCTAGTTAGAGCAGTATGACAAGAGACAGAAATAAAAGGAATACAAACAGGAAAAGAGGTCAAATTCTCCCTGACCTAGTGTCATTTCTGTTGCTGTGATAAAATGTCCTGATCACAAGCAGCATAAGAGTTTGTTTTAGCTCACAACTCCGGGTTAGTCTATCATAGCAGGGGCATCAGTATGTGCTTCCTCATGCTGAGCACACTCTCTTATACAGTTCAGGATTTCTTGCCTAAGGAATGGTGCAGCCCATAGTGGACGGGGTCTTCCAATATCAGTTAACGCAATCAACACACTATGCCACAGAACTGCACACAGCCAACCTGATTTAGGTGACCCTCATTGAGATACTCTTTCTAGGTAATTCTATATTGTGTCAAGTTGATAATTAAAACTATCTATCTATAAATCCTTATTTACAGATGATGTGATTTATACTTAGAAGACTGTAAAGACTCCACCAAAAAAATTCTTGCAGCAAAATGGCAAGATACAAAGTTAACACACAATCATAAAATCAGTGCACTTCCTATATTCCGATGACAAGCATACTGAAAAGTAAATTAAGGAATCAATTTTTCAGTACTATTTCAGTACTCCCCTCACAAATGTGGGACATAAAACCATGTCAGGAAGTTTGGTAAGGTAGAGCAGGCTGAGACCCGGAGACTCGGTGGGTGCACACCTAAGGCTTAGGCAATTCCCAGCTCCCTGTCAGGCTCCTGACTTGGAACACTTGCCATGCTTGTCACATAAAAGAAATGTGACCTGTGGTCATGTATGCTCAAGACGGAATTCTCCATGTTAGTGAGCTACCTAGAGGCCTAGAGGGTATAGCCAATAAGCTTTCCTTCCCAGACATTTAATCTCAGGCCCATTCTGAGAAGTGGGGTATGGTGTTATGCATCCATTTCCACCATGACAATAAACTGGCTCTTTTCACCAAGATTCTCCATGGGGGGCGATGTGGAAGGCCTTTGCCTACAGAGCCACAGCCTAATGGCCCATGGAGGGCCTCTCAGTGCTCTCAGCCACAACCACCACCAGCCCTACATCTGACAAGCTAAGACAAGCTGAACTCCCCCTCCCGTGACCCCCAATCCAGTTCCTGCTTTCCCATACCTAAGACTGCGCTTTCCCACCCCTGGAGCAGTGCCTAGGTGCTTTCCTAAGGCTTAGCACCTGCCCCAGCATGGGGTATGCGCAGTCAAACTCCCCAAGCCAGTTCCACCTCCCCAATCGAAATGGCCATGCCCAGCAGTGGAGCGGACACGGGCCCACAACCCTGCACACAGTACCTGGGAATAAATTTAACCAAGAAACAAAAGGCCTCTACAACAACAACAACAACAACAACAACAACAACAAAAAGTTTAAAATGGTAAAGAAAGAAATGAAGGGAGACACACAAGACTGTTAGATCTCTACGGTCACAGATCGGAAGGACTAATATTGTGAAATTAGACAGTCTATTAAAAGCAATGTATAGGTTCTGTACAGCTCCAATCTAAATGTTAGGGTTATTCTTCACATATACAGAAAAAGAAAAAAAAAGAAGTCTTAAAGTGTATATGAAAGCACAAAGGCCAAAGGGCGGCTAAAGCAATTCTGAACAAAGAGATTGTTGTAGGCAATCCTACTCCTGATGTCAAGCAGTACTACCGAGCAGTGGGAAACAAAGCGCATGGTATTGGCACAGTCGCACGCTCAGATCAGTGGAACAGGGTGGAGGGCTATGAAACTACAGTTGCCTGCAGCTTTGGAAATCAGTCTGGAGGATTGTCAAGGATCCTCTGACCCAGCAACACCACTTTGAGCAGGTTCCCAAAGGATCCAAATCATACTCTAGTGATATCTATGCAGCCATCTTCAGTACTACTCTTTCACAGTGAGTAGGAAATTAGATGCCCAGCAACGCTCAGTGGATAATGAAAATGTGGTACATATACATGATGAAATTTTATCCAGCATGAAGAAAGATGGGCAGAAACTTGAAGCTAAATATATGAACTGGGTGGGAAGGGGAGCTATACTGAGAGTTAACTCTGTCTTGGTAGAGCAAACACTTCATGGTCTGTCTGTCTGTCCCTGTCCCTCTCTCTCTCTCTCTCTCTCCTCTCTCTCTCTCTCTCTCTCTCTCTCTCTCTTTCTCTCTCTCTCTCTCTCTCTCTCTAGTTTCTGTTCTTTAAGTTCTGTTTGTTTAACATGGAGTACCTGTGAAATCCAGGAAACTAGGAAGTGGGCACCTGACAGGATAACTTAAGAATGGGCATAGCACAATAAAGGTAAAAGGAAAATAAAGAGGGAAGATTACAGGTGAAAGGGTTTAAGTAGGGCAGACTATGGGGCAGCGGTTAAGGAGATAAGGGAGTGGGGGTGTTAATGAAAATGAGGGCATGTAAAAAGGCCATATAGAAACCTACTATCTTATCACTCCAATAAGATATACAAAAGAGATTGAAGGGAGTTGCCTTTTGTGGGCAGGTAACATTGCTTCCAGAAGCATGGTTACTACATGCATTCCCAGTGCCAGGCATAGAAACCCCTGCAAGGACTGGACAGGGGTTATTCACAACTATTCAGACGTATTGTTCCTCTTGCTTGCTCACCAGAACTTGAATGTAAGACCCTATTGCTGAAGACAGCACATACCCAGATGTAGAATCCTCAGTTTCCTTCCCAGCACCATGTCTGTCTGCATGCTGCCATGCTTCTTATCATGATGATAACAGACTAAGCCTCTAGACTGTAAAGGAGCCCCAATTAAATGTTTCCTTTACAAGAGTTGCTGTGGTCATGGTGTCTCTACACAGCAATGCGACCTTAAGATACTCTCTTTGCAGGTAATTTTGATGACTTCAGACTTATAGCTGCCCCAGATACTGAGGACAAATGACACTTCATGACTCAGCCCTAAACAAGGCATTACACTGCCTCCTGTCTGGCTCAGGGAACATGGAACGAATGGGGAACGTGGAAGGGCCGAGGGATGGGAGGGCTGTGGAACACTAACCGTTTACACTGGATACAGACACGTGGTCTGCGGTGAACCTGCACAGGCCTGCAGGACACTGTCCTGTCAACAGCCGTCATGCCAGGCTCAGGTGCTCATGGGTCACTTCTCCCTAGTGCTGAGCCACTGGCTAGTGATTGTTTCTGTGAGGGGGAAATGTCTTCAGTTATGTATGCACTACCCAGCCTTCAGGCTCACAAAACAGCTACTCTTAATTTTCAGAAACATTGTAAGAATGGCCAGCACAACTAAACTCATCAAAAGACTGTCATCTTAACCCACCGAATACAACTGTACATACAGAATAAAGCTATACCTTGCTTTGTGTGTACATAAAACAACATCATGGTTTGAAAAGATAGTTTTTAATGATGTTTTATTTTCTATATTTTTTATTGTTTTATTTACTTATATTCCAAATGTTGCCTCCAATTCTGCCCCCCAAGAATTTTTCTTCATGTCTCTATAGCATCCTCTCCCACTGAGGCCAGACAAAGCAGTCCTCTGCTACATCTGTGCCAGGAGATACAGACCAGCCTGTGTATGCTCTTTGGTTGGTGGCTCAGTCTGGGAGCTCCCAGGGGTCTGGGTAGTTAATACTGTTGTTCTTCCTTTGGGGCTGCCCTCCCCTTCAGCTCCTTAAGTCCTTCCCCTAACTCTTCCACTGGGGTTCCGACATCAGTCCAATGCTTGGCTGTGGGTATCTGCATCTATCTCAGTCAGCTGTTGGTAGAGCCTCTCGGGACAGCCATGCTAGGCTCTGTCTGCACACACAGCTCGGCATCAGTAATAGTGTCAGGGGTTGGTGCCTGTGCATGGGATGGATCCCAAGTTGGGCAGGTCACTGGATGGCCTTTCCTTCAGTCTCTGCTCCATTTTTGCCCCTGCACTTCTTTTAGACAGGAACAATTCTGCGTCAAAAGTTTGAAAGGTAGGTTGGTGACCCCACCCCTCCACTGGGGCCCTGTCTATGTCCTGGAGGTGGCCCCTTCAGGTACCATCTTCCCACTGTTGGGCATTTCTGCTAAGGTCATCTCCATTGAGTCCTGGGAGCCTTTTACATCTCAGGTCTCTGGGGCTTTCTAGAGGTTTCCCCGCCCCACCCCTCACAACTGCATATTTCCATTCATTCTCCTGTCCCTCTAAGCTTCTCTCCTGTCTCCCCAAGATGCCTGATCCTGTCCCCCTTTCCTCCTCCCTCGTCCCTCTCCCCTCTCCCACCCAGTTCCCTCCCTCCCTCTGCCTCCTGTGATTTATTTGTTCCCTCTTCTAAGTAGGACTGGAGCATCCACACTTGGTTCTTCCTTCTTTTTAAACTCAGTATGGTCTGTGGGTTGTATCCTCTGTATTCTGTACTTTGGGCTTACATCAGTGATTACATACCATGCATGTTTTTATGGGTCTGGGTTACCTAGCTCAGGATGATATGTTTTAGTTCTATCAATTTGCCTGATATCTTTGTTTTAATAGCTGAGTAGTACTCCATTGTATAAATATACCACATTTTCTGCAACCATTCTTCAGTTGAGGATCATCTAGGTTGTTGCCAGTTTCTGGCTATTACAAATAAGGCTGCTATGAACACAGTAGAGCATGTGTCCTTTTGGTATGTTGGGGCATCCTTTGGATGCCCAGGAGTGGTATAGCTGGGTCCTCAGGTAGTACTATGTCCAATTTTCTGAGGAACCTCCAGACTGATTTCCAGAATGGTTGTACCAGCTTGCAATCCCACCAACAATGGAGGAGTGTTCCTTTTTCTCAACATCCTCCCCAGATAGTTCTTTATATCAAGAGAAATCCTTTAGGTGCCTAGCTGAATCTCTTTCTTATACAGTTGTCCTTTTGTCCATTTTATCTGCTGATGCTTCATGCCTTAAGATTTATATGTGATTAGTAGGATTCCACTAGCTTTATTTTAGTGTTTACATGATGCATTTCTGCAGCTTACATTGTTTAAAGTGTGGTTCTTACAAGCAGTATGTCATTAGGCTTTGCCCAGTCTGCCAGTCCATGTCTTTTCATTGGAGTACTTCCTTAGTCGTTTGAAGATTTGTGGGACTACTGTATTTGTGTTTAAATTAGCCACCTTTCCCCTCTTTCTCTATTAGTAAACATATGAAATAGGAATCATTTCTAGCAACTAGGAATATGTAAGCAGAGGACCCTTTCTCTAAGGATGTAAGACTTTGGCGTAAAAGAAGGATTGGCTATGTATCTTCTATGAGATTTCCAAGAAGGAAAAGCCTAAACATAGGTGTTTTTTACTTTAATTAGGGTTTGAATCAAATGTAGCCTAGGAGCTTGTAGGGGAGGAGAAGTAGGTCCTTATGCCCCAGGCTCCAGCCCAGGGACAGCCAGCACATGGAGGGCAGGGAAGAACATCCGACTTCTGAGATGGAACCTCAGCTGCATGAGATGCTCAGGGCATTGCTGCCCTCAGTCTTCTAGAGTGCCTGGCATCCATGTACAGTCTCGGCAGATGCACATCTGAGAGAGGGAGGTTTGGGGTTTGCACACACAAGACAGAAAGGTGGTCTACCATCTGGATCTGCTTGCTTCCCAGAGACTCAGAAGCAACAGGAACTGGGATGTAGCTGGGCTGGACTATTTTAAGGGATTGGCTCACACCATTGTTGAGGCTGGCGAGTCTGAATTATGTAGGACATGATAGCAGGCAAGAGTGGATACTGAAGTTTTGAGACAGAATTTCTTCTTTCTGCAGGAAACCATGCAGTTTTCCTTAGTCTTACAGCTTACTAAATGATACCCATTATAAGACTGAGAGTAACTGTAGATGTTACACTCTGCAGAGTAAATTTACAGTAATGTCTAGACTTGTGTTTGATTAAATTACTGGGTACCATAGCCTAGCCAGGTTGATACAGGAGATTAACCATTGTACCATGCGCGACAATGCAGAAGCAGCAGCAGAGTCGCAGAGGTATTCTGCATGGCAGAGCTCCTACGAGGGAGCAGAGCATCTGCTCTTGAGGAGCAGTGCACCTGTGCGAGGTCACAAGGTCTCCACTCCAGACAGGCACTGTGGAGCTGTGTGTGCTCGCAGGAGGCACCCACAGTATACCATAGTGTCCTATCCCCCTCCAAATACACAGGGAAGGGAGAGACAAGTAGCCACACTGCCCCGGGGATTCTACACAGAACAGAACCACGGTGCACATAGCCACCGGAGAATTAAAGTGACTTTAATGCATTAATTAATTAATTAGTGCATCTCCATTGTGCTTCTCTAAGCCTGTGGTCTTTGTCTTTTTGTTGTTGTTTAATTGCTCAAGTTTATGAGTTACAGTGTGATAGTGATACATCTATAAAATACGTAATGAGTGGTCTTTATTTCTACTTCTTAATCGCTCTAAAAATGCATATAAAACGAGCCTTTTCTGTCTCGTTTTCTACTTTATTTCTCATCTTTCCTAAAAAGAAATTTGAATAGTCACTTTTGATTTAGTTCATATAAGTCATGCAGTGACTGTTTCTTATTAACTTCTCAGATAGGGGCAGTCAGTTATATTGCAACAGTTATATTCTGCCACTGTGACCTAAACTTGCCTGCATAGACCCATAAGAGCAGACACCATTCCACCCAGCCTGTGACAGCTTCACTCAGGAGATTCACTGCCCTCTATGGTGGTGACAAGAGCTGCACATGCTTGGTTCCAGAATTCTCCCAACTAGAGTCTGAAAGGCAAGAGAGGGCTGCAACCCGCTGAGCTCTGCAGCTGCTGCTTGCTGTCTTCCACTGTGAGAGCACCTTTCTGACAGGTTCTCAGGCTCAGCTCTCAGCCAGAACAGGATCAGCACAGGGACCTTCGCACTGACAGCTGCTCCGTTAATCAGTGCTCTGACTTCAGCTGCATGGCTTCTCAAGAATCTTAATTAATTTTCTCACTACCAAACGTTATCTCTTTTAAAAAGCTATCATCACATACTTTCACTGGTTTAATTTTTTTACCTTAAGAGATTGTTAGTTTTCACAAAATCACCAATATTTCTGTTTCCAGTCTGCTCTTGGATGCTTTTACCTAGCACAGATTTGTCAAATTTACCAAATTGTAAATGCTACTGACCACGCTTCTTACCACCAGCACCAGCAGCACCACCACCATCCAGGAATAGATGATGTACTTTGTAGAAGTAGGCAGTTCTCAGGAGAGGTGTGCACAGCCTGCTGTTTGGCTATGGGACCTTGAAACTTTTAGATGTGTAAGACCCACCCTCTGATGAAGACTCCAGCAAGCAGCTAGGAGGAGATTGGCTCAGTGGCCCAGACTTCTCTATCGCTGTTGCTCTGTCGTTTCTGCAGGTTAGCCTGTCATGTGAGGCTCCAGTCCTTTGGGCAATGTAGATCCTGTCCACGGAATGCTTTCAAGAAGAGCATTTCTGTCATTACATGAGAATATATTACATATTCCTTCAGAATATGCCACATTCCTACCCCAATGTAAAACTGCCTTCCTTCCCTCTGTTGATGTAGGGTGCAGGTCAATGATGATGCCATCTCTGACAATTAGAAGACAGAGAGGGGAAAGGGGCTTACTAGAAACAGCATTCTTCCAATAGCCTCCCTTTATCTGTCAGACAAGTTCATCTCAGTCTAGGGAAGTAAAACAGTTTCTATCTGTGATCAGGAAAATGACTGGAAATGTTTCTATTTTGGAATGAGGTGTTTTTGAATGGCTTGATTTTTAAAAATAGGATGTGTAATACATCAAGTCCACTTGGAGTCTTTTGGGGACATCACAAAGGAATGAACATTCTTTTCATAAGCATAGACAGACATGCAGTTAAAACACCTACACACAAATAAAAGTTAGACATCATATTCAGAGCTGACAGTACTATGCGAAGAAAAGGAAATGTCTGTTTCTTATGTATCTTTTAAGAAAGAAAAATTTCTCACAAGTTTCTCTGAACATGATTCCTTTATACATTGTTCACCAAAATTATATCTTGTGCTTAAATGTAAAATAATACAGGTGTGAGTGTGATTGATTTAGACACATCACAACCTGCCTGGGTTGAGCCTTGCACATGCTAGGCAGGCACCAAGCTATATCCCAGGCCTTTTTGTATTTTTCATTTGAGCTAAGATCTCACTAAGTTGTCCAGATGGCCCTTGAATTTACAGGCTTGTGCCTCCAGGACTATAATTTAAGGGCTCCAATGCCACTTATTATAAAGTACAAAAGTACCAGGTTATTGATTTTCTTTTTTGACTATACTCTTGAAACTGATTTTTAATACATGGAGACCATTATGAACTTTCAACCTGAAATGATGCCTTTACAACAGAAACTTGTCATGTGAATAAAAAAGATCTATTTTATAAATCTATAATTAATGATTTACTGGTCATTATTTCTTTCCCATTTTGTAAAAAGCTATCTATAGAACATTTAGAAATGACATAAGAACAAATGGAAGAAAGAAACTCGTAGTTCTTGGAGGTGAACACTGAAGATGTGGTAACATGTTGCATCTTGGAGATTTGTTTCTCACATGGGAAGAGATGTTCTGTTTTAGTTTGTAGTGGGTGATTAGGGGAAAGTCCAGACAAACTCTGAACTTACAATTCTCCTGTCTCCAGCTCTAGGGGTGCTGAAATTAGGGGCATGGTACTTGTAATAGCTAGCTCTAATTTGGTGAAATCAATTCTTTCTGTAAGATTTAAACCTTAGAGTGAACATTAAACTTTATTGCAATTAAATAAATCAGACTCCTTAGGCTAGGAGGATTGTGGTAGTTTGAATAAAAATGCTCCCCCCATAGGCTCATATACTTGCTTAGTCCTCAGTTGATAATTTGTTTGGGAAGGATTAGGAGGTGTGGCCTTGTTGGAGGTGTGTCGCTGGTTATGGGCTTTGAGGTTTCAAAAGCCCATGACAGGTACAGGTCCAGTGTTTGTTTCTCCCTCCCTCCTCTCCCTCTCCCTCCCTCTCCCTCCTCTCCCTCTCCTCTCCTCCCTCTCCTCTCCCTCTCCCTCTCCCCTCTCCTCCCCTCCCTCCCCCTCCCCTCCCCTCCCCCTCCCCTCTCCCTCCCTCTCCCCCTCCCTCTCTCCCTCCCTCCCCTCTCCTCTCCCCTCCCCTCCCTCTCCCCTCCCCTCCCTCTCCCTCCCTCTCCCCTCCCTCTCTCTCCCTCCTCCTCTCCCCTCCCCTCCCTCCTTCTACCCCCATTTCTCTCCCTCCCCATTTCCCTCCCTCCCCCTCCCTCCCTCCCCTCCCCCTCCCTCCCCTCCCCCTCCCCCTCCCTCTCCCCCTCCCTTCCCCCTCCCTTCCTTTCTCCCTCCCCCTCCCCTCCCTCCCTCCCCTCTCCCCTCCCTCTCCCTCTCCCTCCCCCTCCCCTCTCCCTCTCCCTCCCTCCCCCTCCCTCTCCCTCTCCCTCCCTCCCTCACTCCCTCCCTGCCCCAGCATGTAAAGCTCCCAGCTACTACTCCATTGCCATACCTGTCTGCTCCCTACCATGATGATAATGGGCTAAGCATCTGAAACTGTAAGCAGGCCCCTATTTAAATGCCTTCCTTTATAATTTGCCTTGGACATGGTATCTCTTCACAGCAGTGGATCAGTAAGACAAGGGTCATTTATACTTTGACTGGTACAGTTAATATAAAAAGGAAAGATTGTATATATCTACTTCTTTGCCTTAAGTACAATATATTAAAGTTGCAGTTCAAGAATACTATACAATGTAGCATATCCATGTAGACTATTGTGAGTGGTAAGGTGAGGGTAGAGATTCTTACCATGCAAGCCTGGCCACCTGACTTCAGTCCCCTGGCTTTCCACTCCTGCACTCACCCGCTTCCTTTTCTGTAACCCACGAAGTCCTTTTGTGCTGCTGCCAAGCACTCATGGTGTGGAGCTATGCACTTCTGTGGTTCAGCCTTCCAGGTCCACTCCTAAAGAAAGAAAACCGCCCCTCCCTCTCCAGAAGCCGTCAGTTGTCAGTAGCTTCTCAGCTGTGGGTGGGGGCTCAGGAGCCCTTCCGTCTTTCGTGCTGCCATGTTGGTTGACTTGGATCTTGTGCAGATCTTATGTAGTCAGTCACAGTGTCTGTGCAGTCGTGAGTGGTCCTGCCACGTCTGAAAGATGACTTTTGCTCCGGTCCTTCCTATCCCTAACCCTTGGCTCATAACAATGGTGCACTTGTTTTCCGCACTTTAAGCAGCTGTGAGTGTCTGTGGTAACCATCATCTACCGTACAAATACATTTCACTTATGAGGTCTGAGAACTAATGGATCTATGGGTATAAGGGTATGAATGTAGAGGAAAATTTGATAATATGCCCATTTAGCAAAAATAATACACTCAGGGAGCCTTGAGTTCCTCAACCATGGATTCTTGGCCACATTTACAGTACCATGAATTTCTTTTCATGGAGTCAGCCTTAAATCCACTCAAAAAAAAATTATAGTTGTTTAACTCCCCCCTCTGCACACAGACACAGATACAATTTCATCCATGGGCATATCCTGCCATATTGGTTATTATTATAGCTTGTAGCTCCCAGGGTTCACAGTTGGGTAAGCCTGTTGATGACCAGCAAACACCCCCCCCCACACACACACATACATACATACACTCTCCCCCAGTAGCCTTCATAGCACCTTCCAGTTCTGTGAAAGCAGGGCCAATGTTTCCTGGTTAGTACCAACTTGATTTATCCATGCATTATAATCAAAATGTATGGTATCTTCAGTACTAGGGTTTTACCAAAAAGTTCTGGTTGCCAACCAAGAATAGTTGCAGTAGCCTGGATTACCTGGGGATCTGTAGAACACCCCTGACTAACAACTAGAGGGAGGCAGCCCACACCTAGCACTTTTTATTTGACAACCTCTGGCTCCTAGGACATATCCCCCCCCCTCTGCATATAAAATAATATAAATGAAACTTATAAAATTTGTGAGTTTCTTTATGGTTCTTCACAACAACTCCATATAGCAGCATTACTGAGAATTCAGTTATAGTGAAATGCATAGTAAAGCAGTTAATCCGTGCCAGAAAACAGTAGTTTGTAAATTTTATACCTCAGATTGTGGGTATATCTTTCAAAGCAATTTAGATCTTAGAACTTACTGTAACAGACCCATGTTAAGTTTTTATTAGTTCTTTGAGAATTCTCCGTATGCTTGGGTCCTGTCAGCCTTCTCTCCTCACTCTGTACAGATCTTCTACCACTTTCCTTCCCTGCCCATTCAGCTTTCTGTCCTGTCTGCATCCTTGCTGTTGGTTTTTTCCCCAAACTCGTCATGCCCAATTTCTGCTACCCTTGGATATGTGGCCTTCCACTGGAACACAGTTGAGTTACCTTGGGCCACACTCTGACATCTGCCAACTGCCAGTGCCTTCTCAGCTTGACGTGGGACATCCTGCCCATCTCTTGGCCATGTATGTACATAACTTGGTTGTTATCGTGTTTGCCTAGTATACACAGTCTGGATTTAATCCCTAGCACCATATAAGCCAGGTATGTTGGTGTATTCCTGCAATTCTAACACTAGGGTGGTGAAGGCAGAATTCATAGTCATCCTTGGCTATAAAATAAATTTGAAACCAGACTGGAATGCATGAGACTTTATCTCAAAAAAAAAAAAAGAGTAATGTCATATTTTTAATTACCTAACCTTTTAATGGTGAGAATACAACTATTCTAACAAAATGATTTGTTTTCTTTGAACTTGCCAGGCTTCTCTGCACAGTGGGCGTGGTCAAGTTTACTTTTCAAAGGTAATTATCAGTCTCTCTTGACTTTCTACATTTGGCCCAACACATCCTGCCTGCTTCAGGTAGACTTAGATAGCTGACTATTGCCAGATCATAGTTTATGGTTATCTGCTTGTGATTTCAGGTGTGTGGTGTTGAAAACAGTGAGATCAAACTAGAAAAGGGTACCATATAGTCAAGGTATGCAGCTTGGGTGATTTTACTTTGGGAAGTGGTATTAGGAATTGAAGGAAAGAATGGACTCACAGTATAATTAGACAAACAGTGAACCAAGAAATTGGCCTTTTGAGTGAGGTCAAGGTAGTTTTTAGATTTCAATCATGGATCATGTGAAGGCTTAAAATTTAATACAGGTAAGTGCAGCCACCTTCTCCTTTATGAATTACTAAAGTTGCCATATCATGGTCCCCATGCTCTTTGACATTCTTTCCGTCAAAGGGGTCACTTTGTCCTTCAGTGTGTACTGTAAAGCTCTTGAGCCTTACACTGCAGCAGCAGTGGTCTTATGCTAGTTGGGAACTGTGGGTTTTAAAAGCATCCACCTACCTCTTACAGTGCTTTACAGTATATAACCACCATCACTGAAGAGTCCAAATTTCCATGTCCTATTCAGAAAGGTTCACGTGGTCAGCAGCTAACAGTCGGTGATAAACTTGTCTTTTGTGTGAATGAGACATCTTTACAGTGGGTCTGCCATCCTAAACCCCATCACTGCAAGAGACTGGAGTAGAGCAGAATAAGTGATTGCTCTTGTTTCTGCCATTGAGCTTCAGGGTGGTTTACGGTCTAGCAATATCCTATGTGTCTGTCTGGAAAACCCTTTTCTACTTTGGGATCATCCCAGTTTATGTTGGCGTATCCAACACCTGGTCTTTCTCAGCTTCCGTAATGGATCTGATATTTACTGTTCTTGGTGTGGCAGAGTACGTCATGGAGACTGAGAATTTGCTATAGTATTTTTTTTTTTATTGAGTATTTCTTATATACATTTCGAGTGTTATTCCCTTTCCCGGTTTCCGGGCAAACATCTCCCTCCCCCTTCCCCTTCCTTATGGGTGTTCCCTTCCCACCCTCCCCCATTGCCGCCCCCCCCCCCCAACAGTCTAGTTCACTGGGGGTTCAGTCTTAGCAGGACCCAGGGCTTCCCCTTCCACTGGTGCTCTTACTAGGATATTCATTGCTACCTATGAGGTCAGAGTCCAGGGTCAGTCCATGTATAGTCTTTAGGTAGTGGCTTAGTCCCTGGAAGCTCTGGTTGCTTGGCATTGTTGTACATATGGGGTCTCGAGCCCCTTCAAGCTCTTCCAGTTCTTTCTCTGATTCCTTCAACGGGGGTCCTATTCTCAGTTCAGTGGTTTGCTGCTGGCATTCGCCTCTGTATTTGCTGTATTCTGGTTGTGTCTCTCAGGAGCGATCTATATCCAGCTCCTGTCGGTCTGCACTTCTTGCTTCATCCATCTTGAGACTGAGAATTTAAAGGTGTGCAGTTTGATCCTGGGGAGGTAGCACAGAGGGTAAGAGTGCTTGTTCTGCAGACACAAGGCTGTGGGCTCAGTCCCCAGCATCCATTGAAAAGCTGGGCATGGCTGCAGATCCTGTGACCCTACCACCAGGAGACCAGGGTAGAGTCAGATCCTAGGAGCTTATTGGCTGGGTCAGCCATCTAGCCAACATGACAAGCTTCAGGGTTGCTGACAGATCCTGTCTTAAAGGTAAAGGAGTGGTAGAGGACATCTTTCAACATCCTCCTCTAACCTTTAATTCACATCTGCACACAGGTACATTTCTAACTCACCATGCATATGCATATGACTCACAGGGTCATGTGGTAAATGCTTGCTTCCCAGTTGGCAGCCCTGTTTAGGTAGGCTGTGGAACGTTTTGGCGGTACTAGAAGGCAGAAGGAGATCGCTAGGGGATATGCCTTGAAGGGTATATCCTGGCCTTTGGCTCCAGTGCCTTTCCTGCCTACATTGTGCACTGGTGTCCAGAGCTGATCACCCAGCCATGCCTTCCTGCTGTGATGGGTTAATCCTCCAAAATGAGTTAAAATGCCCTTCCTCGTTAAGTTAATTGTGTGAGGTATTTTGGTCACAGTGATGCAGCAGGAGCTAATACAGCAGCATCACCACTGCCTAGTTTCAGGGCACAGTCATCATCCAGAAAGGGACGCCTTGCGTGCATGTGCTTCCGCATTTGCCTGGACGAAGAGGGACTCAAGCTGCCCCAGCCCACATATAAAACCGGACTTTCCAATATGATTATACTTAAATAGTTCATCTTTCCCCCCACAAATTCAAATGCTGTCTCTATTGTTTATCAGACTTTTTGGGTGTATATTTAGGCCTTTTCCAAGGCAGTTTCTTTTTCCTATTTTTCAGGAATTTTAGAAAATACATTTATTATATATTATCTTGGATATTTTCATATGTGAATACAGTGCATTTATATAATATTCACACCTCTGCTCCTTGTCTCTAGCCTTTCCTGTACATCCTCTTCCCTACATTTTCTTTCCAACCACCCACCCCCTTAAAATAACACACTGAGACCAGTTAGTGCTGTTTGTACCCAAATGTCTGTCTGGATATAAAGTCTTCCTATTTAGATCATTCTAGCTTGGCATTATTATTTAAATTTGTTATTAGCATATATTCATTATATATAATATTGAATTTCATTATAATGTTTTGATACACAAACATAATGTATTTCACCTGTACTCACCTGTCATTACTCTCTCTTGTCCCCCCATTGCTCCCACTCACAATTATTTCCTTCTTCTTCCCAACCAGCTCCTTTCTGGTGCTTGTGTACAAGTATGGGGTGTGTATGCGTATGTGTTTGGTGTGTATTTTGTGTGTGTGTGTGTATGGTGTGTGTGATGTGTGTTGTGTGTGCATGTGTTGTGTGTGTGCCTTTTGTGTGTGTGTGTGTGTGTGTGTGTGTGTGTGTGTGTATGTTGTGTTGTGTGTGTGTGTGTGTATGTGTGTGTGTGTGTGTGTGTGTGTGTGTGTGTGTAGTATGTATGTGTTTTATGGTATGCCTGTGTGTGGTGTGTGTTTATGTGTATACATGTCTAGCTCAGTGAGTTTCACATTAGGATATTTAGGATACTTTACCAGAGTATAAGCAACTTAGCAGTGGTTTATAGAACTGAAGAAAATGTCAACCATTAATTATGTATAAATCTTCAAAAAGGGGTAAGGTTTCATGAGGCCTTTCCCCTTCATGACTTGCTGTCAACTGCTCCCGGTGTGTGCAGGTAACCATAGAGTGCGAAGCTGTGTCATGACCATATGGCTGCGTCCCAGACTACTCAGTGCCTGTCCTCCTGCCTGTACTCCTTCTGTTTCTTCTTCCAGTGTCCCCTCAGCTTTCAGAGAGACAATGCAGGTGACTCTGTTATGGCTGCATATTCAGTAGTCCCTTTTCCTTAGCCCCATGGATGTCTGCAGTTACTGCCGGTCATTGCAGACATGTCTCTCTGACTACAGCTAATGGCAGCATTACTCATGGGCAGAGATACTGTTTTAAAAGGCAAATCAGTAGGGACAGCTTATCTGTATAGCAAGCATGAACATCGGCTCTACCTCTAAATTCTATTTGACTTTACATCCTAGTAAATGCTTGCAGAGAGGGTTTTTTATGAATCAGACACCTTTCCCCCAAAATGTTCTTGTCCTTATCAAATTGCTATCCACTTCCAGTTCAGTTCTCCCTTGGTGTGATGTTTTTATTATTTCAAAACTTTATAATAGCACAAAGTTACCATTTTAGCTCTTGAAGTGCTGGACCCAAATCTTTAGGATACTTCATTGTTTAACTTAAAACTAGGGATGTATAAGTGGTGAGATTTTTCTCTTGTGCCTAGATGTTAGGGAATCTAAATTACAGATATGAAAAACAGTGTAATATTCCATGATGTAGCAAGTTTGGGAGTGTAATGTGCTCCTCATAAATCTGAGCTGTAGTCACTCCCTCCATTGTCCCCCTAGCTGTTATCGCAAAGCACTCTGTATCAGTGTCATGGGCAAGCAGCTGCCTCCACAGTCACAGCCACTGCCACCGCTAAGGTTTGCCTCGGCTTAGGATGCTACTTGCCTTGCCAGAGCAGGTGCGGCAGCTGCTCTGGAGTTGGGGCAGGTTGGCCTGCATTATTAAGGCAGCTGCCAGGCTGACCACACAGCTGGGGAAACGGCTCTTGGGGTCAGTTGAACGTCATTAGAGTGTGACAGTGACAGGGGCATCGGAGGTCTTTAATCTTAGATCTTGGTCACTCGGAATGAAATAGCACTTTGATTCCTCCTAAAGATATGAAGAATTGGTGGAAAGATACTGCCATAGTTCTGACTAAGCATGAAGATAACTTTGTTTGTTTCCGCACCTTTTAGAATCACCTCCTGAACAGTTAAGACACACAGATCAAGCTGCGGGTTATTTGATTCCAAAGTGGGTCAACTTTTCAATATTTTTACCTGGACATAAAGTGAGTTTATTTGCCATATATGGTTTATTGTGTATGCCATAGTTATAATAGGTAGTAGGTATTTTTAAAACACTGACTTTTGAAGGGGTACTGTCCTAAAAGCAATCTTAAACCCAATGTAACTAACTTTTAAGTAATAACGTGTATAAGCGCTAGTTACCAGGCATCAATTTTGATCAAATCAGGGAAAGCACTAATACCTTTGAAAAATGCCTGGTAAATTCACATTGATTCCATAGGATCTGAATCCAAACTTGTAGCGCTGGACTTCTTAACTCAGGTTATAACATTTTCATAAAAGAAACTGATGTCATCATGTAAGAATTGGAGGCAAAGAAATATGGTAGATTTGGAAAGGCCTGGGACCAGCTTGCCCCTTGCAGGCTCAGGATCAACCATCCCACAGACAGGGAGAAACGGATGTCATAGAGCTACATGAATGTAGATTTGCCTGAGGTTGAGTCATTTATTCACAAACTTGGGGATAATTCTAAGACTGCAAAGTCATCTTCGGTCCTTGATTTTACACCTTCATTTGAGCAGCCAGTTCTTGACCAGAGGTAACTATTACTGTAGGCCAAAGATTGTAACAAGTTTTTCTCTGTAAATGCCAGGTTTTTCCAAATCATGTTATTGCATGAGTTGCAGCCTGTGTTGGTCCTGTGTCAGTACTAGCTCTGGGCGCTGATCTCAAGTGCTGTCCTGCCAGCTGTACCAACTACTGACTTGCCACTTCTTAAGTCACTTTCTTCTTGGACCAAACAACTGTCCCTGAAGCTCCTAAAAATGCTCTCATTTTTTTAATTGAATAAATTTGCTCTTTGACAAATCCTTACATGTATAGAATGCATTCTGAGTATTTTCCCACCCTTCCTTATTGCCCTCTCATGCCTGTCAGTTCTCCATCCTTCCGACGGATCCCTTTGCCACATTCATGTCTTTTGTGTTTTATGACCCACTGAGTTTAACTAGGGTCCTCTGTGTAACATAGGTTTGGAACTATCAATTGGAACTTGATGTCATCAGTTGGTTCATAACTGAAGACAGTGAATGACTCCTCCTCTCACAGATCTATCCACAGTCTGATGAGTCCCTCCCCCATCCGTGACTAATTATCAACAAGACCAGTCTTGTGCAGACCAAGTGCAGATAATCCCAATTTCTGTGGGTTTATGATTATAATGTTTATGCATATCCAGAGCCTAAAAGGGGGTGTGGTATGAGTATCTTCTTTATGGCTGAGCTCTCATCCACCACTTACTCTCTGCACCTTGAGCGTCAACTGTCAGTCACTACAAAATGATTTATCTTGGATTAAGGATGGGGATACCTTTTGTCTATGGGTATGAAAATAGATATTTAGAAGACAATTTGCCACTATTTTAACTTAACTAGACAATAGAAGTTCCCTAAGAGCCTATCATTTCTTCAGTCATAGGTTTACAGTGCTAGGCATGGCTTTCAACCTTTGGGAAATACCTCAGATCCAATCACAGGGCGGTTTGTTACTTCCATAAGAGCTGTGTTCCATGCCTGCAAGTATCAAAGTTGTTAGGAAGTACATCTCTTCTCCTGCGGTTTCCTGCACAGTGCTTTGCAACGAACTCAATGAAAGCCAGCAGGGAGAATGCTTCCAATTCAGTTCCAGCTTGATTTAGCAATATCTTACAACTAAGACACCTGATGTCTTAATAGTGTGTTACCATCTAGTTCTAGTGGACAATCAAGAGGAGTGCTAAGGTCCTGTATTGTTGGAGGCACCCAGGACTTCTTGGCCAACAATTCATCCAGAGTTATCGCACACCTCATACTTCTTATATTTATAAAGATATATGTTTTATATTTATATTCTGGAACAAGCTGATATCATTGACTTGTGGCAAGATTTGTGAGAAGGGCAATTATACATTAAAAATTAGTTTCCTTTTGGGTATTTTAATATGAATATCCAAACCAAAAATAATATAGGAAGGTTTTTTTTTTTAGTTTGTTTGTTTATTTGTTTGTTTGTATGTGTTTTTTTTTCTTGGTCTTTCAGCAGTTCTCTCTTCTTCAGGGGTACATAGCTTGAGTACACTGTCAGTTCTTTTCTACATGACTTTTGCCCAGTGCGATACTCTTACTTGCCCCTTTTTCCTGAGAATAGGGGTAGAATTTCATCTACCATTTAAAGTGTAGATGATGCTTTGTTTGGAAGTTGGCTTTGAATGAAAGTAGTCTAAATCTAAGTGAATTATCACCTAGGTTGTGCATGGACCTAGACAAGTAACTGGATACTGTGGGAAAGGCAGGGCCACCTTTGGAGATTGTAAATTCTGCTGTCGAGTTGTTCTGCTGTGCAGTGAAGCCAGGACACTGCAGTCACTTGTCAGCTGTCCTTCTGAATTTGGAGTGCATCCTGTCTCATGATCAAGATGTATAGGAGAAACTTTAAATAACCTAAAGTAAAGGGGTTTGTTTTACTAATGATCACATTTTGAAAAATGGTTAGTGAATTCTAAAGACAGTGCTTGAAAAGCCCCTGCATTGAAACCTGGCCTCTTCTTACCAAAATGTTCTCCTTAGAATGCAGAGCATTAGTTTAATCCTAGAGATAAGGCTTCAGAATAATAGTCAACACATTCTTCATGTAGGTCAAGAATTTACTAAAGAGGAAGAACTCTACTCTAGCCCTTATAAAAGTATCATGAATCCTTAGTGACATTTATTAGTATTAGTGTGCGTACATCTCTGTATGTATACATGCATATGCATGTGTGTGAAATGAGGAGGAGTTGGTTCTCTTCTACCTTACAGGTTCTGGGAATTGAACTTAGATCATCAGGCTTATCTTATCAGCAAGTGCTTTTAACCACTGATCCATCTTGCCAATCCAACATAGGTTTCTTAATAAGATGATTGATTTTCTGACATTAAGGAAGTTGAGGCAAGCGCCAGTACAGCAAGAGTAATAATGATAACATATAAAAGAGACCAGAACACTGAGAGGATCCACTCCTTAAAAGAAACTTTTGTTTTCGTATGTTGTGGTGAATTTTTTTTATTTTACTATTAGTTGATACAATACTTATATATATTTCTGTGGCAAGATGTGATGTTTCTGTGCTGTATACGTTCTATAATGATGAAATCTGGCTCAGTAGGTGATTTAGAAAATGTTGTTAGGAAATGATAGGATTTTATCCTTTCTGATAACTGGGTGGGATTCTATTGTATATATGCCTCATTCTCTTTATCCCTAATCTGTTGGAGACACTGAGCTCAGCCCCATTCCCTGGTTGGTGTGAGTAGTACCACAATAAGCATAGGACCCTATCTCTATGTGCTGTTCTATTTCTTTTGCATATCCACCTGCGGTAAGACTGCTCGATCATCGAATTTCTTCATAGTCATCGAGAGCAGTTGATTTGCTGTTAGTGCATTCCTAGTACATCAGATGTAAGGTGCAGTTGTGTACACATAGCCATAAAAGGTAGGGAGTGTATCACCATATAGGAAGTGTGTTATGTCTAGGTCTTCCTGCATAGACCTCTACCCTGATACTTCAATGAGTGGCCCTTGAACCGTGATGCTTCATACATGTGGTAGGAGTTAATAGTCCAAGCAGAAGTTACTGCAGGCCTCTGCACACCCCTCCTCTTCCACAGTCAGCTGAGCACTACGAATCACCCATTTACACAAAATATCAAATGTGGCTGTAGTCAATGAATATTGGCAAATTTTTAAAAATTAATTTTCTTTCTTGTTTAGTTGATCAAATCAATATTCCTTCCATAGAAAACCTCTTTCTATCACTGAACCACTGGTTCAGCTTTCCTAGAAATTGATGAGGTCATACAAAGGTGGTATAATGAAACTTTTGACAGATTTACAATGAAATTATTGTTAATCTACAAACTGTCTTACATCACAAGGTGCTTAACTTCTCTAAGCAGATGCAGCTGCCAGGACCATTGGCCGGAAGGCAGCGGAGCCACTGAGTAGAGAATGATGGGACTTTTATGTTACGGCATTCACTGCCTCAGCTGCCCTGTAGGTGTTCTTTGATGGTAACAGTTACTGTCTGCCTTTCTTGACTCAGTAACATAGGAAGAGAGCACAGACTGGACTCAGAAAGAACAGTTTGTGCTCTGACTTCTAGCTCTCTAGCTTTGGGGAAGATTTTCCTTTGCAGTATGGTAATAGTAATGTCTGCCTGTCAGATGGTGTGAGAGTAAGTGAGATAATACATAAAGGACAAGCCATGTTGTATGACACAAGCCATCAGGGTTAATATCTAGAAAACACAAGTACAGGGTGATACGTAACTTCGCTGTGCACAGTAAGAGGTCAGATCCCAGGTATTTATTATCCATTTCTCTGTTCTTTGTGAATATGTGGTTGGTAGCATTAGCTAGTGCCAGCTGAACAAAGTAAAACTGAATATTTTGTCTGCACGGACTTTGATTTAAAGAATATAAAAACCTTGTTTTCCATTTATTTTGTACCTGCCAGTAGCAGATAGTTTTAAAAGAAGTTCAGCTATATACTTTGTAGTTATTTGGTAATACTCTGAACTAATGTTAATATTCAAAATAAAAAAGTACTTAAAATTCTCATGGTCTGTTTCTTTTTCCAGTCTGTGAAAATCAGTATGAATTAGCTACAATTACAGCTTCAGTAAATTTTTTGAACCATAATTGTCTATATTATAAACAAATCATTTTGATTATTCTTTAAAAGGATAAACCTGAGAGAGTCTCGCCCACAGCCCCTCCCTCCTACTTGTCACACAGCTTTCCAGTGGGCTTAGAGGGAACGAGGTCAAGAGCTGTGTGTCTGAGAAGAAATGAGTTACCCTTTATTTCTTTAATAATAATAAATTTAATTTTGTCATATACACTAAGAGGCAATAATGAAGAGATTTTTTTTTCTTCCTGGCTATAGAACCAAGAACAGATTTATTATAGAGCAATGTGTTGTCACCCAACCATGAAATAATTCTGTTGTTTATTTTTCTAAGCCAGCATATACCATCTTTCAAATGAGTTGATCTCATAATGTTTTGTCGACTACTGTTTTAATTTATCAGGCTGTATAGTGCACATGTTTATTACACATTTGAATTCCCTTTTTTATTCAGTAGGCCTAGGGGCAGCCTAGTCAGATCTTCAGTCATTTGCCTCTTGTGTCTCGAGTTATCTTATGTTAAGCTGACTGATTAATCTGAGGTAAAGTAAACATAACAGAAAAGTCTCTCTTGGTCTAAAATAACAAGATGAGATTTTATTATGAAATATTAGCTCGAAGGGGCTTGGAACAAAAACGCCAACCAACCAGAACTCCCAGTGACAAAACCGCTACCCAAAGACTATACATGGACAGACCCATGGCTCCAGCTGCATATGTAGCAGAGGATGGCCTTGCAGGGCACCAATGGAAGGAGAAGCCCTTGGTCCTGCCAAGGCTGGAACCCCCAGTGTAGGGGATTGTTGGATGGGGGGTTAGAAAGGGGACAGGGAGGGGATAGGGGGCTTATGGACAAGAAACCGGGAAAGAGAATAACATTTGAAATGTAAATAAAGAAATGTCCAATAAAAAAAATAGAAATATTAGCTCACATTGTAGATATTCTTCAGAGAAACATAATTTGCAGGGGTTTTTCCTCTTAAGAGTATATTGCCTTAAAAAAAAAAAACTTGTTTTATCTGGATTTTTCACTCAATAGATATAAATGAAGTTCTATAATATTCTCAGAATTAGCTTCTTTTTGTTAATGTGTTTTTGTTATCTTTAAAGTCCTCATTCTTTAGCTGAACTCAAGTGTAAAAGTTCTTAAGAAGTAAAAAAACAACCTTCCTTGTGTTCCTGGGTCTGGACTTAGATTGGTGGGTGGCAGATGTAGTTGACTGTGTGTTAAATGGACAAACAAACAAAAAGGAAAAAGAAGAGAATGAAAGCTTGTTTCCTTACCAAGCAGTCACACAATTTATTGTCTGGAAAATAAAAAAGGAAGAGAAAAGAGAGGAGAAGAAAGAACGAGTTTTCTGTACAGTGGCACTCACAGATGTTCCCCTGGCAGCCACACAGTCTTCATTGGGGTCGGCTCCTGCAGGCGTAGTGTGGGGCTCCTTTGTTGGAAACAAAGTGTGTCCTGTGGTGGGAGAGTGTCACAGGCTACTGTTGGATTACTGTGCTTCTCAATAGAGACAGTACATTAAAGTAGCTTTGTGAGCCGTGCATTGTTTCAGCCAAGCCTGGCTAATAACACCCTCATCTTGGCAAACTGTTAAAAAGGTAGAGTTGGCGTAGGCTGCAGTCACAGAGCCCAGCCTGTGCCTGGACATCACAGTACTTTTGTAAGCATGGGTTTCAAGCAACCTATTGGTGTAATCAGTTTGACAAAAGGGTTTGTGAGTGTAGAGTTGGGGCTGTGATTGCTTTATGAATGGAGTTGCTTCTTTCTTGATGATTGCTAATATCTCTGGAGTTGTCACAGGTTTTCAGCAAACTGTTCCTCCTTAGCCTCTTGCTTTAACATAAGACTTGGTTACAAAGTTAGTAACACATGATTACATGTGTTACATTCTGGAGGTTTGTTATTTGCATGTACAGTAGGAGCTTGTGAAACACAGAGACCACATGCATGACCTAGTCACTCAGAGCAAAGGTGAGAAAACGCCCTCATTAGCCCTGGTCTCTCCCATGGTTCATGCGAAGCACATGGCTTGATTACCAGATGGTAACTTATGCGTTAACTGTATTTTAAGGTTAATGTGTAAACTTTGGGGATTGATAATTAAATGTCTTTTGAGTTATTCCCCTTTTGGAGTTATGTGTATTGTTGAATAAATTTTTATGGCCTTTTAATTGCTTACATAAAATTCAAACAGGAAGGGACAGGAGACTATAAAAAGTAATAGAGACTGGGAACTCTAAGATCACCTCTAATTAGATAGGTTTGTTGGCTTGAAGGTTGGATTTACAAAGAGAGTTTAAGCCTTGTAAGAGTCAGATGGAAGTCAAGTGTTTTAACAGGGGATGAGATTCAGAAGAGGGAACCAGTAAAAATAGTGAGAAGTTGCAACTAGGGTATAAGGCTCCTCCTGTTCTCACATCTAAACACTCTCTTTTATAGCTTCTAATTTCATCAAATCAAAACAACATTCATTTACTGAGTTCCCTCTCCATTGAAGAGTTCACCAAATATTGCCACAAGGAGACCTATAGTTAGTAAACAAGGAATGTACTCATTAAAAGTTGTTGCTAACAAAAGATTTAAATAGCAGTTCAGGACAATAATGGGAGCCTATCTCAGAGGAGTCCTCCTTTAATGGCTAAATAGGCTATGCAAACAATAATTATTTCTGCACTCAGTACATGAAGAACTGTCTTCAGGCTAGGGTTGGAGGAGCGTGACTTGCTCTTACAGAGGTTGGCATGTGAGTGAGTCTGAGTTTTCTTTTTGTTTTACTGGGTGAATTCCACTCATTCTATTAAAACAGCATAAATGCCAGCCGGGCTTCTTAGAGTTCTTGAATTTCTACACTAAGGAACCTCTTACACATCTACCTACCTCTAAGATGGCATGCTGGGATTACCCTTTGGAGGTTCTTTATGGATATGTGCAGTGTTTAAATCATCCTTGTCACAGTACTTTCCCTGGGGATGCTAGACTCCTTTTTTGTTGTTGCCTGGGCTTTGAGAGTAGGAGGAGGAAACAGAGGTTGGTTCTTTGGGCTACGTGAGCCTGGAGCTTAGTATGTAGCCAGGATTGCCTCGAATCCTGTGATCCGTCTGCCTCAGCCTCTTCAGAGCTGATATCACAGGCATGAATTGCCACATCCAGCTATTTCTTTTGGTGGTTGTGATGTATTTTGTTTTGTTTTATTTATATGCTCTTACAGTGTAGCCCTGGATGGCTTGAAATTCACTATGCAGATGAGATTAGCCTTGAAGCGATCCTCCTGCTTCTACCACCTGAGTGCGAGAATGTACGTATGTACTACCACACATGTCTAAAGGAACAGCTTTGAAGGGTTTGTTGTTATTTATTTACAGACAGACAAGTCTCCTATACTCAGAACAGGCTGCAGACTTCCCATGTAGCTATGGATGATCTTGAATTCCTGATTTTTCCCCCTCTATCTATCTCCCAAGAGCTGGGATGCAGACATGCCATCATACTCAGATTACTCTTAAAGAGCTCCTTAAGATCACAGGTTTATTCCTCTCTCCTGAGCATCTATTGGCATATAACGAGTGGCTAGTGTGTATATAAAATTAACAGGATCTTTGCATGTACTCACACAATCATTAGAACTCATATGACTATCATATCGTGTTATAGACTGTTGTACCCTTCCTCAGTCAAATTCCTATCTGGAATTTCACCCCCCGCCCCACCAAGAAGTGGTCAGGGCTGTAAGGTTAGATCTTGAGCCCTGATCTTATGGGATTGTTGTCCATAAGAAAGCAGAGACATGGAGATGCTCTGTTCGGACTCTGACTGTTGCCGAAGTCATAGCCTCCTGGGTCCTGCCGACCGTCCAAAGCTCCTGCCGGGCCTACACATTCTTCTCCAAAAGTCCAGCAGAACAGCAGCCCATAGCCAATTGATGCCTCAAAATGGAAGTTTGCCTAGGAATTTGAGGCCAGCCCAGGTGACATAATCAGACCCCATATCCAAGAACAAAACTCTCACAATGTAAGTTCAATTTATTTGTGTACAAAATCCTTGAAAACATTTTTGTCAAATGTTGTCTATTCCCAACAAGAGACACCCTTCTTGCCAAATAACCGAGCCCTGTGAAAGGCTTAGCCAGGCCGTCTCTGCTGAGACTGGAAGTGTGGCTACACTGAGTCTTTCTTTGTTGAGTCATGGCCCGGCTGCCTGGCCTCTCCTTAGTGCTCTTTCACGCCTTCTACCTCCTTAGTGTCCTGTGATGTAGGGGCTGTGATCCCTATTTTGCAGTGAAGATGGAGACAAATACTTTATCCAAATTACATGGTGATCATAGAATTGCTTATGTAAAAGGACCATAGTCACCTGGTGCTCTTATAGACAGTAAACAACTTGACAGTCTTTACCTACTCCTGTTGTATCACGTGCCTTCTAGTCCTTCATCCACCTCTTCCTGGCAAGTTAGCTGTAGGATCCTGAAATCTTTTTCATTCTGTAGGGCCTGACTTAAGAAGTCCATTTATAATCACAGATAATTCTATAAAGTAGAATTTGATAGGGGTAATGAGTGCTTATTAAAAGTTAGTATTTCAGGGGCTGGAGAGATGGCTCAGTGGTTTAGAGCACTGACTGCTCTTCCAGAGGTCCTGAATTCAATTCCCAACAACCACTTGGTGGCTCACAACCATCTGTAATTGGATCCAATGCCCTCTTTGGTGTGTCTGAAGAGAGCGGCAGTGTACTCACATACATAAATTAAATAAATCTTTAAAAGTTAGTCCCAAACTGGGCTTAGTGGTTAATAATAATAATAACAACAACAAACACAAAAGATGAAGTCGAGTGGGAAGAGGAGGGCAAGAGTATGATCAAAATACACTGTTGTAGTTCTTAAGTAATTAATAAGTAATATTGTTTAAGGTTATTTTGAAGCTCATCGGGTGGTAGGTACAGACACTTGTTGCCAAGCCTGAAAAGCAGGTTTCATCCCCAGAACCCATCTGGAAGAAGGGGAGAACTGGCTCCCACAGACTATCTTTTGTCCTAAGCACATTAAATAATTAAACAAGTAAAAGTTAATGTTTCTTACTAGGGAGTGCTAAGTGCATTTGGTGACAAGGAAAGAAAATTAAGTCTATCTTCTACCCTATTTTGCTTTACTTTAAAAAGCATAAAAAATTGTTCAGAGACCATTATATTTGTCAAAATACACCAAATACTCTACAGTTAGAATTTTATGATTTGAATGTTGTTTTGTAGATAATAATGGCTTATATATATCATTGTCTAATCCTAAGGAAATTATGTCAACCTCCTATTTCCATTGAAGTAAAATCAGAGCCCTCTTACTTACTGTTTTAAATCATATGTGCCGTGTGCTTTTGTTCAGAGATGGAGGAGTAGGGTTGTCACTTTGGTCTTTATTTCAAGGGTACTGACTCCTGACAGGATTGTGCTCTCAGCACTTAGAAGGACGCCATCCTGGCAATAGCAGTCTACCCAGAACTGCTGTCTGCCTTGGATCAGAAGCAGAGACTAAATGACTAAGCTGCTGAGTGTAGGGCCCTGGTCACCCTGTAACCACGCCCGTCCTTCATTCCTCAGGAGAACTCTCTCTCTGTGCTGAACGACACACATCAACTCCAGGCTGTTCTTGGGCTTTTAGTGAATGAACACAGCTTTGAGACTGGAAGCCAGGGTGAGGATATAGAGGGCAGATGGTGGAACGACACCACCTAATGACCCGAGGGCTCCACACACACCCCTTGTAGAATAAGGGCGCTGTTTGAGATGGCCTCTGAGAGTGGCTACTTATTGTAACCTACAAATACCGATTAGATGCCGACTACGATAGCGTTGTGTAGTACAGTAGTTCAGAAGTGCCACGGGGACATCAACTTAGTTCTAAGCAGCATTGGTGTTAGGAAAGTTGTGTTTTGAGTTCTTCAGCTTTTTTCACCAGTTACCTGCCAAAGGAGGGTGGACGTTGAGGGTTTGCCCACCTAGAAAAGCATTCTACCGCTGAGCCACACCCCAGCCAATGCTTTCTGTTTCTCTGTTTCCAACAAAGTGCTGCAGATGCTGGACTCTTTCCCAGACTTGGGGACACGGAGACAAACATCAGAAAGGGTCAAAGGTGTCACTAGCTCTTGCCAAAGCCTAGCTATAAGTCTTTGTGAGGGGAGGGAGAGAGTTTCTTAAATGAAACTTAGCATCACCCTGGCGAGTGTGAGATAGGACACTTCTGCCCCTCTGCTTCCCTACTTTCCTATCCTTCCTCTGTTTCTATTAGTGTCCCCACCTCAACAAAGCCTATTTAATAAGCAACTCATTTAGAGACAAAAACCAAACTAACAATGAGTTTAAATCTAAAGCTTTTCTATTCTTTTACTGTAGTATTTTAAACCTTCTGAACAATGTCACTTCAAAAGCCACCGTGTATATATAGCTGAGGTGGGTGAAGACACTGTCTCTTCAGACTCCATACCCACCTACCCTTGCCATGATGGGTAAAACTCCCCTTTTCTTTATCTTCTCCCCTCTCACCACATCGATACTTAAATGCTTATTAGAATGTTTTCTTAATAAACTCCAACAGATGTTCATTTTAAATGTTCAGAGTTAGGTAGGAATTGGAAACCATTTTTACTGTGAAAGAATGTTCTTAGGCAGGTAAGATGGATCAGCTATGATGTGCATAGGTGTCCTCTGATCCCCACATGTGCATGCACACACAGAAATTAAACAACTGTAAAAGAAAACTTAGGTGTCCTCGGGGTGTTGTAGGGATGAGATAATCAAGAAATAAGATCTAACCTTTATATGCACTAGAGTGTGCTGCTTCTGGAGTGCTGTGTAAGTGGCTTCAAAGATATCATCATCATCATCATCATCACCATTATTATTATTATTATTATTATTATTATTATTATTATTATTATTATTATTACTTTTATTACAGTCCAGTTGTTGCCCCTCCCAGTCTGTTCTCCCATAGTTCCTTATCCCATTCCTCCTCCCCCTGTCTCCAAGAAGATGATGCCTTCCCCACACAAACCCCCATCAGGCCTCCCCACTCAAAAATCTCATTTCTTTTTTTTCTTTTATTGGATATTTTTTAAATTAGATTTCAAATGTTATCCCCTTTCCCAGTTTCCCATCCATAAACCCCCCTATTAATCCTCCCTCCCCCAACTTCTATAAGGGTGTTCCCCACCCAACCACCCACCCCTTTCCACATTCCCACTCTGACATTCCCCTACAGTGTGGGTTCCAGCCTTGGCAGGACCAAAGGCTTCTCCTCCCATTGGTGTCCAACAAGGCTACATATGCAGTTGGAGACATGAGTCTGTCCATGTCTAGTCTTTGGATGGTGGTTTAGTCCCTGGGCTAGTTGGTTGGCATTGTTGTTCTTATGGGTTGCAAACCCCTTCAGCTCCTTCAGTCCTTTCTCTAACTCCTCCAATAGGGACTCCGTTCTCAGTTCAATGGTTGGCTGCAAGCATTTGTTTCTGTATTTGTCATGCTCTGGCAGAGCCTCTCAGGGGACAGATATCAGGCTCCTGGTAGCATGCACTTCTAGGCTTCATCAATATTGTCTGGTTTTGGTGTCTGTATATATATGGGCTAGATCCCCAGGTGGGACAGTCTCTGAATGACCATTCTTTCAGTCTCTACTCCAAACTTTGTCTCCATATCTCCTCCTATGAATATTTTTGTTCTCCCTTCTAAGAAGGACTAAAGCATCCACACTTTAGTCATCCTTCTTGAGTTTCATGTGGTCCATGGATTATATGTTGGGTAAATCAAGCTTTTGGGCTAATATCCACTTATCAGTAAGTGCATACCATGTGTGGTTTGGTTTGGTTTTTTTTGTTTTGTTTTGTTTTTTGTTTTTTTATTTTGTGATTGGGTTACCTCACTCAGGATGTTTTCTATTCTATCCATTTGCCTATGAATTTCATGAAGTCATTGTTTTTGATAGCTGAGTAGTATTCCATTCTGTAGATGTACCACATTTTCTGTATCCATTCCTCTGTTGAAGGGCATCCGGGTTCTTTCCAGCTTCTGGCTATTATATTTCTTATGGGCATGAAAACAGCCTCAACTGAAGTAAACCTTAGACCCAGGCTAAGAGGATTCAGCCTTTTCTTTAGATGAATGTAAATACTAATCTCTTTAGTTTTCATAATGGAAAAAGTTTTACTCCTCTCATTTGATATTTAAAACATTCAGTTTCTCATGCTGACCTGCATAAATAGTATGTGCTCATTAGGAAATTAAAGCATGAACTAAGTAAGATCCCACCAAGAATCATGTAGAGTGGGGTTGGGGATTTAGCTCAGTGGTAGAGCGCTTGCCTAGCAAGCATAAGGCCCTGGGTTTGGTCCCCATCTCTGAAAAAAAAAAAAAAGAATCACATAGAGTTCAGTTACAATACTCAGAGACAATCTTACAATATGAGCCGATGCCCTGATCAGAGTCCAGGAACCAGACACACTGGGAAACTTTTCTCAGTGTGCATACACCCTACCTATGTTCTATTGGTTTGATGGACAAAGCTCAGTTGGACCCCAGCCCTAACTGTTTGCGTGTCACTCTAAATTTGGTAGTTTGGTCTTACTGTCCAAGGCTGGCTGTGTGTCCAAGCAGTTGTCAAACTTTTGGTCTGACTTATTCCTCAATGTCCAGGTGACAAGTTTTAAATAGAAAGTGTTTACAGCTCCACAGATCGCTGTGCTTCCCGAGTCTGGCTCTGGAGCAGCAGCAGCCTGTCCCCGAGCTCTAGAACAGTGTCTGGACCATCTTGTTTCTGTTCATCAGCCGTGGACTGCTGAACTCAGAGAAGCCTTCCCACACCTTTTGCTGTGCCATTTAACATGTCTACGATTGCTCCTGCACTTGCCCATTGCTGCGTATTCTGATGTCTCATGAACCACGTTTGAGTTCTCCTTCTGCTGTCTGGCCTTCCGCTCTGTTCCTCACTTACAAGCTTTGGAGTATTTCATGCTTCACACACCAGTGTCAAGGCAGCGGGTTCTAGAGTGGCCGCTTCTACTCACCTGTGTGGTGATGTCTTCACACTTTACAATGCTTTAGGCCTCCGCGTTTTACAGTCGACAGTTCAAAGGTGACAGGCAGACCTCTCTGCCCTTCACAAACAAAGCTGTCTCTGCCAGCAGGTGGATCTTTCTTCCTAGTAGAAGGGAAATTGCCTTACTTTAAAAAAATGTTCCTTTTTTTCTAGATCCCAGATTTAGTCATTTGCATTTTTGAAATCATGAATGTTTTATTTCACTTAGATTTTTTTTTACTCCCTTCATACATATATTTTTAAATTCTGAACAACAACAAATTTTTAGGTTTTTTTTTTAAATAAAAATAGAATTGATGTGATTTGTTAGGTTATAAGATTTTCGTCCATTTCTTGGTATATCTTTTTTGGTAACTGCCGAAAGCATTCTGCTGTGTTTGAAGCTGTGTATAATTTTATTTTCAAATTTCAAAAAATAAGTCAATGCTTAAATAAGAAACAAAACTGTCATGCCCAAGATATTAGCCAGACATTGTTTAAAAAACTTTGATTTTGAAAATTAAGATCATGCATTCTTATTACAGAACTGGAAAAAATAAGATCCTTTTTCAGGTTAATGCAGCTAGAGAAGGCTCTCTCTCTCTCTCTCTCTCTCTCTCTCTCACACACACACACACACACACACACACACATATACAGAGGAGTGGGGAGGGAGAGAGAGAGGGAAGGGTGGGGAGAACTAGCTCACAGTTTCACAAAAAGATCACCATGGCCGGGAATTAAAACAAATTGGTATTAACTAAACCGTTAGAAACACATTTTTTTCTATTGGCAAAAGAGAATTTTATTCCAATAGTCTTAAAACTTTAAGGAATTGTGGGAACGTGACAAAAAGTCTGAAAGATTTTGAGCAGCTAAGCTGAAAACTTGCATGGGTAATGATTTCAGACTACTTTAAAGCCTCAGAGAGTTGTGATTGGAGGGACAGCTAATTGTCCTCACAGGGCTGACTTTGGATAGTGAGGCTCAGTCCAAGCCCTGTGTCCATCGGCCTGTGTCATGTACCGTGTTTGTATTGAAGAACTGGTCAGAGGGATCCTCTATTTGAAGCAATGAGAACTCTCATTAGCAGTAGCAGGTGCTGATTGACGTGGTAAAGAATGTCTTCTTCAGAGGAAAACCATTCTATGTGCATTGGTGTGAGGGTGTCGGATTGCCTGGAACTGGAGTTAACAGACAGTGTGAGCTGCCACGTGGGTGCTAGGAACTGAACCCCGGTCCTCTGGAAGCCAGTGATCTTAACTGCTGAGCCATCTTTCCAGCCCCCAAGCCACGTTCTTAGTGCAGAAATAGAAAGCCAGATGTAGTTGCCCTTGTGCTCCGCAGACACACAGGCTTAGGAAAGGGCAGTGTGTGGTGTGAGACGTGCAGGGTGGAAGGCAGAGGGAGGCAAGGCTGAGCCTGCATCTGTGTACAGTGGGGTTCAGAAGCCAGGCGGAAGAAGCACTTGAAGTTAAAAGAGAAAACCACTGTAGAAGGAGGTCATGAGTTACGAATGTTCTCACTGAAGTCACCCTACTTGCCTTTGTCGGTGTTGTTCTGTGGTTCTAATACAAAATAGAAAATTTCTGTCAAACTAGCATCTGGAGGCTTTTTTTTAATTAATTAAAACAAACGTTTTAATAATTTAATTCTTTGTTCACATTTGAAAGTGAGTGAGTTGGGGTTGGGGATTTAGCTCAGTGGTAAAGCGCAAGGCCCTGGGTTCGGTCCCCAGCTCTGAAAAAAAGGAAAAAAAAAAAAAGTGAGTGAGTTTGCAGTCAAGAACCATGAAGTCAGCAGCAGCAGGCTGAGTAAAGTTCTCTCCCTCCAAATTCATGTCCTGCAGCTCTAGTTTGCGGTGTGACTGCAGTCAGTGCAAAGGTGATCAGTGATGGGTTAGGTCAAGCCGTAAGGTAGAGCCACTCCACTGTGTTTGCTGCCTTATGTTTGTAGGGGGCTGTTATTTGGTTTTGAGACAAGTTCTTTCAGCTAAGCGTGGCCTTCAACTCGATCATCCGTGTGCCTCCTGAGTGCTTGGATTCCAGCCAGAATAGCACTGTGACTCCTTAGGACAGGGCTACAAAGTGAGAGACCCTGCCTTTAAAAACTTCTTTTTGCATGAACTTCCTGTTGAGGGCTAACACTGTATTACCCTAGCAGTATGTCACCTGGACTCTCTCCCATTTTAGCAAATCTGATTATTTACAGGAGCCATCTAAATCTCAAGGATTTAACAACTGCTTTTGTTCCTATAACTAAAAGGAACCAGTATCTTGTAACTCAAGCCTAGAGCTGGCCCAGATGTGGCTAGTTTTACCACATTTACACAACTCTAGAATAATTATGTGAATTCCCAACTGCCGGATTTCCCAGCAGTGATTTAATAAAATTAAGGAAAAATGAAAAAAAAATCCTTTGTATTCCTTTTTCAGTGTAATACACACATAGAGAGTAATTTGGGTTCTATTCACCGCTACTCTTCCCTTTTCCTCCAGGTCTGCTTAAAGTCCCCCCTCCCCCTTCACAACTTCATGTCCTTTTCCTGTTTGCTTAATTGTTTGTTTGTTCATTGGTTGGTTTTTTTTTATCTCACCAAGTCTAATTATGCTGTCCATATACTCATGGATATGAGGCCATCACTGAGTGTGGTTGACCTATCACTTACCCATATTAGAAACAACAGAATAATTACAGGGTCATACAAAGGAACACACAAGCAAAGCAAAGGAAGTTTAGCAAGGCAATTCTTTCTGCAGAAAAGGTGCCTTAGAACCCAAAGGCCAGCAACACACTGCCCAAGATGGCTCCGTCTTTTACAAACCTCTGACATAGGAGTCAGAGGCATGCAAGGCAGGATGGCAAACAGCACCCAGAAAGACCACATAAGTATGCCAGTCCCCCGACTACCCCCACCAGCTGCAGAGTTCAAGAGAGTAGAGATTCTCCATCAGTGACCCTGCAGCCTTGCACTTGTAGTGACCACCTTAAGTACTGCTTTTGACAGTGGCATTGAATTTGCTATGTAGCTAAGTATTACACTGAACCACTGGTCCTCCTGCCTCCACCTCCCACCTGCTGGGATTACAGTGTAATCCATAATAAACTCAGCTTATCAGTATTGAGAATCAAAGCTCAGGGCCTTATGCATGCTAGGTGAGCTCTATACCAACTGAACTACACTTTTCAAACCCCAAGAGTTGAAAACTTGCTGCGTTGATTCTGGAAGAATACAGAAATATAAATACAATACAGTGTCAGATCCTGTGTAGATAGCATGTGTCTCTCGATGGATCAGGCATTTCCATAGAAGTCGTTCATACCTTGTACATGGAAAGGAAGGGTGCAAACACAATTTCTATTTTGTTTTTGTTTGGTTGCCTGGTTTGCTTGCTTCCCCTCCCTCCCTCCCCCTCCCTCCCTCCTCCCTCCCTCCCTCCCTCTTCCTTCCCTTCCTTCCTTCCTTCCTTCCTTCCTTCCTTCCTTCCTTCCTTCCTTCCTTCCTTCCTCTCTCTCTCTCTCTCTCTCTCTCTCTCTCTCTCTCTCTGTTTCTTTCTTTCTAGTGAGAATTGTGGTACCTTTGAAAAGCACAGACATTTTATGGGGATATGTTTTTGTTTTAATCTTAGTGCGGGACATGGTGCTGCTTCAGACTGTCCACAGTAACTGACTATGATTTGCCTCATGCTCTAGCAGGGGTGTGATTTTGCCAGCTGCAGATAGTTTCTGCAGTTGCGTGACATTTGGGGTTCTGGGGATTCTTCAGAGGGTACAATGCTAACATCCCATAGGTGGGTTGGTTATTGGTTGGTTGTAGTTTGTTGAGTAGTTGTACAAAAAAGAAACTGGAAGAAGAAATTAAATATGCTGACAGGGAAGATCAGCAGGAATTAATCTAATGATAACGTCACCCCCTTTTCCCTCTGTCCTTTTTTCCTCTCTTATCTAGTGTTAGAGGTTGTAAAGGTAGAGGAAAGGGGCTGGAGAAAGGTGGAAGAAAAAGAACCCACAAAGTAGCCAAACTCTGCTACACTTTTTTGTTTTGAAACAGGGTCTTACTGTGTAAGTTTGGCCCGCCTAAAAGTTACAGAGATCCCCCTGCCTTCATCTTCTGAGTGCCAGGATTAAAAGTGTGTCCACTATACCTGGCTTGGTTTGGTTTCTTGAGGCAAACTTTCACCATGTAGTCTTGGCTGGCCTCAAACTCATAGATCTGCCTCTCTCTGCCTCCCAAATGCTGGGATTAAAACCATGTGCCACCATATTATGTCATATTCAGTTTAATATTCAGCACACCTTCAAAGTAACTGCACCTTCTGTGACATAGGCACAGAAACTGTGGGTCAGAGGAAGCAACTTACCCAAAACTCGTGTCAGAGCACAGATCTGCCCCCTGACTGCAAAGTCCTTTCTTCGTGAGAGTTCGAACACTACACTGCATTCTGAGGGGGAAATGAGAAGGAGTTTCATTCGGTATGTTCTACCTGGATACTAAAGAATCAATAGGAGCTAGAAGAAGGGGCCAAGCAGAGCTGAGAGGAGGTGTCCATGGAGTGGAACACACCTGACACAAGGTCCAAGAAGAAAATGGCATCCCTCATGTCTAGAGATGATGAGACCTGAAGGGCTGAGTCAGAGAAGTGTGTGTTTAATAATGAACAAAGTCAAGTAACTAGTTGGATGTTCTAGGGAAGAGGCAAAGCCGGGGGGGGGGTCCATATGAACTAAAGCTAATTGAACAAAACACTGGCAGTGTCCAAGAATGGAGTCATTCAAGGGAACTGATGCTTGGGAAAGAACTCCGGCTAAACAAGAGTCTTGTGACCTCAGTATCTTCAAAAAACATAGGATTGTTCCTGGAATAGGTTTTTATACTCCTCCAAGGTGAGGTATATGCGCTAGGAATGAGTTTACTCCAGCTGTTGATATTTTTTTTTTTTAAGATTTATTTATTTTATGTATGAGTACACTGTAGCTGTCCTCAGACACACCAGAAGAGGGCAGCAGATCCCATCCCAGATGATTGGGAGCTACTATGTGGTTGCTGAGAATTGAACTCAGGACCTTTGGAAGAGCAGTCAGTGCTCTTAACCACTGAGCCACCTCTCCAGCCCTAGCCGTTGATATTCTTATGCCTCTGTTTTTGCCCATGTGGTTTGTCCTTGCGATTGACCTTGCTCATATGATTCTTCTTAACTCTCAGCGTATAAACTGTCTGATGCTTTGAACAGAGTGGGCCATTGCGTGACACTTTAGTCCACCCCTTTTTTAGGCCCTGCTTTCCCAGGTTCACACCGCAAAGTAAGCAGTGAGCAGCAGTGCAGTGGGGACCAGTGGATCTACCCCAACATATGTCGTGGCTCCTCATAAGGGAGACAAGTGTTAGCGTCAGCACTCGTGAGCTAACCCTGATGCCTGGGATTGACTCTGTGCTGTGTGTGCTCCAGTCGCTGTGTGCTAAGGATTTAAAGCTGTGCCTCGAGCCTTGGTACCTAGTTAACTTGTTTAAATACAGACAGACCATGCAATTTACTGTCTCACATACTAGATGGGCTAGACTGGCTTCACTGTGTCCAAGTTTTATAAAAAAACATTCACTTCCATTATCAGAAAAAAAATTAACTTCTAAAAACTTAACAGCCCAACTGTTTACTCGGTGTCTGGCACAAACCTCCAGAGTGTAAGCGAGACTGGGAAGTGGTTGTGTGGTTCACCAACACTGTTTGCCAGTAAACTTCCTGAAAGTGTTGTTTTTACATTTTCTATTTTCTATTTTCTAATTTTCTATTATGTAAGATCATTTAATTTTAAAATTAAGTAATTTGGTATGGTTGGAGGTTAGTAGTAAGCACTTGGCGTAGAATGCATGAGTCCCTGTGTTTGATTCCCAGCACTCCATAAATAAGAAAATAAATAAATAAATGATCTTATGGTATTGAACTTTTCATTCTTTAAAGATGTATAGTTTCCAGTGCCGGAGAAATGGCTCAGCTGTTAAGAGTGTGTGCTACTCCTGCAGGGGCCCTCAGTTTGATTCCCAGCACCCATACTGAGCAGCTCATATCCACCGACAAGTCCACTTCCAGGGGGAGCCCATGCCTCTGGTCTCTGAGACACCTGCACACACATGTAATTCACACGCACAGACACACACATGTACACAAAGTAGAAATAATAAAAAGAAATCCTTTTACAAAGTTTTCTGGAACGTAACCTTCCAGCATAGAAAAAGAAAAAATAACAAAAAAGGCATATGATTATTAGTTTCTATTTGATGATATTATATATTGACCAATTTGAGTTCATATATATGATCCTGGTTTTACATTTTTTCTTAATTTACTAAGATTTTTTTTTGTTTGTTTCTGTTGGCAGTGGTGGTTTTTATTTTTTTATTGATTGTAAATTTCACATTTTGTACCCCAATCCCATTCATTTCTCCATCCCCCTTCATATCTGCCCTCCCTGTTGCAACTTCCCCTCAAAAGAAAATAAAAATGAAAATAGAAATTAGAAATGTGCTCGCTTTGGCAGCACATATACTAAAAAACAAACAAACAAACAAACAAAAAAACAAAACAAAAAAACAAGACTGCCCTGTGTAGCCTCAATAGAAGATGTGCCTACTTTTACTGAAACTTGATATGCCAAGGCTGGTTAATATCCAATGGGAAGCCTCCCTTTTTTTGAGGAGAAGAGGGGAGGAAGTGAGAGGGAGGGAGTGGAAGGAGAGGATAGAGGGGAAGCATCGGTCGGGGATGCAAAGTAAATAAATAACTTAATAAAAAACACCCACAATCTCACAATTATAGTCCTCTTGATGGGACGCTTCCTAGTTCTGTTTGCGAATATCATATATAGTCTTTCTTCTATGATACCTGCCTCGTGATATATACATGGTGTTTTTTTAAGTGTAAAATTTTCATTTTATTCAAAGTTGGTACAGAAGTTCTAACATTTCCATAAAATAATTACTACACTTCAGTTACAGGACAAAATACCACAGAAAGGAATGGACTTTGCAAGAAATATATTCATCTTAAATTTTCAAATACTTCTGAAGGCTAATGCGGCTATACATGTTTTTATATCCCATTCTTTTCACTTTCTTTATGAAGAAACCTTTTGTAATATAACAAGTACTTAAAAACCTTTTAATAAGCATGTGTTTGCATTCTTCATCTTTCTACCATCTTCAAAACACACAGTTATTTTCTCTGGAGACAGTGCAGTCACCAGTTCCCTGTACATTTCCCATGAGGTATATTCTTCATATATTTTCATCTGATTCTTTTCGTTTACCCAAGAGTAGTACTCACATAACTGTATGCACTTAGTTTCCCTTCCACGTACCATACAATGTTGAGACCATTCCATATAAGGACAGGGCTTAAAGTCTATGTGTATCCTGTATATGTTGTTTTCAGACATTCCCAGATGACAAATACTTTCCTTTTCTCTGAATGGCGTGGGAACACACCATCTCCTAATACTTTTTGAGAAGGAAGGGGACGGAAGGCAAGGCCAGTGCATTACAACTAAGCTACATCTCCAGAGTTTACAACAAGGCTTTAAATGATTGCAGAGACTCGATTATGCTCCTTGCCACCTAAAGTTTCCAGCTCCTCCATTCATAGTGCCCACACCATTGTGCTTCTCTCTCTCCCGTCTCTACCTTTACTTGCTCGTCATAGTGGCTCCTGCTTCAGTCGGACATGCGGTGAGCAGGGCTTCTGTGCGTCTTTACTTGTTTGTCCAGAGATTCCAATGGGAATAAATCCCTGGCCAGAGTTAAACAGAGCACAGTAAACTGTAACTCAGCATAGAGTCCTCCAGTCCTGGGGAGCCTCCAGCACAGCCAACTAGAGAGGTGAGCAGACGGGCCGACAGTGAGAAGGCAGAGCGGACATGTCACCAGCCGTGACCTCCACTCTGCAGGTCCTGCTCTTCCTCCTGGGTGAGGAAGTCACAGCCACCACACTCACACAGAGCAGGAGGGCAGAGGCCCTCTGCTGCTTGCTTGTTACTGGCTCTGTTGATGGACAGCTAAATCACCGTTTTCCAAGGAGCAAGTACAGCAGTCTCCTTTCTTCCCGTTCATAGCCTGCTCAGCTCCTGTCTTCCTTCTCCCCACCTCCTGCTGGCTCCCTTCTTTCTCTCCATCAGTCCACCACCTACTGACTCGGTACGGAGACAGCGGGGAGGGGTGCTGCCTGGTCTGGGGTGAAGGCAGACAGCAGGGGTTTTGCAGGAGTGGGCTTTTGAGGAGGAAACGGTAAGTCTGCCAGGGCGAGTTGGTAAGTCCTGACTGGACAGCAGGTTAGCCAGTGATGAATTTCAGCTGCTGGACCATGGTGTTTTTAGTCTCAGGAATGAGGCAGTGACCAAATAAGGAAATAGACCATGGGGGCTAGCTTCAGGGATGTTAATCTAAGAGTTTAGCAAGGCAGAGGGAAGGGGAAAGGGCAAACCCTGCTGGTGCCACATTGGCAGTGTTTGGGCCTGTTAGTCCTTCACTTGCTGATTCACGCATATCATGGTGATAACTCTCAGCTATTTTCATATAAAACATTGCTGCTGTCCTCACTGCTGTTTTGAACGTATTCCTGCCGTGTAACTGCACCTTTTGTGTTCTTTGATTAACACCTTCCCAAACCCCACAGCCATCATCTCTGGCAACCTCCTTTCTCCTTGTTGTTTCTATGAGTTCAACCTTTTCTCGCTTGCATCTAAATGAGATTGTTCAATGTTTTCTGCATCTGGCTTATTCCAGGTCACCTGATGTCTTTCAGGTTTATACAACTGTTTTATGTTTCATACTGGTTGGTACAGTCTGTCTCAGATGTCAAATACTTTGCTACATTTGTAATATTTTACTTCATTTGAAACAATTTTAGGAGGAAAATAATGTATGAGTTTTTCCTGATTGATACTCTGTCTCTAACAAAAAGTGACATTAAAAATAAACAGCAGTTCTAAGACCTGACTTGTTTGAATTTCAGAATTGAGTATATTGTTTTATTTATAGTATAAAATATTTAAATAGCTGAATATGATGGTGCACACCTGTACTCTAAGCACTACAAGTGATGGCAAGAGGATCAGGGCCAGCCTGTGCTACATGATGTCCTATCTCAGAAAAGCAGTACATGAGTGGAGCTGGAGACAGGTGGAGCCCCGAGGCCCGAGCAGCCAGCCTAGCTTATTGATGAACTCGGGCTCAATAAAGGATGGGTGCTGTCTCAAAAGTAAGGTGGAGAATAACCTAAGAAAGCTGCCTGGCATTGACCTCTGACCTCAGTAGGCATGTGCAAACATATGTGTGTGCACATGTTCGTGCACACATGTATGCAAAGTATTAATCCTACAGATGCAAGGAGAAATACCACAGGCACCCAGATCATGGCCAAATCAAATTAAAGCAAGCTTTTTGTATATGTAGGCTGTCTCCCCTAAGGGCGGTGTTCAGGAGATCAGCATTAGACGTGGGTGAGACGTGGGTTCTTTATAGTTCAGCAGTAGGGACTCCAAATGGGGGATTTGGCATGTAGAGTGGCAGAGTTATGTAAGCATAACAAGTCGGTCATAATAACCTTCTGAAACAAAAACATGGCTACAAGGTGGTCATGACAACAGGTGGTTACAGCAAATGGGTCTCAATGACAAAGGCATGGCTGCCATTTCCAGGAACAGGCCAAGCAGAGCTATCTGTAGCTAAGGTTACAGGTGGGGCACAGCCCAATCCTTGAGAAGCAGATGCAACCATTAACAGGAGTGAGTCTAGTTTGTCTTCACTGTAAGATAGCATCCAAGTCTAAGGTGGAAGCAGGCTGATTCATCAGTGTGCCCACATAAGCATGTATGCACCACACATTCATACACACATTAAATAAATAAATAAAAGTAACATCTTTAAAGGCAACTTTAAACGGAAAATTCTGATACACTTGAAAATCAAATACAATTGTTTCTCACATACCAGTGTGAACTTACAAAGCTTCACCAGTAAAAATGAAAGTTAGAATTTGCATTTCAGTTTCAGATCTGTTTATGTGTGGCCTGCAGAATTAATGGACTTCTTTAAAATTTTTTTTAGGAAGTACCAGAGAGGCACCAGGGTCAGGCTGCGTCTCTTGGATCTTGAACTGACGTCTAGGTTCCTGGGTGGGACCACAGATACAACGATCCTGGAGGCTGACGCAGTTCTCTTAGGACTCCAAGAGAGCAGAGACTCAAAATCAAGAGAGGAACGACTCAACAAACAATGAACTCTGCTTGCTGCATTCGCACCCGTTTTGAGCCCAGAAAGCTGTCAAGAATACAATCAGAAGACTGTGTTAACAATAAAGTTGTAATAACAAAAACTCATCATGGCTCTTCCCTGCCATGGTCATTTTGTGCTGCCCCCACCTCCTTTTCTTACCCTTTTTTGTTGGGTTGGGGTAATACAAGCAATCCCGATGTTTCTCAGGTTCAGTCAGTGCTTTGAGTACCGTCTGAAGGGGGCGATTCTAACCAACAGTAAACACATAATGCAGCCCAGCTTGCCTTGGGCTTGGAAAGTGCACAGTCAGTAAGACAAGTGTACTGTGTGGTAGTAGCTCCTGCTCGGGAGAAAATAAAGCACGGATGGGTACGAGGTTCCAAGTGGCAGGTCAAAATTTACATGTGGTCAGCACAGGGCCACAGAGCAGTGACTCCGAGGGCCTTACAAGACGTACATGAGGAAGTCTCTGGGGGAGCGCATTCCCACACAGGCAGTGCCTAGTGTAGAGCCCCTGAGTAGGCCTGGACCTCTCCAGTTCAAGACCAGAAAGAAGCAGAGCTGGTGAAGAGAAGCAAGGGAGACGCCACAGGTCCTTTGACATTTGCCTACAGTGGTCCAGCGGTTTGCTGGAGGATTCTTGGAAGAGGTTGAGTGTGATCTCCCTGTTACTTCCGTGGCTCCCTGGAGTAGATTGGCTGAGTAGTCTGACAGTGACCAGGAGTTACCATAGCGAGGCATGTCAGGAAACTGCTGATCCACTTCCAGATAAGAGATGCCAGGGACAGGCGTAGGGACAAGTGGAGAATTGTTGGAATCTGGGCATATTTTAAAGATAAAGCCAAAAGGATTTCCTACACTATGAATATGAATTAGGAGAAAAGGAGTGGGTGGTGACATCAAGACTTTTGCCTTTTACAACTATCCTTAACTGAGCTACAGAGGAGCAGGGCTGAGAGGACTATCCAGAGCTCAGTTTGCAGCATGTCGAGATTCTTACTGGACATTAAGTGGGGATGTTCTGAGGCAGTTAGTACAGAGTCTGAGATAGAAGATAAAACCGTGTAAGCTACAGGCATTTTAAAGGGGGCGGGAGGGTATGGGGAGCATGAGAGCACATGCATTTGATCCCAGCAGTTAGAAGGTAGAGGCAGGTGGGTAGGCATGAGGCAGGAAGAGCCTCATCTGCATAGCACGTTCCAAGCCGGCCAAAGCTCCATGGTGAGGTGTATGCATTGTCTTTGGCAGTTTTGTGTGTTACAGTATCATGAAGTCCGAAAGTCCAAGGTTGTAATTCAGTATTGAACATTTGTGTGTATAAGGCCCTGAGTTTTATTCTCAGTGCTACAAGAAAACAAAAATGTCTTATCCGAAGTCCCACTGGGGGACTTCCCAGATGGGCGGAGTAATCTGGAACTACTGAGTTGGTCAGAATGTCATACACAGCCTCTCGCAAGGTAATATTGGAATAGACTGTCTCCATGATGGCTGACCTTGTACAAGAAAACAACATACATAGCTTTTCTGACCTAGTTCAAGAAACCACATAGTTTCTCCTCTTCCTAGAACATTGTTAAAAGTGGGAACGCCATCTCATTGTGACAGGGACGGGGAGAACAATGATACTTCACATCTTCCTAGAGGTGTGGTGTGTCACATGGGGATGAAACATGGGGCCACTATAAAGAATGAACTCTACCTCTCGGGGTAGACATAACCTTGTCTCCTCCCTTAGGGGCCAATCCAGTGGAGCCAGCCTGGGACCTGACTTGGTGGCCACCCCTAGCAAGGTTCACCATAAGAAAATATTTTACTATTGTAGTCCCTGTGGTTCAGTGGGGTCAGATTGCCTCACTCACAAGGTGGAACTCTCTCTTTCTTCTGTCTGTTTCGTTCTGATGCCGGCCAGAACTGAAGGATGCTGTTACTATCCTTGACCAAGGCTCTGTCTGGGCTTCCTTGCTTGTTTGGAAGCTTTCCTTCAGCTGCATGCCCCGGGCGGCTGACCTCCATCTCCGCTTCTCCTAAGCAGCCGCACGGCTTTGGTTCTCTCTTCTCTCCCTCCCCTGAGAGACTTGTAGCTTGCCTGCCCCGAGGGTTCCTCTCAGACTCTATTGTCCTCAGGCCCTGTTTGAGTCCATTCTCTTCTTAAATGGTATATTAACAAGACTAAGAGTCCGAATGAGGACCCCAATTTCCCGGGTATCATAGGAAGATGGTGCTCGGACCCCTCAAGGTTGCCAGTACTTCTCTGTCACTGCCTTCAGTCTGGAGTCGGCAGAGCGAACAAGCCCATTCCTTCATGGCAGGAGGGCGTCGAGCCCGTCTTTAGAAACAGCCTGCTATCACCCTTCCTTCAGACATCCTTCTGACCCACTCACATCTCAGCTCGCCCACTCACTGTCCTTCCTGCTCCCTTCATTAAATGCCTTTCAGCAATCTTGGAAATTCCACCTGTTGCCTCTGCTTTGCCCCATCATCCCATTCACATCCCACTCTGCTTTTACGTTGGGTGTCCTTATTGTCGCTCCTAAATAGCTTTCCGTAGGGAGAGAAAACCTCTGCAGCAGGGATAGCATGTCCTTGAGAGCACTAACATGAGTGTCTCGCTGTGCTCTGGGAAATCCAAGTGCTGATCAAGCAGTCCTTTTCCCTGTGGAGTAGAGTCCAGAAAACAAGGTGATGTGGGTCCTGCAACGAGACTCTGAGCCTTCTCTCCGTCTCTTAGGATTCTGGAATAAAGGCCAGCAGCCAATCTAAACTCAGCTTCCTTCATGAACCGAGTCAAACACTGGTCATTCTCCAGTTCGTGTCTCCTTGGAATCTGTGAATGGGCTCTTAGTTGATAAAGGGATGTATTAGTTATTTTCTTGTTGCTGGGACAAAATACTTGACAAAAATCAACTTAAGGAGGTGGCTCACAAGTTTGAGGATGCAATGTATTGTGTGGGGAGAGTGTGGCCGTTAGAGCAGGTATAGCTATGGTAGAAGATGGAGGCATCTGGTCTTGGCGCATGCACAGTCCACGGCAGAGGAAAAAACTGCTGCTGCTGCTAGCCCTCCCCTTCTCTCTCCTTCCTTCCCTTCCTTCCTTTCTTTTTTCAGTCTGAACCTTCAACCCAAGGGCTGCTTTTGTCTATAATCAGGAAGAGGTGGATCTAACCTCCTCGGTTAAACCTCTTTGAAAACACCCCCAAAGATTCACACAGAGCTGTGCCTCTAAAGCGATAAAACGGGTCAAGTTGGATATCAACACTAACCATCATTCTGGGCAGACATTATTACTCAGTTTAAGTAAAAGAAGAGTTCTCTGCAGTAGTATGGTTTTATCCTTTTGTTCACTTTCAACAAATTTTGCTTTGTTGTTGCTATTGTTTCAATAAAATGTCCTAATGCATATTATTGAAATGTAATATATAATAATATATACAACATATATAATATATTAAATATATAATATATACTATATAAGCCATCATACATCCCTGACATTGGACAGGCTGTGACACTTATTGTTTTTAATAGGAATTTAGTGACTGTGGTGTAGACAGACCTAAAACGTGCTTAAAGTTTGGCCTTGCTCTGCACAAACCCTCAGACTAGACCCAAAGCCTGTGGACCCACAGACGGAAACCTGACTGCCCCAAATCTCCAGACGAAAGAGTTCAGTGCTTTTTGTAGACCTCTAACATTTTGATGGTGGTTTATGAAGCAAAAAGAGTCAGACTGATCTAGAAACCAATCCCCAGGAGTAGCATTGACTTCAAAATTGAATGTTGACCGGGATATGGATGCTATAGGTATGAAAACTAGTGTGTTGGAACCAAAACACTCAGCCAACTGTCTGTCACCTGCAGTAGCTTCAAGGACAGAAAGTAACTAATAGAAATCCCACCCTCTCGCAAACCTTGAAGTATAAACTAATAAGAGACATGGCTGGAATAGTCTCAGCCTGAACACTTGGTCCTAGTTGGTGGCAGTGTTTGGAGAGATTTAGGTCTGACCCCCATCACTGGAGGAAGTTTGTCACTGAGGAAGGGCTTTAAGAGTCAAAATCCTCACGTCCTTCATATTTGCTCTCTGTGCTGTGTTTCAAGATGGGAGCTCCCCGCTCCTGTTCCTGATGCTGTGTCTGCTGCTCGTTGCCATGAGCCCGCTTTACCACCACGGACTCCTACCCTCCTGAAACTGTAAGCTGAAGCTCTTTCTCCTCTCAGGTACCTTGGTCGTGGTGTTCAGTCACAGCAACAGAAAGTAACGAATACAGTGCAAACACAAGAAATAGAAGAACTCAGGAGAAACTGCACTGGATTCAAGAACCCACATAGGAAGCTGAGCATCCAGCGCTCACTAACCCGGCTTCAAAGGCGGCAGAGACAGTGGGGCTTCCTGTTGTCCAGCCTAGCTGAGGAAACACAAGGTCAGGGAGAGCTCCTGGCTCTAAGGAATAGGCTGAAAGTGATAGAGGAGGACACTCACTGCTCCCTTCTGGTCTCTGTCAGTGCTCACAGGCACATATACCTATACACATATGTTCACACACACCATCCACTCACATACAGAGACTCACACTGACACACTCAAGTCATTAAGTGAGCATAGTTTGCATAATATAAAACTATTGACAATAGCCCCATAGCATCTGCTGTTCAGACTTCTGAAAGGACTAAGGTTTGGCTGTCTCACAGACTCTTCGGTAGGCAGAATTCCCAGACATCTTATAGCCAAAGTCCCACTAAAGCTTGAATAACCTTAAACTAGAGGTAAATACACCTCAAAAAATAAAGAAATAGAAGCTCCACACGAAAAGAACAGTAAGCGTACCTGCCTTTCATAGTTGATCAGAAACAAGAAAATAGCCCAATAAGGTATTAAGGGACCTGTGTTCATAAAAGTTCTTCCAGTATAGACTAAAAGGGACTTCTTCAAAGACAAAATGCAAAAAGTCCTCGTAGATCTCAAGTCTCAGCCTAGGTAGAGGCGCCCAGCAGGGTGGTAAGAGGGGTTCCTCCTGCACTTGCCTGCTGGAGTTGCAGCATTGCTGTGTGCTGATAGGGAGCTGCTGTGGCTAACGCTTTCAAATGGGAGCATTTATTCTAATTACCTTGTGCTTCTTTTATTAGTCATTAGTTGTATAACTGTCGTTACTTATCGACTCTGAGTAATAAATCTTTAAAACTTAGCAACTCAAAAACATTTTTATGTCACCCACTGATTCAGTATCTGTCACAGGGTTTCATACAGAGGCCCATCCATGTCTGTGTCTTGTCTGGAGAGTTCACTGGGAAAGCTCTACTCTTGAAGTTGGCAGGATTCATTCCTTAAGGACTTAAAGAACGAGGGCTTCCGTTTCTCAATGGCAGTTCACTAGAAGTTACCTTCTGTGCTTTTCCTATAAACTCCATCAACAAGTCAGAGTGGGGAAAGGAAAGGAAGGGCTGGAAACAGATGGACAGACACTAGTAGCAGAACAGAAGTTGCTGTCGTATACAACCTGATCACTGAAGCAATCTCCCTCCATCTTGTCATACTCTACTGGAACAAGAACTATGCAAAGCCACAAATCCGAGGACATGAAGACCATGGGGACCACCATAGACCCTGTCTACACCACGCATGTAGGAGGCAGATAATTTTCTATTCTTTTCATGGGTGTTTAAATCTGGGCCTGCTGGGTATCACAAGAACCAGCTCTTAGCGGGCGCCATGATGATGCTTAGGGAGATGGGGCTTTGGAAGGAGAGGATGCAGATGAGAACAGTTGTTAGCAGGAGGACATCTATGGTGATTTTGGATTCTCTGCCACCTCCCCAACATGCTACCCCCCTTACTGTACTGAGTCTCCTGGTGAGGGAGGTGAAGCATCTTCACTGTGTAAGTCTTGTTTCTATAGTTGATGAGAGCTAACAGTGCGAATGAATTTGAGAAGGAGAAAGATGAGTCTATGAGAAGCAGCCCCAGATTTGAGTATTAAGGGAAAGCAGGGAGTTTGGAGTACATCCCATAATGTCTGAGCCCACATTAATGGAGCTCTGTGAAACTTTGAAACCACAGGCTGGTTAGGCCATTGGGTTGACCTAGTATTGCATTTCCTATATTCATATCATTTGGGCTTTCTTAAAATAAATACACAATTTAGTATAAATCCCCAAGGGAGATGTGTAGTTTATTTGGAAAGACTATAACTTTCTCCCCCGTGTTTCTTTTAGACTAATTACAAAGGACTTAGCGATGCTCTGACCCCAAGGAGGTGGGATAAAGAAAACGGGAAAGAATGTGCCTCCTGGAAAGCCCCAGAGCCTGTGCTCTCTGTCGTGGGAGGCAGACCATGGGGTTTCGAAGGTCAGATGTTAGCTTTCAGGTGAAAAGTTTTATGGACCCCCAAACCCTCCTGGGAACAGATGAAGCAATCAGAAACCAAACTGTGGCTCTGACTGTTACCACGCACTTCACAAAACTGCCTGCTTGCAAACGCGACGCACACGCCCCAGCTGCTTCACCATATGCGGTAAGTCTCAGGTCGTTATGGTTTGGGGAAATGCACAGGAGGCTGTGATAGCCATCATTGGTTCGCCTGAATGAGTGGGAGGAAGCAGGATACTGTGTTCTTCCCAGACAACATTTTAGTGCAGAATCTTTTCTTCTAAATGCAGTAAATACCACAGAAGCCAGATAAAGATGATGACCCAGCTCCCAAAACCATACCGAAAGGCGTGGGGCCAGCACAAGGATTGTGGGAAACAGCTACAAACCCCACTGGTTGGAAATAATGGTGTATTTGACATATGCCGCTGCCAGACTCTCTGGTGTATGTCGAGATGCCCAGTATCCCAGTAGATTTCCAAAAGAGGACTACAAAGTGGATGGCAGGGTGGTAATTCCATGCCTACGGTTTTGTTTACAAAGGATTCTTAGTCATTCATTAGTCATCTCAGTCTTCTTAACACTGCTGTCTCCCACTCTGTCACCAAAACTTTCAGTGAGTGGTGGACCAGAAAACGTCCGAAACAACATCCAAGCGGATATTATCCTCGGCCTCCACATAGCCTGATTTAGATGTCATTTGTTAGGTGTGGGGCGAGAACCAGAAAAGCCAGAAAAGACACGATTTCATAAAAAACTGAAAGGAGTGACTAGGGAGACCTCTGGCAGCACAGTTGAATGCCTGACTCGCCTGAGCTGAGTTAACGTGACCCCAGCTAACTGAATTATTCTCTAAGACTGCAGAGGGACAGGAAGTTACTGGTCACGGGTGTAAACCAAGGGGTTTGCATGGCTACTTGAGAAGCTATGGAATGTGTGAGACTCTGCCCTGGGTCCTTAAAGGGAAAGGCAGCTCAGGTGCAGTTCAGCTCATCCCTGTAAGGCACTCGGGGATGCTTTGAATGTCTTCCTTTCTCTGACGCCAGGGCAGAAGCCAGCTTCTGCTTCACCCCCATGCCCTCCAGACTAAACCCCACAGCACACCTAAGAGAGCTTCAGGTCAGGGCTGAGCAAAGTGAGGCCCAGACAAAGTCAGGTGCCCTCTCTCCTTACTGTGCAAGGGCCTGTCTGTCTGTCTGTTGATGTATGTATGTATGTATGTATGTATGTATGTATGTATGTATGTATATGTGTGTATGTATGTATGTGTATATATGTATATATGTGTGTATATGTATATATGTGTGTATGTATGTATATGTGTGTATGTATATGTATGTGTATATATGTATATATATGTGTGTATGTATATGTATATATATGTGTGTATATTGCATGTATATGTATATATGTGTGTATATCATTATATATGTATATTTTTTTTCATTCTACTACCATAATTTTCCCAGTGAAGAGACTGGTCTTGAAGTGTGGCCCTTCCCTAGGGCCTAAAAGTCACATGCCTGTTGAACAAACTTCTGTGCCTTCCCTTTGACTGAGGAAAAATGTGCGAGTCATTTCCTCATATTCTCTCGACCTCATGGTAGGGCCCTGCCTCTGCCTTATAGCACAGAATCTCTGTCAGCAGCAGTTCTACCTCTGTCTCTACCAAGGCGCCTACCTCCCTGCCTTCCTCCTCCCATCTTCATGAACACAACATAAAGGCGTCCCCAGAGTAGGTCAGCCCTGGGATTTTCAAATAGCTCTTGGGTAGCTGGAGAATATCCTATCTTACGGTACATCAGCGTTTAAGAAGGAATTTAGAAGAATATTTTATTAACCAAAAACACTGTAAGCCTCTGATTAATTAGAGCTCTTACAGTGTCCAGGGAACACGTAAAACGTGCACTCAACCAAATCTGGCCTATAAAACTCTAAAACGCATTATTCAATCTCTTGGCCCCAAAACATTTCCTGCTTTTTAAACTAGCGAGTACTAAACAGCATTTAAAGTCTTCCTTGATGACTCAGGGCCACCATTATGGAAAACACTTCATAATGATGTGATTTCCCAGGGATTATGAAGGCGGGAGAGCCACTGGCGCTATCTGGAGACGGAGTCTCTGCGGCTTTCACATCACCTCAGCCTCCCTTGCTCTTCTCCTCACACTGACATCACCTGTCTGCTGCTTCGGGTGATCTCCGGGCAGGGCTAACAGGCTGCCTCCTGGGAGAGCTTTCTGCCCATTTACTGAACGACTCAACTGGCTTTCTGCGCTCCTGTTTGCTTTCTCTGATACCGATCTTCACTTTGCTTGTTGCTGGTTAGGGTTTTGGTTTCTAATGTATAGGTTTGTTTCCAGTCTGGAAGAGGGCCTGAGGCCAGTTCTGCAGAGCTGTAGAACTGAGCTGAACTTGGATGTCTGTTCTCTTTCAAGGTCCTTTATCCCTTATTTCCACAACCACCATTTGTATTTCCATTGTTAAACATTTTAATTTATTTTCACCGATAGGCCACTTTTAGAAAGGGATTTAGGAAATCTGGTATTAAAAGGGTTTTAAGAAAGGAAAACTAATAAGAAAATAACTTGAAAGGTTTTGGGATTTGTTTGTTTGTTTGTTTGTTTGTTTTTGAATCAACTTTAAGCCAGGTGGTGGTTGCAGGCAGATCTCTGTGAGTCTGAGGCCAGCCTGGTCTACAAAGTGAGTCCAGGACAGCCAGAGCTGTTACACAGAGGAACCCTGTCTCAAAAAACCAACCAAACAACCAAATAACCCCCGCCTCCCAAATCAACTTAAAGCCAGGCATGGTGGTCATGACTGTAATTCCTTGGGAAACTGAGGCAAGATGATCATGAGGGGGCAGTCAGCCTGCACTACAGGGCAAGTCAGCCACACTGCAGAGTAAGTCAGCCACACTGGCAGAGTAAGTCAGCCACACTACAGGGTAAGTCGGCCACACTACAGGGTAAGTCGGCCACACTACAGGGTAAGTCGGCCACACTGTAGAGTAAGTCAGCCACACTGTAGAGTAAGTCAGCCACACTACAGAGTAAGTCAGCCACACTGCAGAGTAAGTCAGCCACACTGCAGAGTAAGTCAGCCACACTACAGAGTAAGTCAGCCACACTGCAGAGTAAGTCAGCCACACTACAGAGTAAGTCAGCCACACTGCAGAGTAAGTCAGCCACACTGCAGAGTAAGTCAGCCACACTACAGAGTAAGTCAGCCACACTGCAGAGTAAGTCAGCCACACTGCAGAGTAAGTCAGCCACACTGCAGAGTAAGTCAGCCACACTACAGAGTAAGTCAGCCACACTACAGAGTAAGTCAGCCACACTACAGGGTAAGTCAGCCACACTACAGGGTAAGTCAGCCACACTACAGGGTAAGTCAGCCACACTACAGGGTAAGTCAGCCACACTACAGGGTAAGTCAGCCACACTGTAGAGTAAGTCAGCCACACTGTAGAGTAAGTCAGCCACACTGCAGAGTAACACTGGTCTCACAGGCGGTCCACTTGAAAAGGATTCTGCTGTACTCCCCAGACCTTAAGCATCCAAGTAATGTACACAGATGGATAGTTTGAAAGATGGCTTCCACATTAAAGCCAACTAGCACTTTGTAGACACAGATCCTAAGGGGTTGTTATAAACTTTCTTTTCTTCTTTTGGCACATATTTTTTTAATGTGTTATGTAATCCTCTAACATCTCTGGTCAAAGTGATGTTCAGAGAAATTTTTACTTAAGTAAGATGATACAGCTTGGGAACAGCAAAACTCAAATTGCAGTCCATACCTAAGTCTAAAGTGTGTGCTTTCTATAACATAATCCACGGCTAAGTCTAAGGCTTGCACTTTCTATAACATTCCAGTAGAGTTCCAGGGGCATGGGAAGGGTGTTATTTACACGAGCGTGGGCCGTTTACTGGTGGCTGGCTACACAACTGTGGAGTTGTCTTTCTCCTGGACAGCCATTCCCCAGCTCTGTGGGAAAGGCGGGGCCTGTGAGCTCCTTCCCTAATCCACATCAGAATGGGGGTGGCCTAATCTTGGGCAGATGCAGCTACTGTGGGTTCTTAAGTGCATCAGCCGTGCCATGCCTGCAAGTAAAGCTCAGCAATGAGTCGTAGACATCGCCATACCAAGGGAGATGACTCGTGAACAGAACACTTGCCACACGATGCTTGAGTGCCTGATTTCAAATTCCCCAAACCCCCCAAGGTGGGCACTGACTGGACAGGTGGGAAAGCATGAGCTTACAGATGCCAATAACTGTAATCCTGCCTCACACACGGTGGAGGGAGGGCTGGAGCTCCGCTGGTGTGGTGTGGGCCTAGGACACCAAAGGACCTGGGTTTGAATCCCTGGCACCTCCTGAGCTTAGACATTGGCAGACATAGTGGAAGGTGAGGACTGGTCAGGCTTTCCTCAGACCTCAGACATCAGGGTCATGCACTCGAATTCATGCATGTATACAACACACATATAAATACACACACACACACACACACAGTGTCTTCAATATGGAGATTGTATGCCAGTACTATATGAAAAACATGAAGGACACTCACCAACATCTATGGAGTGTGACTTAGTTCAGTGGCCATAAAGCTGTAAATTTAATGGCAACAGAGAAAGTTAAAGCATGAGAATTCTATGCCCACAGTAGGTGGTGGGCTTTGTTATCAATGATGTGCTCAAAAGGCACTTGCTCTTACCCCTCTTATCCCGCAGTCCCTCCCGATCCCATTCCACTCCTGATCCCCGTCCCTGCTGCATGCTTCCTGATCGCACGATCATGGTTTCTCTTAGATGCTTTCGGCTGAAGTTAAAAGGTTAGCGTACAGGAAGAGATTGCTTGTATCGGGGTTTCAGATATTCATCTGACTTTGGCTTTCATCACCCAAAAATGTTCTAGCAAAAATGTTGGTTGCTGGGCCTCTCTCTCTGTGTCTAGCATTTCATGGCCTAGGGTCGGGGGCAGAGGAAGTGACCCTGTGTGATGTAAAAAACAACTCGTGTTTTCTGTTTGCTAGGATCTCTTACTCCTCTGTTGGCAGGAGGATCAAGTTCACGATATTCATTGCAGCTAGAGATTGAGTCCGGCAGTGGGGAGTTTGCAGGAGTGAGGAGGGACAGAGAATTCATTTTCCTTCTCAGCCTCTGGTCCTTTCCTGCAGGTCTCAGGATTGTCAGGGCCCATTGCTCTGAGTTCTTTCCCTTCCATCCCTCACAGATGCTGTTTGCCTGGGCGTTGTCAGGCATCTCTCTTGGTTTCGTAGAAGCCAAGATTTTGACCCCAGAAACCATGCACAAGGGGCGCCTGCCTCTTCCTCTGGCGTATCTTCATGGAGAAACAACCTCTGCTCTTCGGTGTGAGGACCACTCTTATGCACCCAGTGTCACAAAAATCATAAAGCTTTTCTCTGCGTGCATAAGGAGAATTGCTCAAGGGTACCACCACCACACAGCAAAGCTCTCATTACTTCCATATGGGTTTCTCCCTTCCAGCCCCCATAGATTGCACTGCATCACAACTGGAAATGGTCCTGCTTTTTACCCATCTCTGAAGACACAAGCAAAGTAACTCAGCCAGACTATCTTCTAACACGAGGCCACCCAAAAACCCTCCGGGGACAGCCCTAGGGATGCCCACTTGCTTTTGCCTGTTAGGACTTCAGAGTAGACACATGGATCTGCTCTGCACAATATCCATTTCCAATCGCAGCTAAGACATCAGTGACAAAAGTGTTTAAGCAACGAAGTGTTTTATGGACACTGATGTAAACTGAATTTCTATGACCTCAAATTCAGCTACTGAGTGATCCATAAGTTACACATAGGGTGGACTACAGCCCACCTTGTCTTGTGGCCTTCTAAGTGATTCTAAATACAAGGTGACAAATTCTTGTAAGTATTCTGGTGTCTGGGCTTCTGCAGGCTCCTGAGGGAACATCGTTCACAGCTCCTGGCAAAGGCAGCCTGCCCTGTCCGGAGGAACACCTCCTAAATACCCACACATACGGGGACTTAGGGAAATTGATTCTGTGGCCCTGACGTTTCTGGCCAGTTCTTTGTGCTTTGTGGTCTTTCAAAGCCCCTTGTCTAAACAATACAGAAGTAACTATTTTTAATGTTACCTTTCTCAGAATACTTTCTGTGTATTTAAGGTCATCTTAAAAACAATTAAACAAATATGCTCTTTTCTTCTCCTAAAGCCAGTGTCTGTCAAAGGATGAGTAAAGTATCCACAGGAGGATTTTATCCCACATGTAGTGTGCCTTTGAATTATTTTTACTTAGTAATTTAAAATAGTATTATTTAGTATTTATATACTAATTCTGCAGTTTATAAAATTACCTAGATTTAAGTCTGGTCTGCTGAGTCACAGTTTGATGTAATTCCCTAGAAATGCTTCTATTTGGCTTCCTTTGAGAGTCAGATTATCTGGATATATAAACACCAAAAGATTGCAGACCCAAATGTCTCTAGCTTGCCTGCCTTTGCTGGGCCCTCTCAGCTCCACTGTCCACAGTCCAGGGTGCAGCCTCTGTCTGGAATGCAGCGCAGCTCACCTCTGCCTCCCTTCCCAAGTTATCCCATTTCCTGCCTTTGCACCTCTGGGCTATGGAGGTGCCTGGCCAGAGGAGTCACTCGTGGGCGAGTGGTATAGCTGGACTCTTGGCTACGTCATTGGTTCTTCTTTCTTCCATCCTTCTCTACCCCTCTTCTTCCACCCTTCGACCCCTTAACACTAGGTAAGAGAGGAAAGAGGATAGAGGGGGAAAAGGGGGCGACAATATTATTAAATACTTCCTGTTGATTAGGGACATCGAAGTCCTTGGAACGGGGTTGGGGATTTAGCTCAGTGGTAGAGCGCTTGCCTAGGAAGCGCAAGGCCCTGGGTTTGGTCCCCAGCTCCGAAAAAAAGAACCAAAAAACAAAAAACAAAAAAAAAAAAAAAGAATTCCTTGGAGCAAGTTTAATCTTCATCCTTAGGATATTTAGTTCTTTTTGTCTCTTCACACATTATTACTTGATAAACCACAAGCAAATCACCCACAATCTGAACAGCCACACTGTCAGGACTCTAGCATTTATATATCCTCTGAAAAGTCCCCAGAATTCCAAAAGTCATCACTCACAGAAACTATCTACAGCAAAACCACACCCCTGCCAGAGCACGAGGCAAATCACAGTCATCTGCTGTGAAGCGCCTCATAGCCCCACACCTGGGATTAAAACAAAAACATAATCCCGTAATATTCCTGCGTGTTTTAAAGAAACCAAAATTCTCACTAAAAGTGGTTGCTCAGAGGGGACGAGCAAATGGTCATTAAGTCAGCCCCCAGGATGTCAGGTTTCACACGACTTGTTAGAATCCTTCCCAAGCTTCCTTATTTTTCATTTGGATTTGCTATGTTTTAATATTCTAAAAATGTCCTGTCCAACTTTCTTGCCTTTATCTTCGTATTATAGAACCCAGAAAGACAAAGACTTTCAGAACTGTGTTATATTCCAATTTAAAAAAAACAAATTGCATTTTCTAGTCTATATTTATCCCTTCAAAACTGACGCCTTCAAAGGAATTAGACAAGAAAGTTCTTACCTTCAACTGCACATGATCACTATTTAAGGTAAGACGAGGAGATCACTCAGTGGGTAAAGTGTTTGTGGTACAAGCATGAAGAACCGAGTTCAATCCCCAGCACCCACTAAGACCTGGGCCTGTGGTGCACATCTGTGCTTCAGTGCTGAAGAGGAAGAGACAGGTGGATCTCAGGAGCTCACTGGCCAGCCAGCCTAGCTGAATCCACCCATTGCAGGTTCAGTGAGAGACCCCGTCTCAGAAACAAGGCAGGAACTCGACGTCGGCCTTGGCCTTCACATGCATGGGCACACTCAGATGCCCACAAAAACCCAGTAAAGAAATAACAGATACGATAAGAGACTGGGGTGGCCTACCAGCCCTGGACATCCTTTGTTTTTGACAAGGAACTTCACTATGTCCTTACTGAGCTGGAGTTCAATGTGTAGACTGGGCTAACCTGAAACCCACAGCAGTCCACCTGCCTGTTTCTATAGAGCTCCAGGATTAAAAGTGTAAGCCATATTCTCCTCAGTGGCTAGGAATGAGGCAGTTTGGCCCAGACTACTAGACATATTCCTGCTCCCCAGAGGCTTTTATAAAAATAACAAAACATAAGTGCATCACACATATATAATGTATATTAATATATATATATATAATGTACAAACAATGTATATAAAAACAAAAGCCTAAAATACTTCCATTAGCAGAATCCAATGTGGGGTACTCTATCACAATCTCTAGACTGCGGAAGCTCTTGCACTAAGAGCAACAGGGCAGGTTTTCAGGGATCCCCTGAAAGACAGTGAGGATGCAACGTTCCATTCTGCACTCTTCTGCTTGAGGACCAAGACACAGGAAAAATGCAACTAGTACAACCCCTGCCTCCTCAGAACTTACAGTTCAGTGGGAAAAAGTATGTTATACGCAATTTTCAAAAACAAACAAGCTTGTGCAAATGTGGCCTCAGCAAAGGAAGTTTGTGTTTACAGAACAACAACTTCACCTTTTCTCCATAGCTATAACCCAGTGCCTTAGTTGGAATAATTGATAGAGAAGAGACCATGGATCCGGAGGAGGCTGGTCTAGCGCTGATCTTACTCAGTGCCCTCACACGCCATAGTGCACACATATTTGAGAGTGGTGGGTGAAGACACATGGCAGACATAGACCAAGAGGCATCCTGCACTACGTCAGCTGACTGTTGCAGTCAGCAATCCTCCACACAAGGGCAAAACCCAGTGCTTTCCAGGAGAGACTGCTCCTCTCCTCAGGAAGTCTCTGCCCTCAAACAGGGTTCTCCTCATGAGACTCTGTCTAACTCTGTCCCCAGAGTACCACTTGGTTTACTATGGAATCAGCAAGAGCTGTGGAGGAGCCACTGATGTGGATTACGGAAGAGGGGTGGCATGGACAAAGAGGCTTTTCAGACGTGAAGACCAAAGGGGGCTTGCCTAGCTGAAGAGATCAATAACAAAGAACAGACAAAGCCCTACCAGATGTGCTGAAAACTTCATGAGATGAATAACATTTGAGATCTATAATGACGGTTTTTATAAATTTCCAACCTTGAAACCACTTCTTTGAAGATAATTTTTAAATTTGACAATGCAACAATTGTAACTTCTTTGGGGCTAGTCTAAAAATATCTTTGTAACAGCCCCTTTTGGTCCTCCTAACCTGTCCCGGGTGCATCCAGTGCTCTCGGCTAGCCCAGTCTACCTACTCTTCAATGCTCGCCCACTGGCCCACTTCCCACTGCAGTCATGGACGACATCAAGAAAAAGATGCAGATGCTGAAACTAGACAAGGAGAGTAACATCCACCGCACGGAGCAGGTCGACGCTGACAAGAAGCAAGCTGAAGACTGATGCAAGCAGCTGGAGGAAGAGCAGCCGGGCCTCCAGAAGAAGCTGAAGGGGACAGAGGATGGGGTAAAAAAGTACTCCTGAGTCTGTGAAGGATGCCCAGGAGAAACTGGAGCAGGCGGAGAAGAAGGCCACCGACGCTGAAGTAGATGTGGCTTCTCTGAACCGCTGCATTCAGCTCATAGAGGAGGAGTTGGATCGGGCACAGGAGCACCTGGCTCTCAGCCTTGCAAAAGCTGGAGGAGGCTGAGAAAGCCGCTGATGAGACCAAGAGAGGAGTGAAGATCATTGAAAACCGGGCCATGAAGGATGAGGAAAGATGAAGCAGCAGGGATGCGGCTGAAGGAAGCCAAGCACATCGCTGAGAACTCAGAGCCGAGGTGGCTGAGAGCAAAGCCAGGCAGCTGGAGGAGGAGCTTCGAACCGTGGACCAAGCCCTCAAGTCGCCGATAGTGTCGGAGGAGGATTCCACCAAAGAGGACAAAGTTGAAGAAGAGATCAAACTTCCGTAGGAGAAGCTGAAGGAGGCTGAGACCCGAGCAGAGTTTGCTGAAAGATCTGTGGCAAAGTTGGAGAAAACCACTGATGACCTGGAAAAGACTTTGGCAAGGCCAAGGAAGAGAACGTGGAGATTCACCAGACCTTGGACCAGACTTTAGACCAGACCCTTCCGGAGCTCAACAAACTGTAAGAGCTGACCCTACTGCCTACCAGATTACGTAGTTGCCTCCTCAGGCCGATAAACTGATGTTCCTGACAATAAACAAACAAACAAGCAAATAAATAAATAACTGTGATGAATTTGGGGGTGGGGGTGGGGGTGGGGTGGGGCAGGGACACAGCTCCATTGGTAAAGTCCTTCTATGAGGACCTGATTTTAATCCTTAGAAACTACACTTTAAAAGACTGGATCACAGTGTAAGCTTATAATTCTAACTTTGGAAAAGCAGAGGCAGGAAGACCCCTGAGGCTCCCAGGCCAGGCAGCAGAGCCTTAGAGGAAGCCAGTGCTGGAGGAACAGCTATGGCTGTCCCCTGGCTTTCACACATACCTGCATCAGCAAGCGCACAAATCAAAGGCAGAGAGAGCCCAGGGATCACTCCAGGGCTTCATTCAGACCTCCCTGCTGAGGATAGTGTCACATGACTTTGCCAAGTTGCCAGAGAAGATAGGGAATTTTTTTTTAAAAGATGTATGTATTTATTTTATGTATAGAAGTACACTGTCATTGTCTTCAGACACACCAGAAGAGGGCACACAGGAGCCTAGAGGCAGGAATGGATGCAGAGGCCATGGAGGGGTGCTGCCGACTGGGTTGTTCCTCATGGCTTGTTCAGCCTGCTTTCTGATTGTACCCAGGACCACCAGCCCAGGGCGGCCTCATCTACAAAGGGCTGGGTCCTCCCCCATCAATCGCTTATTAAGAAAATGCACTCAGGCTTGCCGACAGCTCAATCTTATGGAGGCATTTCCTTAGTTGAGATTCTCTCCTCTCAGGTGACTTCAGCTTGTGTCAAGTTGACATAAAACTGTACAGCACAATTGACCCCTTGTCATCTTGACACACAAAGACATCACTGTAAATCCACATTTCCTTTCTCACTCATCTCTTAAGACCTCACATTAGAAACATAAATAACTGAAAAGGTCCCACCACCTTTACAAATCCAAACACATTGAAAATTCAATCTCTTTAAAATATATACTCTCTTTAAACCATCCTAAATCTTTTCTTTTAAAGTTTAAAGTCTTTCAGCTGTGGGCTCCTATAAAAATCAAAATGAAGTTAAATTAGTTCTTCAAGAGGGAAGAACCAGGGCACAGTCACAATCTGAACCAAGCAAAGCCCAACTCCATTAGTGCAAATAGCCCAATGGCCAGTCATCAGGGGTTCAGTCAGGATCCTCTGGGCTCCTCTGCGGAGTTGGCTCACTTCTCCAGCTCTGCCCTCTGCAGCACGCACCTTGTCTTCTAGGCTGTGGCTAACTCCATTCCACAGTCACTGCTGCTCTTGGTAGCCATGCCATGAGACTGGCATCTCTGAAACTCCTTGCTGGAACTGGGCTGCACTCTCTGCACCAATACCCTCTTCTGGGATTCTAGCCCTGCCGCACAGTGCCCAGCCTCAGCTGCTCTCCATGACCCCCTCACGCCTTCAAAGCCACCATCACCTGGGTGGCTCTTACACCACCAAGTTCAGCTGCCACATGAGATCCACCCTCGGCCACTTCTGGAACACAACTTCTGTTGTCAGGAAGCGGCCTGTTTTTATTCTTTTCTTTTTCCCCCCCTTTTAAAATGTTTATTCTTCTCTCATACTACAGTTTCTCCTCCCTGCACTCCTCTCAGCCTCTCCCCAGCTCCTCTCTCCTCAGATCCACTCCTCCTCCATGTTCCTTCAGAAAAGAGCAGGCCTGCCAGGGATATCAACTTAACACAGCATAACAAGTTACAATAAGACCGGGCACAAAACCTTATATCAAGGCTGGGTGGGGCAACCTAGTAGGAAGAAAAGGGTCCCAAGAGCAGGCAAGAGTCAGAGACACCCTCCCCTCCCCCTGTAGGCATCCCACAAGAACACCAAGCTACACAACCATAACATACACGCAGAGGACCCACAGCAGACTCATGCAGGCTCTGTGATTGCTTCCTCCGTCTCTGTGAGCCCCTATGAGCCCTGTGGGCTGTGTTCTCCCGGCATCCTCAACCTCTCTGGCTCCTATAATTCTCCCTTGAACCTCTTCCAAGTGGTTCCCCAAACTCTGCTGAATGCTTGTCAGCCTGCTTTCTTGTAGAGCTCAGGACCACGAGCCTAGGGATGGCACCAGCCACCATGGGCTGGGGCTCTCCTGAATCAATCACTAATTCAGAAAATGTTGTAGAGGCTTGCCTGCAGCCCAGTCTTATGGAAGCATTTTCTTTTCTTTTTTCTCCCTTTTATTAAACATAGATTCTTTTCTCATACAATGTAATTTGAATACAGTTTCCCCTCTCCTATCCCTCCCAGTTCTTTCCCCACCTCTTCTCCCTTCCAGATCCACTCCCCTTCTGTCTCTCACTAGAAAAGAACAGGCCTCTAAGAGGTAAAAACAAAGCATAAAAAATATAGTAAGATAAAACAGAAACTGTCATAAAGAAGTTTACAAGTCAAGCAGACAGAAACATAAAAAGAGCCCCAGGAGAAGGCACGAGAGTCAGAAACCCACCCACTCACACACTCAGGAACCTCACAAAACCGCGAACCTGAAAGCCATCATATGTAGGCAGAGAGCCTGGTACAGCCCTGCGTCGGGCCTGTGCTGCTTCAGCCAGTGAGTTCATCTGAGCTTTGCAAGGTTGGTTGACATAAAGGGCCTTGTTCTCCTGGTGGAGATCCCCTGCCTCAACCTTTCCTTTCGCCTCTCTTTCCTCCCTGAGCTGAGGGGAGGGATTTGATGGAGATGTCCCATTCAGAACTGTGGGTTCCAATATCTCTCTGTTTGGCTGTGGGTCTCTGGTTTTGTTCCCATCTGCAGCAGGAGGAAGGGAGACATTTTCTTAATTGATGTTTCCTCCTCTCAGATGACTTTACTTGTGTCATTGACATAAAACTATCCAGCCCAGATGAGTAATCAATTGCCCTTGAGACCAAGGTGGTTTTCTTTTTCTTTTTTTTTCTTTTTTTTAACTTTGTGCTGTGGATGGACGGTTTTTAGTGCACCCATCCAAAATGACTTGATACATGCATTTCAAAAAGTTGTTCACCAACCGCTACACCCCTGACTCTCTGAAGAAGTCTGTGAAATGCTAGATACAAGCCAAAGTAAATCTTGCCGTATGATAGCGTGGAGGGTTCTCTTTGGAAGCTGTACTTTATGTTGTTGCATAAAAGCAGAGGGCCTGATCTGTCCCCCTGTGTATTGTGTTTTGTGGGTGAAAGAGAATTGAGAAAGAAACGTTACTTTTTAAAAAGAATTATGTATTCTATGTATATGAAGACACTGTAGCTGTCTTCAGACACACCAGAAAAACGCATCGGATCCCATTACGGATGGTTGTAAGCCACCATGTGGCTGCTGGGAATTGAATTCAGGACCTCTGGAAGAGCAGTCAGTGCTCTTAACCACTGAGCCATCTCTCCAGCCCGAGAAATTCCTTTCTAAGTGATTTAATCCACCAAGAATATATACCATTGTCAAACCAGCTGTCATCATTGCAAAAGTTTACCTCAGCTTTATATGTTGGCTTTAGCTGAACTCTTTTGCACTGACCGCCCTTGAAGGTTCAGCTTGAGGAACTGAGAGAATGGTTAGGTTAATGTGGAGGAGATCATGAAGGGGCAGAGCTCCAGTAGGCAGCAGGAACATCAAGGCCTAGGTGCTTGTGGTCTTGTATATTATTTCATCTCTGTTGATGACAGTTTGGAACGGGCTTTTTTGCAGTTTGTACTACAGCACACTGTACATACCTATTCACATATGGTAACCAGCCCACGTGATGGCCTCTGGGATGTAAGTTGTAATCGTCATGGCTTTAGGATCACCATGGGAACATAGTCTGGGGAAACTGAGTTAGGAAGCCCTCAAATGGTGGCACTGTTCCTCAAGCTGCTGGTTGAGATAAAGAGGAGAATGAGAGCTGAGCACAGCATTCATTGCTCTCTGCTTCCTGCCTGGGGTCAGAGAGTACCGCTGCCTCAAGGCTTTCCCTGCCACAGTGCAGTGGGTGCGCTGAACTGCCAAACTTCCTTCCTTGAATCGAGTTTGTCAGGACCTTGTGGCAGCCATTTGAAGAGTGGTTTCTACAACTTCCAGTTATCACTGTTTTCCGATGTTCTCATTCTCGTGTGACTCCTTTCCATGATATGTCGAGATGGCTCTCTGTGGCAGTAATAATTACTGTCAAGGTCATGGAAATACCTTGTCTGAGCTTTCTCTCCCCTATCTCTCTTGCTCTTCCTTCCGCCTCCCCGGCCTCCCCACCCCCACCCCCGACCTCATGTCACCCCCTCTCTCCTCCTTGGAGAGGCGATCTTTTGAAAGTGTAGTAAGGACATAGTGAGGCCCCATGGAGAGGGGTGTATGTGATGAAGGCTGTCTGCCCCTAGCAGTGTGTGTCATTCTGGAAGCCGAGCCTCCAGCCGTAGTCAAGCCACTGGGTACAGGAGCTGGCTCCACACCTGGACAAATTATGAAATCATAAGCCTTTACGGTTTGAAATCGCACACTTTGGCCATGGTTTACATTACTGTCACAGATAACTAATTGTGTGTTTTTTGCTTTCTATCCTAGGGCCCCAAAGATGCTGAGGAGGGTCAAGTCGGCCCAAGCACGCAGATCAGGAAGTTAGCTGTACTGAAGACTTCCTTTGATCAATCAGAAAGAACTGGTATAGAAAGTAAGCGTGCTAATCAGTCATCCCAGCAGAGCTGGGCCTGGCTCCCATGGTGGTATATTCCCAGGATCACCTTCCAAATAATCTATGTGCGCACAAGCCCCACCAGCAGGCTCCTTCTCCATGGAAACCCAAACCCCGCCCACTCGGCTCCACCTCCCAGTGCAGCATGGGAAAATCCTCAGCATGAGTTTTGGTGGAGGCAAAAACCCTCTTGGAGCCTCCGCCTGAGTTTCCGGGTTCATTGGAGGTGCCAGGACGCCTCTGCAAAGAGAATGGACGTTCATGGAGAAGAGCAACAGGCTTGGCCTGACTAAAGTGGACTCCACAAATAAGACATTAATTTTATTGGAGGATTGCCTTAGCAGGATAGTGATACGTTCTTTTTTTCCTCCTCCTTTTAAAAATAACGAGTGTGTTTTACATGGTATCAGCTTTGAAAGTTTCCTAATTAGGCATTTTCAGGTCAAGGGGCTTAGGAGCCCTTTTCTCTTGGCATTAGTAAAGCACAGAATAGTCTTTGAGGGGCTCAGAAAGGGTCAGATGTGCATATTGCATTCCTTATCCCCAAGAGAAACACCCTCTCGGGAGGCCTGGTTGCTCAGTCCAGGCACAGTTAAGAATATGCTGAGACCTTTGGTGTCCACAAAGGGGGAGTCCCAATGGGGAGCCCCACACCTGGCAGTCTGCACTGGGACACAAAGGCTGTCTCAAAAGAGCATTTTCCTGAAGATGACAAATCCAAGCTGCTTTCCTGTGCGAGAACCAGTCCAGTGTAGGGCAGATAGCGCTGTTGTATAAGGTATGTTTAAAGGACGACACTGGAGCAGTGGCGTCCATTTCAACCCAGCCACTGAGCCCCAGGGCTGTGGAAACAAAGGAAGCTCTTGGCATAGCACTTGGGTTCATCTGCCTTGTTTTGATCAAAGCAAAAGTAACCATGTGTTAGATTTTCTTTATTTTAGCGAAAAGATTTCTGTTGCATTGATCTCATTTTGTTGACCACCTGAAGTCAGAGGGGGTTCTTTAAAGTCGGGCATTAAGAGGACTGTGATGATGGAGTTCCTTTGGCTGGGACACACTTATTTTCGATTTTTCTCATTGCCATGGTCAAGTATTTGACCACAAACACTTTAGGGAAGAGGTTTTATTTGGCTCCGTTTGAGGGAACAGTCCATTCTGGTGGGGAAGGCGTGGCCGTGGGCTCTCGTGGCTGGATGTCAGTAGTGTGAGGTAGCTAGCTCACATCTCTGAGGACCAGGAAGCAGAGAAAGGATTGCCGGCACCCAGTTTTCTCCTTTCCCCATTTTTATTTCATCCAGGATCCCAACCCACGAGCCTTAGTGGAAAGGCCTTTGAAGGCATCCACAGACACTCCCAAATGCTTGCTTCCCTAAGGTACCGGCAGTAACCCAGTCAAGCTGGTAATCAAAAGTGACCGGCACAGCACCCGAGAGACGGCCAAAGCAGTTGGGCAGAAACTTCAGTCAAGACCATCTCCAGCTGACTCAAAGGCAAGCTTAGGTAGCACCCATCTTTAGGGGGTGCCATCTTATGTAGCACCCTGATTTGGGGTGGGGTGGGGTAGGGAAGAACAGGGCATGTACATGTGTGTACATGCATGTGAAGTACACAGCCCAGTTTTGGATGTTTTCCCTCAGATATCATCCACTCTGCTTGTTTTTAAAGACTTGTCTATGTGTGTCTGTTCATGTGAATGTATGAGACTGCGTGTACCTGTCCGAGAAGGCCAGAGAGGGTGTTGGACCTCTTAGAGTTGGAGTTAAAAGTATTGTTATCCACTGGGTCTGAGTCCTCTGGAAAAGCAGGAAGCTCCACTTTTAATCACTTAGATATCCCTCCAGCCCCCACCATGTTTCTTTGAGGCAGGGGCTCTCATTGACCCAGGGCTCACCCAATAGGCTAGTCTGCCTGTGTCTGTTTCCCAGCGACGGCAACGAAAGTGTCCAGCACCATGCCTGGCGTATTAGATGGGTGCAGGGATGGAGCTTGGGTCTTAGTATGGGAGGCAGTTTACCAAATGAGCCATCTTTCCAAAGTCTTACATTTATGGACATTTGGTTGCTCAATTCACCTTATAAATTCAAATTTATAGCTGGGGTAAAGATAAAAGCCATGGGAAAGCTTTGTTATAAATCTAGGCTTAGACATCGAAATTCCAGAATGGGAACAAATCAAGTGAGAAACAGAAAAGAAATGAGTACAGCCAACACTGGGAACAGCACCCAGACACTGCGGACAGTGGGGTCAGCACCCAGACACTGCGGACACTGGGATCAGCACCCAGACACAGCAGACACTGGGGTCAGCACCCAGACACCACGGACACTGGAGTCAGCACCCAGACACCGCGGACAATGGGGTCAGCACCCAGACACTGTGGACACTGAGGTCAGCACCCAGACACTGCAGACACTGGAGTCAGCACCCAGACACCGTGGACACTGGGGGTGACACAGCAGGCATTAGGGTCAGCACCCAGAGCATAGTAGCACCCCAAAACAGCAGATCAGATGAACCAAAAGCTACTGAGGGAGCTCAGGGAGCTCACTCCAGAAAAATAAAGAGGACTTTGTGTTTTTAGGAGAATAAATCATACTCCGACTTAGTGTTGTTTTTAAATGTTTTCCCACTGGAGTTTTTAGACTGGATAAAGCTAGACCTTGCCATCGTGACAATGACCATGGCTTCTATTCTGACTCCTCCTTGTCTCCCAAAATAACTTTACAAGACGATGTCATTAAAAGCTTTGGGGGAAAATGATTTGAAAATGTTAAAAGTTTCTGCTGAGCTAAGCACCCAGACACAGTGGCCAATGGTCCCCAAGTGGAATCAGTATTTCCCTCAAGACGCAGAAGCTGGCTTTTTCAGCTCTCGCCCTCTTCCCCACAACCTTTTCATCAGGACCCCATCTTCCCTTGTTCTGTCTGGGGCAGAGGCGGCGGCTGCCCTGCAGCTTGCCTGAGAACTGAGACCCATTGAGAGCGGAGTCTTTTGACCAGAGCATCAAAGCAATCCAGCTGTGGATTAAGGAAACAGAAGGCTGCGAACTTGGTGTAACAGTCAGGTCATAGGAGTCTTTGAAGGACCTACGCTCTTGGAGGGGCAAAAAAAAAAGTGGGAAGCAAGTTCCAAATGCACACACACACATTTTATTTATAAAGAAAAAGAGGGATATAAAGGAGTGTAACAGGCTCTTTTGGAATAGAATGGGGCGCACGTTCCTAAATGAGAAGAATAGGCTTCCTCAGTAGCAATTACTGAGGCAGACCTTGTCAGCTTTCACCATAGAAGTGTATTTTCTCATGGTTCGGGAGATGTGAGGTTGATGATCACGGGCTGGAAGGATGCCTTTCTCCTGAGGTCTCTCCTCAGCTTGCAGGCATTCCCCTTCCTTCCTCTGCTTGTCCAAATGCTCTCCATAAGAGCAGAGGTGAGATAAGGCTAGGTAACCTCTGTGTGGGCACAGGATAGGCATTTAATTTCCCAACCACTGTCTTCGGAAGAATCTCCCATGGAGGCCAATGTGTTTATTAGTGGATGGACGGGTTAGTAAAATGAAGTGGATCATGATTCTGCCTTTTAAATAAAGGCAGTCCCCATGAGTGTTACAATGTGGACGGAGAATGAAGTCGCTATGCCAAGTGGAGGAAGGCACTCATGAAAGGACAAACAGTGCACAGGTTCACGTAGATAAAGGACCTATGCAAACACACACAGCAGGAGTGCAGAACCATGGCTATCAGGGGCTGGGCAGTGGGGAGAAGAGAATCTAGTTAGCAGTAGAGTTTCTCTGTGAGAGAACCAATGTGCACTGGGAAAAATGGTGACGAGTAGATTTTACAGTGTTTGCATTGAGTCATAACTTGAAATCTCAAAGTAATGCTTTTTAGCAGTCATGAAACAAAGCCTAATGGGTATTTTTAAGGTAACGGGAAAACTGTGTTTCGGTGCTGTTTTCGATTGTGACAGGGTGGGCCATAAGAGGAGACACCAACATCCTTGGGGAGGATGGGATAAGATTCCCTTCTAGGCTGTTGTTTTGTCCATCGATCTGAATGAAAGTCGAAGTTCAAAATGCCAGGTAACAGACTGGCCCTTGTGTGCCCTGAGGTAAAACTTGCCAAGCAGTGTGCACTGGCATTGTGCTATAGGCACGGTGTGAGGCCACCAGTCTTTCCTCTCTGCTGCTCTGTTCACAGTTTATTCTTAGACCGTCATGTGTGGTATGTCTTACAAGGAGGACAGTTTTGCTTCAGATAACTGGACTGCCTTCTCAGACATGTGCTGGAAAGATGGCTTAGCAATGAATTATATGTGCTGCCCTTGTAGGGGACCAAGGTTCATTTCCCATCACCCGCATGGCAGCTCACAACCGTGTGTTTCCAGGGCATCCAACGCCCTCCTCTGACCTTTGAGCACCAGGAACACACATGATGCTCATGCATACATGTAGCCAAACACTTATGCATATAAAATAAAAATCGGAGAGAGAGACAGACAGAGACACAGGGAGAGACAGGCAGAGACAGATAGACATTCTGTAAAGTGTGGGCATAGTGTTGGCACTAATATCGCAGCAGAATTGTTTGCTGCTGTGGTGCTGCCTGGACTTAGCTTCGTGGTGAAGTGAGGTTGAATGTCTGTCCATCACGCTTTTCCTGCAGTCCTGATCTCAGTCTGAAGGGTGAAGAATGAATTCCTGGCCCAGTCCGGGAGCATCATCAACTGTTCAGCTGGCTGAAATCTCCAGTGTGGGAGAGGACTCCAGAGATGTTTAAAACTTACAAACAAACAAAAAACAAAAAACAAAACAACAACAACAAAAAATAAAGCCAGGGCCTGTGGGCGAGAAGGGTCACTGTTTCTACCTGCTAGGCTTGGAAACCAGGGTCTAATCAAAAGCAAAACAACTTCTCTGTCCTTTGTGACTTCCCACACTGTATCTCTCCAACAGGGGACAGAGGGACCCTGAGTCTCCAGCAGACAGACCCTGCCACTCACAATAATGAGATTTGGGTAAGTTCTTTAAGTCCAGAATCTCCATGGAGCTTTTTATTCATTTATTAAAAAAAAAAAAATCCCAGCACTCAGGAGGCAGGGACAGGTGAATCTCTGAGTTTGAGGTCAGCCTGGTCTACAAAGAGAGAGTTCCAGTACAGCCAGGGTTACAGAGAGAAACCTTATCTTAAAACAATGCAACAATAATATATTTTATCACATTTTATTTATTATGTATTTACTCAAAGGTCAGGAAACAACTTGGTGGAGCCCACCATGTGGATCCAGGAAATGAAAGTTTAGTCAGGCTTAGAGACAAGTGCTTTTACCCACTGAGCCATCTCACCTATCCCAAGCTTTATTATTATTATTATTATTATTATTATTATTATTATTATTTCTCTCCCTACCCCCCCTCTCTCCTTCAGATTTTATTCTCCTCCCGGTCCACCCTCCAGAAGTTCTACGTCCCATACTTCCTCCTGCTCCCCCCCCCACCTCCACGGGATGTCCCCACCTCACCCACCCCACCAGACCTCTAAACTCCCTGGGGCCTCCAGTGTCTTAAGAGTTAGGTGCATCTTCTGTGGCTGAACCCAGGCCTGGCAATCCTCTGCTGTATACGTATTGGGGGCCTCATCTCAGCTGGTGTATGCTATCTGGTTGGTGATCCAGTGTCTGAGAGATCTTGGGGGTCCAGGTTAATTGAAACTGTTGGTCCTCCTACAGGATTGCCCTCCTAATTCAACCTCAGTGTTCAGCAGCTTCTGTTCATTGGTTGGGTGCAAATATCTGCACCTGACTCTTTCAGCTGCTTGTTGGGTCTCTCAGAGGGCAGTCATGATAGGTCCCTTTTTGTGAGTACTCCATAACCTCAGTGATAGTGTCAGGCCTTGGGGCCTCCCTTTGAGCTGGATCCCATTTTGGGCCTGTTGCTGGACTTTTCCTCAGGCTCTTCTCCATTTCCATCCCTGCTGCTCATACATGTCCTTTTGGGTCTTAGTTACCTCGCTCAGGATGTTATTTTCTAGTTCTATCCATCTGCCTGCAAAACTCAGGATGTTCTTGTTCTTAATACCTGAGTAGTATTCCATTGTGTAAATGAACCACATTTTCTGTATCCATTCTTCTGTCATGGGACATCTGGGTTGTTTCTAGCTTCTGGCTATCATAAATAAGGCCACTATGTGTAACACGTGCCTCTGTGGCCTAGTGGGGCATCTTAAAAAACTTCAGCAAAGTGGCCAGATATAAAATTAACTCAAATAAATCAGTAGCCTTCCTTTATACAAATGACAAACAGGCTGAGAAAGAAATTAGGGAAACAGCTCCCTTCACAATAGCCACAAATAATATAAAAATAATGTGAAATATCTTAGGGTAACACTAACCAAACAAAAAAAGATCTGTATGACAATAACTTCCAGTCTCTCAAGAAAGAAATCAAAGAAGATTTCAGATAATGGAGAGATCTCCTATGCTCATGGATTGGCAGAATTAACATAGTAAAAGTCTACCATCCTACCAAAGACAATCTACAGATTCAATACAATTTCCATCAATATCCCAACACAACTCTTCAAAGACATGGAAAGAGCAATTGTCAAATTCATCTGGAATGGCAAAAAAAAACAGAATATACAAAACAATTCTTGACAATAGAGAATGGCTGGAGGAATCACTATCTCTGACCTCAAGCTATACTACAGAGCAATACTGATAAAAACTGCATGATGGGGTTGGAGGGATGGCTCAGCAGTTAAGAGCACTGACTGCTCTTTCAGAGGTCCCGAGTTCAATTCCCATCAACAATATGGTGGCTCACAACCATCTGGTATGTGTCTGAAGACAGCTACAGTGTACTCATATAATTTACACATTTATAATAAATAAATCTTTAAAAAACAAACAAAAAACCTTCATGGTATTGGTAAAGAAGACAAACACACTGTCAATGGAATAGAATTGAAGACCCAGAAATAAAACCACACACTTACACACACTTGATCTTTGACAAACAAGCCAAAAATATATAATAGAAAAAAAGAAAGCATCTTCAATAAATGGTGCTGGTCTAACTGGCTGTTTGTATGTAGGAAAATGAAAATAGACTTACATTTGTCACCTTGCACAAAGCTCAAGTCCAATTGGATCAAGAACCTCAACATAAAACCAGATAAAGTGAATCTAATAGAAGAGAAAGTGGGAAAGAGCCTCGAACTCATTGTCACAGGGGAAATTTCCTAAACAGAACACCAATGTCTCAGTCTCTAAGCTCAAAAAATAATAAATGGGACCTCAGGAAACTGGAAAGCTTCTGTAAGGCAAAGGACATAGTCAATAGGACAAACCAGCAACCACAGATTGGGAAAAATTTTCACTAACTCACACATCTGACAGAGCTAATATCCAAAATATATAAAGAACTCAAGAAACAAACAAACAACCCAATCAAAAAATGGGGTATAGAATTCACAACAGAGGAATCTGGAATGGCTGAGAAGCACCTAAAGAAATGTTCAAAGTCCTTAGTGATCTGGGAAATGCAAATCAAAACGACCCGGAGAGTCCACCTTTCACCAGTCAGAATGGCTAAGATCAAAAACTCAGGTGACAACAGATGCTGTCGAGGATGTGGAGAAAGAGGAACACTCCTCCATTGCTGGTGGGATTGCAGACTGGTACAACCACTCTGGAAATCAATTTGGAGGTTCTTCAGAAAATGGGAAATAGATCTACCTGAAGACCCAGCAATACCACTTTTGGGAATACTCCCAAAAGATGCCCCACTATACAAAACTTTTTGATCATTATAAAATAGGCTGCTGTGGGTTGTAAAGAAGACATTATAGAGCATATGATGAGAACTAGGCAAGTGGGGGTACCCAGATGGTTATTAATAAGTAGCTCGGAGGGTCAGAGCTTGGGAGCTGCATATTCACCCTCTGCCAGCGGCCTAGGCCTGAGGTCATTGCACCAGCTTCCACACAGAAATTAGCGTAGGCCCAGGCCTCAGGATGTATAAACCGGGTGGAAAAGGAAACTTTCTCTAGAACTCAAAGCTCCCTAGAGGAAGAATAGAAGCAAAGGAATGAGGCTAGATTGTAGGGGCCCGGGGGTCAGCTGGGAAGTGGCAGCAATTCCATGGTCCCTGAACTGAGAGAGGCAGTCAGGCCACTAGCCCCTAAGTGTTCCTGGCTTAGAGTTAATAAATGTAAGATTAAATAAATGACTTGTAACTAATTGAATAGGGTGAGAAAAATGCGCGTTGACGCACATGTCCAATAAAAGGGAGCACCATTAATAAGTTTAGTTATCTCTTGAGGCCTGGAAACGGTCTGATGTGCTTTCTTCAGGACTTCATCTTGACTCCTGGGTTTCAGACAAGTCTCACCCGGCAGTCGGCAAGGCTCCAGGAGTGGGTCCCAGGAGGGAAGAAGGTTGCCCGCAGGGGCCGGGGCTGCAAAAGAGCAGCGGCTGCCTCGGCGGCGCCCCGCGGCTCCCGCTGGCTTTTCATTGTCCCCGGCCTGCGGCTTGCTTGCGGGTGACTGGTGACAGTCACGCGGGCGGCGCCTCAGTGGCCCCGGCGGGACAGCCTCCCACCTCGAAACGACCACCACCACGCCCCCATACATCACCCGGTCACCCTGACCGCCTGGGAAAGCCCGCCGCAGGGGCCGTGAAAGAGCCTGATCCAGCCCCGGCCAAGTTCACGTGCACACTCGGGACCTCCCACACACCCTTCCCCCTTCTTTCTCCTCCACTTTCTCCTCCCATACCTCCTCCCACTCCCCTCTCGCCCTCTCTGCTCTTCCCTCTCCCTTTTCTCCCTCCTCCGTCCCGCTTCCCCCCTTCCTTGTCTGTGCAACTCTTATTGAAAACCAATGGCGCCGCCCTCCCCACCATCCTTCCTCTCTTTCCCCAGTCATCCTCCCCCCACCCTTTCCCCGTTCTTCTCCTATTTCTCCCCACTTCTGTCTCCCTCCCTCCTTTCCTCCTTCTTCCTTCTCGTTCGCTTTCCCAACCTCAAAAATTTGCATTTAATGTCATAGGGATAAGCCGTTTCTATCTCAATTAAAGAATAAAGTGTGCTCTCCCCTGGCTGGCCCCTGGACCAGCCCAAAAGCATCCGGGGAGGCTTGTCGCCAGCCGGCTCAGCGGAGCACAGCGGTCGCAGCCCAAGTTTGGCTTCCTAGCCTAGCTAGGCCACTCTCCGCGAGGTGGTTGATGAATTCTTCCTGAGAGAGAGTCGGCGTCACTGGTTTGCAGTTAGCTCATGGCGTGGCAGACACTGGGAAGGGCTGCGTTCCCCAGTCGCTGCACGTAGGCCGGCGGCTTCTAATCGACAGATCAGTTAACCTGCTTAACAGACACCTGACAGGAAGGTGGCTGGCATGGTAGAGCTGAAAGGACAAAGGCTGTGCGTCAGGAGTCCTGGGTCATATTTCCACCTCTGCCTGGGACTTAACCACCTCTGCGGGCCCAACCCCACCTTCTGCATTGAGGATGTGGATAAAGGGGCTTTGAGAACGCTGCGCCGAGAATTACAGAGATAGCATCAGCGCGCGGCTCTGCGGTCTGGAAAGAAAACGCTGTGTCAATACCACTGGCTGAACTCAACCCTCTCCAGGCTGTTGTCTGGCCTGCGCTTCCTTGTCTGTTTTGGCATGGTTATGTAACCCGACGTGTACACGGATGTGCCTGCGGCGATGCGGGGAAGCATGTGTGTTTGGGGAGGCACGATGGGATTTGAGTTCACAATAGAAAAATATTAACGCTCGGAAAATTCCAGCCTGGGAGATCCCCTCAATTGGACAGGTTTCACATTGCACTTGGCCTTCCAAAGAGTCACTGAAATATGGCATGAAGGATTCTATCATTCTTTTCCTTACTTGCCCATATGCAAGCGTTGATCTTTTAAAAACAGTAAGAGATTTGAACAAACAGGTAGATGATGGTGGGGGAAGGAAGCTGCTGGTCAGGATCCTGTTGGAGTCTAGCAGGGAGCAGCTGGTTTACTCTGTTCCAAGTGCCTAACAATGAGACCCTCCTACAGGGATTGATACAGTCAGCGGGCAGCCGGGGCAGGGTGTGCAGTAAATCCACAGGTTCAGCCAACCTCTCCTATTGTGTGTCCACCCACAGTCCCAGGCTGCTACAGCACATCGGCACCACAACTCCAAACCTTCTGTGTTGTTCACAATGTGCACATACATGCCTCTGCAGTGGCCTTTGTAGTCCCCCCCCCCTTTTTAAAGCTCGATAAATCTGTCACTCTTAGACACAGACACCGCTTTACTTTCTGTTATAAACACACAAATAACAATAGTTGTGTTCTGCAAAAGCTCAGACACAGACAAGACTTTATAAACCTAAAACAAAAACAAAAACAAAAACCCAAAACAAATAAACAAACAACCTAGTGTCTTCTGATTCCTAGGGCAATAGGGATACTTGGCAACAGACAGCAGATGCCTATATCCTTCCCCTCTAGTACATGTTCTTAAGCAGTTGCATGGGTGACAGCAATCTGTTCTGAGAGTCTCAAGTGTAATGACGCATGGACACCCACTATGAGGTGTGGAATTAACCAAGTTCAATGAAAACAACGGGACCAGCCTATCAGTGAGCCAAAAGAAACCTTTCTTCTTTGTAAGTCGTTCATCTCTGACATTTTATCACAGCGATGGAAAACTGACACAGAAACAGAAGAGCCCAAAGATGAAGACTAACTTTACGCTTGGTCGCTGACCTTGGCCAAGTCACCTGGCCTTTCTGTTTCATTGGTTAAGTGCAAGGGGGCATGGTGAATGTAGGGAAAAGACAGATAAGTTCAGGAAAGTAGGGCTCACCTTTAAACCGCCTGGGAGGTGATAAGGATCTCACATTTCAGGTTTTTTGTTTTCTTTTATAAGAGGATGCTCTGGGGAAGCGGCACTCCACTCACAGCGTCCCTTCCTTACCTATCTGGTGCCTGTCAGACTAGGAAGCATTCAAAAGAGCCAGAAGGATTTGCACTGGAGGCTTTGCACCATCAGGGTTTTTGTTCATTATTAGGAGATGTGCACAGGCTTCCTCTCACTAGCTTTTTCTTAAAGCACAGCTCACAAAGTATTTGCTATTTGAATATACCACAGTAAACAACTGTAACTAAGCAAAATTCTAAATGCAGCTAATGAAGACTCTTTCTCCTGAAAGCAATTAACAATTCTCAGAATAGCCACAGGCGCTGTTGGCCTCTTTCAGCACGAAAGCTCTCCTCATCCCCAAATTGTTAGTGAAACAATTTGATGTATAGCCCAGCTTTCCAAAAGATCATTCTGTATCCTGGGCTGGCCTTGAACTCTCAGAGATCCTGCTGCAGCCTCCCAAATGCTGGAATTATACATGTGATCCCCATGTCCAGATTAGCACAAGACACAGTAATTATAAACTTTCCTTATTAGCGCAAACAAAACTATATCACACTGTTTAGAAAAGCAAGAAATAACAACTTTTATACAGATTTTCATAAAAGTGTAGGCTGTGGATGAGAGAATGGTTGTCTCACATGTACACAGCCCAGGGTTCAATCTCCAGCACCACATAAAAAGCAGGTATGGCAGGTATGTTAGAACAGGTTTGTAGTTTCAGTACTGAGGAGGTGGGAAGACCTGAAGTTCCAGGTCATCCTGCACTATAGACTGAGATCAAGGCCATCCTGGAATGCATTAACTTTGCAGATAAAATTAAGTGAGTTAGGGAGTAAGCGGTAGTTGTGAACTGTGTAAGCAGAATCCTTCATTGCGCTAAGGGAAATGAAGCACTTCAATAGGAAAAGCTCTGGTGTCTTTGTTTTACTGTTGTGTCTTCTGATTTCAACCCCTGAAGGGGCAAGGCCTGGATTTCCTGGCATGTCATATCACCATGCAAGGAGGGCTGGCTAATGGTCTTGAGTTCCAGTCCTGCTGTTAGGCTTCAGTTGCCATGCTGTCTGTGTGAGTCATTAAAAATCCAAAGGCAGTTTGATAAAGGCAAGCTGACCTCAGGGATGCTATGGGACGTTACAGTGAAGCTGGCTGAAGCACACCAGGTCACTCTGAGGCTGGTACAAGGAATATGAAGAAAGAGTGTGAGTGTGTCCAGTGACAAAAGGGAGAGGGTTAGACCAGAGACTTGTGGCCATTCATTAGATATACAAGGAGGAAGAAATGTGTGGTGGGAAGATAGCTTTTGAGATTCAAGTCCAAGGTGAAGATTTCACTTGACTAGCTCATCAGGACAACTGACGGATGCTTCCTACATTGATTTTAAAAAGCAGGCATGTAAGAGCAGGATTGTAATCTCAGCATTGAAGGAGTGGGGTGGGAGAGGCTGAAGTCCAAGCAATGGTTCCACCTTGAGTCCAAGTCAAGTGATTCAGATAAACAGGTGAGCTAGAACAGGCTTGTTCTATAATACATAAGTGCAAAAACTTGAAAAAATGTTATCTGAGATCTAATCCCAATACCTTTGAAGCTGAGCATGAAAAAGATTTTTGTGAATCTAAGGCTAGCTGGACCATAGATAATGAGTTTTAGGCCAGCCTGGGCTACTAAGTGACATCCGACCTCAACAACAACAACAACAACAACAACAACAACAATGATAATAATTACAAGAAACAAACACATGTTTATGCCTTGCCCTGGTATAATAATCAACAAGTTATATTATCAAACTAGTGAGACACCATATTTCCTGGGTTCAGAATGGATAATGCAACTTGAAAGAGAATGTTGTGCTTCCTGTTAGATGTCAGTTTCAAAGCTCACTCCTCTTCTTCCTCCACCTATTCCTCCTCCTCTTCCTCCCACCCCCGTGTACTTTCCACCAAATCTATTTCTCTACAGGTTTTGTGGGGGTAGGGAGGGTTGGCTATTCCATTTGCTGAACAACAGCTCTGTTCTAGATGCTGACCCGAGTTATCTCTGATCAAACACTAATCCAGCTGGGATGCCCTTCATTATCTGCTCTAGATGAGGAAGCCAGCTGCTTATCCAGATAAGGTCACATAGGGACCAAGGGAAGGAATTAGCCTTCCGATTCAGGTCCATATGGTCTTCTAAAGCACACATCCTGCATGTCCTCCTGAGGGAATGAGCTGTCTGAGGTCTGCGTGCACACCTATGCATTTGTAAGATCCATTTTCTTCTCCTTCTTCATCATCACCATCATTTTATGGGTGTTTTGCCCCATGTACTGTTTACCATAAACATGGTGCCTGGAGAGACCAGAAGGTGTCTGATTCCCTGGAACTGGAATTGCCATGCAGGTACTAGAAATCAAACCTAGTTCCCCTGGAGGAGAAGCCAGGGCTTTTAGCCACTGAGACATCTTTCCAGCCTCTGTGAAATGTATTTAGAGATTTTGAATAGAAATGGAGGATTGTAAATTTGAATTGTTTCTCTCTTTTAAATGAAGATTCGAATATTCCAAAGTGTCCATCTCTATCAGTCTCCAGGCTGAGTCAGAGGTCTGGGTCCTCCCTCATCTCCGAGTTCCTTACAGCTCCGCCAGAGCTGTTTGTTAGATGTGGGCATGAGAGTTCTTCACAGCTCAAGGAGAGGAGAGAACCTGACAAAGGGCGGGTGTTATGTTCGGATACAGAAAAGGAGTTGGAGCCTTTTGTATTTGTGTACTTTCTACTCTTTTCTACTCCTTTGTTTAAAGGCTTGAGAACTCCTGAGAGGTGCAGTAACACAGAGTTTAGCTTTGTGAGAAAGAAAACTAGGAAGCATTTAACCTGTGGCATCAAATTTCTCCTCTTAAAAAAGAAATCTGCACTCCCTATCATTTCTTCCCAGATAATAGTGTTTGTTCTTCCAATGAGCTAACAGTTAACTCTTCATCCTACAAAAATAAAGAGGATTACCACTCACGGCCCACTTCTTCCTCAGAGAGTGGAGGAGGGCTGGACTTAGGGGCGGCCAGTCAGTAGCTTAAGCTTTTGTTTGATATAATATTCATATGTTTAAACAGTCACAGTGTTAACCATCAAGAGTCAGAAGTAACTACACATGGAAAACTAAACTGTCAAAGTCCTCATTTGAAATCTGGGAATTTCTGGTTTGGTTTGCTTCTATGTTCAAGGTTATCTTGTCTTCTACAAAGAACGAAGCCAATGGTCAAGGCCAATCATTTGCCTTGCTAATTGCTTTTTTAAAAAATTGTGTTTATTTTTTAAAGGCTTATTTAATGTATATGAATACTCTGTAATTATCTTCAGACACACCAGAAGGGGGCATCAGATTCCATTACAGATGGTTGTGAGCCACCTTGTGGTTGCTGGGATTTGAACTCAAGACCTCTTGAAGAGGAGTCAGTGCTCTTAACCACTGAGCCACCTCGCCAGCCTCCAAATTGTTTTTTAACTAAACACAAAACAAACAAACACCCCAACTGGATATAATGGCAGACACTTGTGACCTGAGCACTCAGGAGGAAGGGGAGTTCAAGGTCATTCAGCTACACAAGGAGTTCCAGGCCGGCCTGGAATGTCTAAGGCTCTGATTCAAGACTGCTTTCACTGCTCGCTTGCCCTGTGTTGATGCTTTCTTGATGCTGTGGTCAATACCTCCCAAGAAGCACACTAAGAAAGAGAACTTCATTTTGGCTCAGGGGATAGAGTTCATCATGGAAGAAATGTGCAGATGTGACTGCAGCACTCACAGCTGTAGAAGGGAGCATGTTTGCATTTGGGAGGACTGGGAAGGAAGGGATGGTGAAGCTTAACATCGTCCTCCTTCTTTCCCTTTTCATTCAGTCTCGGACCTCAGCCAATGGCAGGGTACCACCCACGTTCAAGGCGGGGTCTTCTCTCCTCAGTTAAGCCTCTGTAAATGTGCTATGTAAAATCTATGTGCTCACAGATGAGATGTCTCTTTGCTGACTTTAAAGCCAGCGAAAACGGCAATGAAGATTGACCGTGACACCTTTCATCCAGTCCTCCTATCTGTCATTGGTCTCCTGTCTAAATGTACTCTTTATGATGGGCTCAGGACTTTAATCCCAAACTCAACTCTTTAATCTGAGTGTTTCCAGAGCTCAGGATACAAGCGCATAGGCTTCTAAAATACTAGAGATTTTTTTTTTCTTTTTGGAGCACCATCATGAGATCACAAATGGATATTTTTGCAACTAATCCCTGTAATAGGAAACGGTGAAAACAGAGCTGTGCTGGCGAGGTGACTTCATGATGCAGGCTCTTTCTGCTCAAACCCGAGAAGCTGATCCCAAAGTTGTCTTCTAATTTCCACCTGGATATTTTGGCACATGTATACCCATGTACACACACACACACACACACACACACACACACACACACACACCACACCACACCACACACACACACACACACACACACTCCACACCACACACACACACACACACCACACACACGTACTCATACACACATACACACACACACACACACACACACACACATACCACTACATAAAATAAATTTAAATCAAGGTTAAAACAACGTAAGTCCACTAAAAGTTTTGTATCACCTTACCTTCTGTCTGTGTAAACAGGACATATGACTTTTGCTTCGGTCTCCTCTCTAAGATAACTCATTATCCATATACAAATTCTTATATATAATATACAAATACTTAGCACTTACAAATACTTATATGTAAAAATCAAAAGGAGTAAAACCTTGGGATCCATTTTGTGTAGGGGGCTACTTGACCTACGTACAAGTTTCTATTCCTGTACAAGGTCAAACCACCAATAGAAGAACTTGTGCATCCTACAGTGAGTGCCATGGCTTTCACCTCTGACCTCTCACGGCCTTCTGCCCATGACACCTGACCAGTTACTTCGACCAAAGATCATAGAACCCTTCTTAATACTGCCATTCATGTATACCAGTGCTGTTTTTGTTTTTAATACCCAGGCTCGACTTTTAGTCACAAGCCACACTTCCCATTCATACAGTAATTGTCCTTCTCAGTCTTTTTTTTTTTTCAAATGAGGCAGCTTACTCAAAAGAACTTACTAAACATTTGTGATGAAAATAGATATGAGGTTTCTTTTAGAAAACTGATTATGATACATTTTCCCTTAAAGTCTGGCTCAAAAAATCTTCCATGGAAACCACTGTCACCAGCCATCCAGACAAAGTGCAACAGACATGGAGTAGGTGCTTGGTGCACAAAGTTGAAAAGAGATGATTTTGGAGGGAAACTGCCACCTGTCAAACTACACAAGAGAGCTAACCACCAGCAAAGCCATAATACCATGTAGCTTCTGTGGATAAATGGATGGAGATAACATTTTAATAGCAGTGATCAAGAAAAGCCTCATTAGAGCCAACGTCTGAGATCAGCTTTGAGGTATGTTAGGGTTGCAAAGGTCCAGCTAGATAGTGGGTATGCAGAAGCCATTAGCTGAATTAGCTGGAAATGTGTCATCTTTAGAGAGTTTTTCTTTGGTGGGAGAATAAGAGGGAATTATTTTGTTATGTTTCAACCATTTGTTGTTTGAGCCCAAGTTCAGTGTAGCCAAACAATGGGACTCTTCCTAAAGAGAGATTTTTTTTTCAGTAAGAGTAGTTGGTTACTTTACAGTAGCATTAAGTACTTGGACACCTGATGTTTTAGCTAAGGTTACAGTTGCTGTGATGAAAGACCGTTACCAAAAGTAAGTCTGGGAGGAAAGGGTTTTTTTGATCATGGAAGGAAGTCAGGGCTCGAACCAGTACACAGAAGCTGATACACACACACCGTGGAGGGCTATGGCTTACTGATTTGCTCTCTATAGCTTGCTCCTCCTGCTTTCTTACAGAACCCAGCGGGTAGGGGGCTGGGCCTTCCCCCATCATCACTAATTTTGAAATGTCTTACAGGCTTTTCTGCCTACAGCCCAGTCTTCTGGGGGTGTTTTCTCAATTGAGGCTCCCCCTTCCCAGATGACTATAGCTTGTGTCAAGCAGACACTGAAGTAGCCAGCCAACCCATGACCAGGATGCAGCATATCAACTTGTCACTGTTCTGTAGAGAGCATAGGAGAAGACACGGAGGAGGCAAAGCACAATGGCGTGATGTGGGAGGAGCCTGGAGGAAGGCAGATGGGATCCTAAGAACCATGCTGTGCTAGTATGTGATGGGGGAGAAAAAAGAGGCTTAGGGGAGAGGAGTCATATATCTTATACAGATACGATCTACATAAGGAATACTTCATGTTGTAGCATATATAACAGTAATATTGTATGTTGTGTTATATAACAGTATACCACAGATTGCAGATGGGAACAATAAACTTTGTGTGACAGTCCTAGGCAGTGTATACCAGTACCATCTCCTGTGACATCATTGCTGGGGTGCCTAAGGATGGGAAAAGTAACTTTTCCTTGCCAGGGTGCATCCCTGATCGCCACCTCTGGTCCTCCATTTTCCCCTGTGCTATTTCCCAAAGTAGTACTCAGTGCTGGTTCTGGTGAGCTGGCATCTGGCTTTGTAATGTGTGCATTTTGTAGAGATAGAAATGTAATAGTCTTACTACTTGACCTGAAAATACCAATGTCCCTGCAGATTACACAGCTATCTTTATACATTCCTTCTGAAAGAGACCCCAGCTGGAGACCACAGTTGGAGTCCAAGGCTGGAGACCAAAACATTTCTTTGCCTTCTTTGAGTAGAATTGTCACCCTGAGACCCAGAAACTGATTTCCTAAGGAGAATAAGGGACTCCTCTGGCGATTCAGCTTTCACCAAGGAAGGTGCAACCTGCTCCCAACTCTTCCCTCATCCAATCAACAAGTTCTTATTGATGCCCTCCCCTTCCCCACCATGTTACAGCCACTGTGCACAGAAGCAGGGTAGATGAGCAAAATAAGAGAGACTATCTTTGAGTGGACATTCCAGGCTTCTCTATCCCTGTATGAACTTCCCATTGTACAAACAGCGGTGAAGTCTTCTCTGGCCTCCCCACAATGGGAGATTTAAATCCCCTTAAACTATGATCCAAAACAGCCACTTTCTCCATAAGGTTGTTTCTGCCAGGGATTTTGCTACAGTGTTGCAAACGATGACTGATACAGTTAGCAAGCAACAGCCCCTCAAGGAGACCCTCCAAAAGCACCATGCTAATCTGTGACTTTTGACTCTGCCAAGACAACGACAACGGAGGTGAGTTTTGAGGTAGGATGGTCTACTTTACTACATTCACTTTTTTGCAAAGACAATATCACCAATGCCAGTAGCTTGTTCAATGTCACTTAGCTAATTAGTGCCGACCCAGGGCTAAAATGTATCCTCAGACATTGTTCACACCTGCTCTGGATCCCATGGTCAGGTGTTAAATGACTGAGCGCTGGTCTCCTACCCTCTCAGGTGTGGGGGTAGGGATGTGTGATTCTACGTGAGCTTGGTGGTAGATGTCATCATTCTGATGTCTCCATCCCACAGGAGGATTTCATCCTGAGGGCTGAGATCTGAACCGCTGTTACTTTTGAATGGTGAGTACCCCACACATCTGTTTAAACAAAGCAGAAGTCAGCCGTGTGCATGGCCCATGGTGTCACCGGTCAAACTGCCACTGAAAGTAACAGCTGTAGTAAGTGGACTGAGACTGTGTGGGAGAGCTGTGGGCCTCCCACTTCTCAACAAGAAAGCAGAGGCAACATTCTGACACTTACTGTCTCTGCCCAGTGTGTAGCCACGGACAGAAAGAAAGCCGATCTTTCCATCTAAGGGTAGAAGATAAGCATCTCCTGCTGAGACAGCCTGCTCCAACTCTCAAAGGCTGCTTACTGTTAGGATTATGTAAAAAGGCTTATTGGGGTGGGGGAAGAACCCTAACCACAGAGTTCCATTGTCCCTGTTGTCAGAACAAGGCTGAGAGATCCAGGAAGAAGGAAGGAAAGACTCTAGCTCCGTGAGGTGGCACACAGGTGCCAGTGTGTACACCCAGCTGCTTGATCCCCGTGGCAGCAGAACAGCCTTATCAGGCTTCTGAGTGTCCTTGTGCTTGACAGAGCCAGGTCCCCACAGGTCCCGTTCTATGCAGGACTGGAGGTGGCTCTGGTGAGGAGTCTCATCCTGATCCTCATCCTCTTTGGCCTGGGGCTTTGGGTTTCTCTGCCTCTGTCAGTGGCATTTCTGTGTACTCCTTTGCCAGCTGCTGGCTGTGTTCCGCCTCCGCTCCCTCATACAGCCGTTCATTCATCCCCAGGACCACACCTCGGTTCCAGCCACATCATCCTAACTAGCCTCCCAGCATCCTGCCTTGAGGACTCTCCATTCTCCACCCAGCAAATAGGATGTCCTGATAAGCAGATCTGATTCTGGTGAAAACCCTCAGAGGCTTTTTGTTACCCTTAGGATAAAATCCAAACCCTTCAGCATGATTGACTGAGTACTTCCTGAGGTCAGACTTTCTACCTCTCCAGTCTCATCCTGTTGCATGATTCTCTTTGTGTAGGGAAATCTCTCCTGGCATCTTCCCAATCGCTCCCCATTTCAGGTGCCAGATGGTTCTGAAAGGTTCTCCCTACCACATGGCTTGCAGGATTCATGTTTTTAATTCCTCAGAACGAACTTCTTTAATTTCTCTAACTTCTGTTATATGCTCTGTTTTATGGTTTGGGTGTGAAATATACTTTGAACGCTAACTCCCCATCTGGAGGTGCTGCTTTGGAGGACCCAGGGTTCATATAAAATATCCGAACCAGTGTCTGTTCAACAGACCTCTAGCCGAGGCTTCTCCCATCATGGATATGTAAAGCTGTGCTTTTCCTGCTCTCTGAGGTGGTGCAGTCTTCTGTCTCCCCTGTTATTTGATTCTTTGTTCATGCGAAGGAACAAACAAATCACCCAGATCGCCATCACCGCGGTCCCCTTACTGGTTCTCTCAGTCCACCGGTGAGAATCAAATTCAGGCCATCAGGCTTGGTGGCAAGTGTCTTATAGTCCACTAAACCAACCCTCTGGCTCAAGACTGCTTATTTGTTTTTGTTTATAACTTTTCTCCCTTCGATGCGCTGCAATCTCACTGCTGGTTTCTCCACTTCTGTAATATATAATAGCAGCTTCGTGGTGTCCTCTGAATGGCTGAACCCAGTTAGCAGGCATTGTGCAGTATGGCATTGTGCAGTATGGCATTGTGCAGTATGGCATTGTGCAGTATGGCATTGTGCAGTATGGCATTGTGCAGTATGGCAGTATGGCATTGTGCAGTATGGCATTGTGCAGTATGGCATTGTGCAGTATGGCATTGTGCAGTATGGCATTGTGCAGTATGGCATTGTGCAGTATGGCATTGTGCAGTATGGCATTGTGTATGGCATTGTGCAGTATGGCATTGTGCACTATGGCATTGTGCAGTATGGCATTGTGCAGTATGGCATTGTGCAGTATGGCATTGTGCAGTATGGCATTGTGCAGTATGGCATTGTGCAGTATGGCATTGTGCAGTATGGCATTGTGCACTATGGCATTGTGCAGTATGGCATTGTGCAGTATGGCATTGTGCAGTATGGCATTGTGCAGTATGGCATTGTGCAGTATGGCATTGTGCAGTATGGCATTGTGCAGTATGGCATTGTGCAGTATGGCATTGTGCAGTATGGCATTGTGCAGTATGGCATTGTGCAGTATGGCATTGTGCAGTATGGCATTGTGCAGTATGGCATTGTGCAGTATGGCGTGTTGGTGGTGGGTTCCCTGCTACAGAGGTTATATTGGGTGTGCAATTAAGCAGATGCATCATTCCCGTCTTTCTGGAGCCCAGAGCCAGGCAAGCTAATAAGGGAATGCAGAGCAATGCTGTGTGGACACACACAGGGTGTGACACACACAGGGGAGTCTAGTGAGGGGGGTGTAAACACTTCCCCAGGAAGCCAGCCCTTCAGCTGAGGTTGCAGGAAGGCAAAGGAGACTGACACCCTGGCAATGTTAAAACCCTGAGTGCTACAAGAGTCGATAGAGCACAGCTGGCGAGGGGACAGCAGCTGCCATGGGTGACACAGAGAGGACCTCCAGGATCCTGAAATAAGGTGATACTGCGCCTGTGCTGTGAAACAAGTGGATGGAGGTAGATGTTCCCAAAGTCAAGTGACTGAAAGTACTAAGGACTCGGTTCTCAAAGGATCATAGGATGGGAAGAAAGGGCTTCATCTCCCCAGGGGAAGAGCCCACTCTTTCAAACCATCCCAGTGGCACGCATGGCTCCCGTGTCAACACCAAATTGTGCTGCGTGTTTGGGAGCTGTTTCCCTGTCACCCGCAAATGACAAGCTTTCCCTGAGGGGCAGCACTCAGCAACCAGGTTGGCAGTGCTGGGAGAGTGGCCTGTTCCCTTGGCAACCACCGCTGTCTTCTCCAAACACCCAGCTCATCCCAAATGAGGGGGGTCGGTGGACCATTTGGCTGACCCCCCTCTACATTCTGTGTATCAGTGTTACACATGGATCCTATACGTGTACCACTCCCGTGCATTTCTGAAGTCCCCACCACCCTGCCCATCGCCAGCTCCATTCTGCTGGCAGAAGGGAAGTGGACAATATTCCATCTGTAAGTGAAAAGAGGACTCAGACAAAACAGTTTAGAAACAAAAACAATGTACCGAAGAAAGGAGTTTTGTCTGGTCTCTCCTTCAGTGAATCCCACAGAGTGGCTCTGAACTGCCAGGGACACTTTCCTCCATTCATTGTCCCAGGGAGACAGAAGTGGCCTCTGCTGAGTGGGGGTTTTTAAGTTTCAGTCAATGTCACCATCAATTACGACATCACAAGTTCAAAGCCATGGTTGCCCTGGAATGTAAATACAGAACGCTAATTCATAACAGAGAAGGAAACAGTAGTTTGGACTTTTGCTTTCTGGTCCCAGAATTATCAGCATGAGCACTGGGAAGGGCTGCTGATTTTATTAGCCAAACTGTGACAGCTCTGCGGTCAGTGATGAAAACATTACTGAATGTTGAGTGTGGAGGCTGTGCAGGACGAGAGCCTGCCCTGGGCTGTGGAAGACACACACCGCAGGACAATAAGCAGTGAAGGTGACAGGCGAGGCGGGGTGGGGTCGGGTGGGGTGAGGGTATTACTAATCTCAGGTGCTCTCGCCAGAGGAGACTGACTCTGTTCACAGCCACCTGCCAGCTCATGGCCAGCCCCTGAAGCAGGACAGACAGAAGGAAGGCCAACGAGGTTCTTAGCCCAAAGCCTTGCCCGAGCTTGCAGGGAAGCATGATATTTGCATGACTTGGAGCTCAAACCTTTTTGTTTTGTTTTGTTTTGTTTTTTTTTGAGAGTGTCTTATTATGTAGCCTTGACTAGCCTGGAATCCACCATGTAAACCAAATTGGCCTCAAATTCACAGAGATCCACCTTCCTCTTACCCCAGGGTGCTGGGAATGAAGGAGTGAGTGGGCACCATGCCTGTTTGTACTTGTAAATTAACCTAAGAATCTAAATAGAGTAATACCTTCGGTCCTTTATTCTCCTGAAAACCGATTCCTCTTTTCTTTTGGGGGGCAGGGGTGTGTGAGAGGGAGGGTCTTATGTATCCCAGGTTGACTGAAAAATTGCTAAGTAACTGACAATGACCTTGAAGTCTTGATCCCCCAGCTCCACCTCCCTAGTGCTGGATGTGAGGAGTGCACACCTTGTCCAGTGAAGCTGGGGACTGAACCTGGGGCTTCTTGCATGACAGGCTGGCACTTGACTGACAGAACTACTTCTCCTGCCTCTGCCACAAATGTTCATGAGAGTAGAGACTGAGTCATGGAGTATGTGCATGTGTGTGTGTGCATGTGCATGCAAGCGTGCCTGCATGTGTGTGTGTGTGTGCGTGTATCTGACACAAATGAATGCATGAACAGTTTAATTGCTCAAGCAGGTATATTTTACCACCATGTGTGCTGTGTGCACACCATCTCAAATAATATACCAAACATTCTAGAACAGTTTCATCTTTTCAGAAAGTTCTCTTGCACCCTTTGAACATGCATTTTTGGAACTCATTGCAGATAAATTTGACTTCTTGGATTTCATCTAAATGGAAATACACACATGCAGCCTATAGAAGCACACACATGCAGCCTATGGAAGCACACACATGCAGCCTATGGAAGTACACACACATGCAGCCTATGGAAGCACACACATGCAGCCTATGGAAGCACACACATGCAGTCTATGGAAGCATACACATGCAGTCTATGGAAGCACACACATGCAGCCTATAGAAGCACACACACGCAGCCTTTGGAAGCACACACATGCAGCCTATGGAAGTACACACATGCACTATGGAAGCAGCCTATAGAAGCACACACATGCAGTCTATGGAAGCACACACATGCAGCCTATGGAAGCACACACATGCAGCCTATGGAAGCACACACATGCAGCCTATGGAAGCACACACATGCAGTCTATGGAAGCACACACATGCAGCCTATGGAAGCACACAAATGAAGCCAATATAAGCACACACACACAGCCCATGGAAGCACACACATACAGCCTATAGAAACACATACATACAGCCTATATAAGCACACACATGCAGCCTATAGAAGCACACACATGCAGCCTATAGAAGCACATACATGCAGCCTATAGAAGCACACACATGCAGCCTATGGAAGCACACACATGCAGCCTATGGAAGTACACACACATGCAGCCTATGGAAGCACACATATGCAGCCTATGGAAGCACACACATGCAGTCTATGGAAGCATACACATGCAGTCTATGGAAGTACACACATGCAGCCTATAGAAACACACATCTAGATGTGTATAAGAGACAGCCTTTGGAAGCACACACATGCAGCCTATGGAAGTACACACATGCAGTCTATGGAAGTACACACACGCAGCACACATGCAGCCTATGGAAGCACACACACGCAGCCTATGGAAGCACACACATGCAGCCTATGGAAGCACATACATGCAGTCTATGGAAGCACACACATGCAGTCTATGGAAGCACACACATGCAGCCTATGGAAGCACACAGCATGCAGTCTATGGAAGCACACACATGCAGCCTATGGAAGCACACACATGCAGCCTATGGAAGCACACACATGCAGCCTATGGAAGTACACACATGTAGCCTTTGGAAGTACACAGCATGCAGTCTTTGGAAGCACACAGAATGCTTCCTCCTTTTGCATGTAGCTTCCTCCCTTTATCGGGATGTTCTTTTGAGAAGAACACGCCATGGTACAAATGCATCAGTCTATCTTGTGGGTTCTCTATCGATAGCACTTGGGGTGACTGAGATGTGCCAACCACAAGGCTCATTTGGAAAATATATCTTTTCATTTTTGTTGGATAAACATCCAAGGTGAAATTATTATAGCGAAGACATTTAATATCATTTTAAAAAGTCCAAATACTTCTCCAACATGTCCACAGCATTCTGAATGACAGTGTGTGAGGGCTTTATGTGTCTTACTTCCTCAACAACATACACTGTTGACAGTATTTTGTTTGTTTTAATCATTCTCAGATTTGAATTGATTTGGCTTGAGTTTGCATTCTTCCCAATGACTATTGCTGTCTTCCAGTTTTACATGCATTTGTTACCCAATCAAATCTCTTCTTTTGGGCAGATTCCATTTAAATTTCTTATCCTTTATAACATCACATTTCCACCTTTTAGTTAAAGCTCACTGCTTGTTGTGAAGAGAATTCTTTTGTCAGATGTCACATATGCAACCTTTTTTCCCATTCTGTGACTTGACCATTTTCTCACTAGTGGCTTTTAGAGAACAGAAAATTTTAACTTCTGATATACTCTGGTTGAGAATGGGTAATTTGAAGGGTGGCTTTTTTTTTCTTTTCTCATCTAGTCTAAAAACATTTGTCTACTTCGTAAAGATAGTAAAGATATAAATTCCTTGTTCATTACTCAGTCAACTTAAGAGAGGATGAGTTTAGTTCAGCATTTCAGAGGGCTCCTCCCTTAACTGCTCGTCGTGGACTCATAGCATGAGAGGAACACCTGTAGTCATCACTCATACTGACTGTCAAGTTGACAGGATCTAGAATCAAAGAAGGTGTAAATCGCTGGGTTTGTTTCAGAGCATGTTCTCTAGATTAGGTCAACTAAGGTGGGAAAATACATCTTAACTGTGGGCACTGACATTTCCTGGGCTGAGGTCCCAGGAACATACTAAGAAGGAAGCTAGCTGAGCGTACTCCTGCTCCCTGCTTCTGTGGCTAGCAGTCACGTGCTCCTGCTGTGGGGGCCGCCCTCTCCTGATGGACTGGTTAGGTGAGCCTAGAAAAGCCACCCTTGGGCTGCTTTTCTCCGGTGTCTTGTTGCAGCAACAAGACAGGCAACTAAGACACCAGAACTCAATCCGCCTTTCTGCCCAAACCCATTGAATGGTACCACCCGTGTTCCCTCTCGGTCAAAATTCTGTGGGAAAGCCCTCACAGAGAAGCACAGAGATGTGTGTCCTAGGTGATTCTAAACTCAGTCAAGTTGACAGGGATGGCTTACCACCATAGATCTTAAGTGCAAAAATCAACACTTCCTTCAAGATGCTTTACTGAGTTTAGTTTCATGTTTAGGTTTATGACCAATCTTAATATTTGTGAATGAAGTGGAACAGGGATTAAAGTGTTCTGCAAACCTGCCCAAAACACCATAGCAGGGGAAGCCCTAGACCTCCCGAATCATAGCAGGGGAGAACCTGTTATGATTAGTTTGCTGGATAAACACAAACTGCCTTCTAAATTCTTATCCTTAGACTCATAGATTACTGCTCTCGTCTTTCGTCAGAGAAATTTCTTGTTATAAGGACGGATGGAACTACAGACCCATGACTGGTCACAGTGCAGAGAATAAGGGGCCATGGGGTGCTCACTCCTAAATGGAACATTTATATCATACTTTCCCCCATTCCTAGGCTCAGAGAACACTGAGGAAGCGAAGGAAGAGACATGGGCCGGGAGGACTGCTGTGAAGCCATGCTTTCTAGCCATAACAGCACCCTTGTACTTATGAACTCACAATAGCTGTGGCAGCCTGCCCAAGATCAAAGCAGTCAACATTCCACGACTGGAGAGGAGCGCCCAAGGTCCTGCCCCTGGCTGAGGAGTTACTACTGCTGCTGATGGATGCTCAGGGAGAGACAGGTCAGTTTGCTTCAGGGGCTCGACCCTTGGTAGGTTGGCCATGTTTCTGTGGATGGGACGACAACCATGCTTATATGAGACTGAGTCCAATTAGACCCAGTGGGATATTAAAAGAAAATGAAAGGGCAGGAAGTTGGAAAGAATGTGAGGAGGAGGGGTCCAGAAGGAGTAGGACACACTCTTGTCGAGTGTTCTCTCTCTCTCTCTCTCTCTCTCTCTCTCTCTCTCTCTCTCTCTCTCTCTCTCTCACACACACACACACACACACACACACATGCATGCACATGCACACACACACATAGACACACACACAAACACACATATACATAGACACACACACACACACACACGAAATTCTCAAAGAAGGAGTAAATTTAAAATGTATTGGCATCTTACTTTAGCTGTCTATGTGTATAGGTCCATTTCTGAACTATTCTGTTTTGTTAAAACATCTGCCAGTCCCTCTATTACTGTGTCTTTTAAAATGGCTTAAAGTACATGGGTGGCAGTATTGCACATGTACTACTGACCTACTGAACTGCTCAGCCCCCCACACAATTGTTTTAAAATTCAGAATTGCAGTCCCTTCACACAGAATGTCCCACGTCAAGAACATGGTCATTAGTAGTATCGTATATTCATGCAGGAGTTGATTTTTGTCAAAGCCTTTATAGTGCACACAGTATAAGACAATAATTATAGTTAATGCTTCCTGGTTCCACCACTGATCTCTATGCTTTCCATATATGTGCCATTTGACTCTGACAAGCATACATACGACATTGCCTCCATTTTATTGAGGGAGAGACTAAGATGCTGTGGGAGTTTGAGTAGGAATGGCCCTCATAGGCTCATACATCTGGTTGCCAGGAAGCGGCACTAGTTGATAAGGATTAAGAAGCGTGGGCTTGTTGATAGAAGTGCGTCTCTGGGGGTGGGCTTAGTAACCTAGTAACTTTCTCTTCCTGTGACCCAAGGATCAGGATGGCGAACTCTCAGTTATTTCTCCAGCACTGTGTCTGCCTGAGTGCTACCATTCTTCCAGCCATGTAGAAAATGGACTAAGCCTCTGAGATTGCAAGCCCCAATTAAATACTTTCATTTATAGGAGTTGCCTTGGTCATGGTGTCTTGTCACAGCAATAGAACAGTGACTAAGATTGATATGGAGTAGGGAATGACTTATTTGAGATCACAAGGTCCTAGGGCCACCAAGCTTCTAAAGAAGCTCTGACAGACAGAGAGTTGTTGCTCTACTGTCCTTCCAGAAAGGATCAGTTCAGTGATGTCACCTATTTAGCCAAGATGTGCACCTCACTGATAGTTGATAAAGAGTAGTGTTTGTTTTGCGTTTTGAAATGAGGTCTCTCATAGCCCAGTGTTGTTTGATAAAACTCCTCGGGAGATGCAGATATGCGTCTATCCACCCCGAACAGGAAACCCAAAACAGACCGAAGTACAGATACTACCAAAGTCCAACTTGGTGGATCATGAAGGTTTTTTTGGGAGGGGTTACTTACAGGGATATGGGCAAGGGGTTGGTTATAGGAGCAGAAATGACTGAAGGGAGCTGCATCAACGGCCACCACAGCATGGGTGATGGCTCACAAAACTGGCCATCCATTGCAGTTTTCAGCCTGCAGGCAGCTTAGCATATTGGAGAGTATTTTTTTTCCCCAATGTCTCAGTTGGTGTAAATTCTTCTAGGCACTTGGATTGGTTTCTGTATCTTCCAGATCTTCAAGATCGTTCTTTGCAGTTTGACTTTTATGAGAGTCTTCTTTGTGCTTTGACTTCCTCACCTGAGGGGGACTCTCAGCTTTCATTGCTTGCTCTAGTGAATCTGGTCAGCTTTGGGGGCTTTCTGGAGCTCTGTTGTAGTTGTTTACCTTCCTATTTAAGGAGTTTCCTACAGCACTAAATATTTCAATCTTGGAGGAAACTTATGTATCACCTAGACTAGCCTTGAGTTACACATGTTGCAACACATGTTGCAACATGTTTTAACTGTGAACTTAATAGCCTAGTGTTAAAACTGAGACTTGAATTGTCCTTCTTGCTAACTTAGGTAAAAGGATTCACCCTACTGTGCACAAGTCGTCCCGGGATGTATAAGAAAGCATGAGACTTCAAATGAGCTAGTAAGCAGTCTTCCTGTACGGCTCTTGAAGTGGAACTTAAGGGTTCTTTGGAAAGTCAGTTGTGTTTGGATGGTGTTTTGCTGAGGCAAACATGTAAAGGAATATTTTGCTAAATATGATGTTTTGCTAAAGCAAACACATGGAAGAACATTTCGCTGATGACGACAAAGGTGAAAGGATGTTCTGTTAAAGCAAGCGTGTGAAAGGACACACGATGAAGGATTCTTCGCTAACGACACACCTCTATTGATCCACCTTACCTTGCATAGTTGAGCTGCATTTGTTGGGACTCCTAACACACTGAAAACCTTTCTGTGGTGTGCTGGCTTCTTGCCACTGCCATGGACTTGGGCTAATTGAGTTTTGCTAAGTCAAACTCACGTATTTGGAGGGAGTATAAATAAGACTCCACGGACCGTGAGAAGACCTTGCTGGCTAGCCTATACAGTTAGCTGTGCACTGCTTGTTGGTTTCACATCTTCCCTGCTCTTTGCTGAGAGAGGCACAGCCGAAATTTTCCCTTACAAACGATACATGGGCTGAGAAAGAAATCAGGGAAACAACACCCTATTGGCCCTGGCCCTCTTGCTGACTTGTGCCGATTGGGCTGAGGCCTGGCTGTCCTGATTGGGCTGAGGCCTGGCTGTCCCTCCTAGGTTGTGCCACTGCTGCTGCTATCCCCACACCACTGAACTGGTCTGCTGGTGTACCTGTGAAGTATTTCTGAATAGATCAACCTGCTACTGATGACCTGTGAACTGAGCTGCTGATTCCTGACAATGCAGATGAGATTTGCTCTGGAGAACCATTTCTAAACCGGTCCACTTCCTCCGTATCCTTTCTTTTCCACTACCTCTGGTGGGTGGTGGGCTAGAAGGGAGGTTAAAGCATTGAAGAACCATCATTAAAAATAGGTTTTGTAAAAAATTAAAGTTACAGCTTCTGCCTCAAGTTCCTGCCCTGACTTCCCTTGATGATAAACTGTGACCCGAAACAAACCCTTTCTCCCCTAAGTTGCTTTTGGTCTGGGTGTTGATCATTGCAACAAAGTATAACTGGAAGGCAAAAGTGAGCTGAAACTCCTGATTCTCCTGCCTCCAGTGTCCTCCTGCTGAGATTTCAGGTACACACAACCATGCCTAATTTATGCAGCACTGGGGATCAAACCTAGGGGGTGTCCACATCCGGCAAGCTCTCTACCAACTGGCCTACACCCTCAGCCCTAGAACGTGTGTTATTTACTTCTTTTTTAATTTAAGAATAGATTTTTCTTCATAAAGTATATTCTGATTACAGTTCCCCTCCCCCAACTTCTCCCAGATCTTCTCTTTCACACCCACCTAAATCCACATCTTTTCTCTCTCTCATGAGAATTCAAAAAGGCATTTAAGAATAATAAAGTACACTAAGATTAAAAGAAAAAATCAACAGAATAAGACACAGCAAACAAACAAGCAGACAGAAGAAAAGAACCACTGTGCGGTGGTGGCCCATACCTTTAAACCCAGCACTTGGGAGGCAGAGGCAGACAGATCTCTGAGTTGTAGGCCAGCTTGGCCTACAGCTTGGTCCAGGACAGCCAGATCTACACAGAGAAACCCTGTCTTCAAAAGCAAGCAAGTAAACAAAAACAAGCAAACAAAAACAAAGATGAAGCCTGAAGAAACACATACAGACATAGTAACACACACGTGTGCACACAGAGAAACCCGTGCGTGTATTACTTTAAGAGAATATTTTAACCCTATGCTTACATGATCAGATATCAATTGTGCTGTGACTTATACTAGTGGAAGCCTTTGAATTTCTAAACAACAAGTATTAGAATTAAAGTGAACCACTTCTTATGTAGACAGAATAGAGCACAGAATCCGAGTTATGGAGTCACAGCTATTTAATTAGCTTCTGCTGCTGTGATAAGCATCACGACCTAAAGCAACTTGGGGAGGACACGAGTATTTGGCTCATAGGGCACAGTCCATCAAGAAAAGCCAAAGCAGGAACTCATGCAGGGCAGGAACCTACAGGCAGCAACTGAGGCAGAGACCATGGAGGAGCACTGCCATGGCTGACTCCTATAGCTTCCTCCTCCTGCCTTCTTACATTAGCCGGGACCACCTGCTCGGGGGAGGCACTGCCTCCGAGTTGAACTGGGCCTTCCACATCAACCATTACTCAAGAAAATGCCCCGCCTACATTGCATGATGGAGGAAGGAATTTTCTCAGTTGAAGTTCCTTTTCTCAAGTAACCAGCTTGTGTCAAGATGAAGAGAGAGAGAGAGAGAGAGAGAGAGAGAGAGAGAGAGAGAGAGACCAAGAAACACAGACATGCAGAACCTTCTGGCTGATGATGAGCTCGAATGATCCCCATCCAGCCTGGCACAGGGTCCCTCTCTCTCCACTCCTGATGCCCCACTCTGGCTCAGTGTGTCCAACGAGGTCAACAGCGTTCTCTCACAGGGGCTTAAGTATTAGAGGGGTACGTCTCACAACGCTGCGAGCCTTGTGGTGCGGTGACTCCCAACCATAAAATTGTTTTTCTTGCTACTTCAAAATCGCAATTTTCCCAGTGTTATGAATTGTAATGTAAATATCTGTGTTTTCCTATGATCTTAGGTGCCCCCTGTGACCCTTAGTGGGTTGAGACCCACAGATAGAGAACCACTGTGTTAGAGACATTTTTTTTTCTTGCTTTTCGGTCTCTTGAGCACAGCAAATCTAAACTTTAAATGTAATGTTATGTAATGTAATGTAATGTTAACCAGCACCTTTGTTTCAGTTCAGGATCAAACTTGGGACCTTGAACATAGTAGGTAGACGTTCTACCACTGAGCTCGTTTCCCCAGCCCAAGTTTCAATAAAAACCAAGTAAACGCAAGGCAGAGTTTCATAGTAGAAGTGAGTCCATGAAAACAAAAGCAAACAGGCACCTCCCTGGCCACACACAGAGTGAGTGTGTCTGTGCACAGGTAGTGTATGGGGGTATGTGTGTGCGCATGCGCATGCAGGGTGCATGTGTCTGTGCACAGGTAGTGTATGGGGGTATGTGTGTGCATATGTGCATGCAGGGTGTATGTGTCTGTGCACAGGTAGTGTATGGGGTATGTATGTGCATATATGCATGCAGGGTGCATGTGTCTGTGCACAGGTAGTGTATGGGGTATGTGTGTGCATATGTGCATGCAGGGTGTATGTGTCTGTGCACAGGTAGTGTATGGGGTATGTATGTGCATATATGCATGCAGGGTGCATGTGTCTGTGCACAGGTAGTGTATGGGGTATGTATGTGCGTATATGCATGCAGGATATATGTGTCAACAAAGAAATCTTTTCAGACACAATATTGTCAAGAGAGGCCCTCAGTCATCTCTGCCTAGAACTGGTGGGTTTGGGTTTTCAGATTTGGGAATATTTGTACGCGTATTAACAGGCTATGTTGGGGATTGACAGGAAATACAAACAGAAGATTCACTGTGTCTCCTGTGATTCACAGACACGAGCTGAAAGTGCTTTAGATTTCGTTGTTGGCATGCCGTGCCTGTGTTTGTGATCTGTCACATGAGGGCTAGTGAAGAATCTCCTTGTGGCACCATGTCAGGGCTCAGACTTTTGGATTTTTGGAGAATTTCCGATTTCCCAATCGACCTGCGCAATGGAAGCAATGGAATCCGCCCCTCTGGGTTCTTTGTGAGTTTGGTTGCCTAGAGAAACCATGTCCCTGCAGTGGCATGGGGTCTGTGGCTCCCCAGGATGGGTCACACCTTTTCATCAGAGCCGGCTTCCCAGGGCTCAGGAGTCAAGTGCACGGGGCGAGAACATGCAGCCGGGTCACGCGAGTTTACTTTTTAGAGAGCTGGAATCAGGTGTTTCCCTTCACTTTGACAACAGTTCTGACTGTCATTTAGTGACACCTTCGAGTGTGGAAAGTCATCTAAGTTAACACGTTAGGAAGAAATGGACCAGGTCCTGCTTTGGAATTCTTTTAGCTAAGCCTTTCTTTCACCTTTCATCTGCCCATTCGTTTATTTCTTCATCCTTTTGCTATCGAGCAGACATGGGCTGAACAGACCTGGCCTCGTGCTGTTTGGAGGAAATCTCTGCCCTGTTGTTGTCCAAGTTACTCATTTACTGTTCTAAGAGAAGTAACAGATTATGGCCTTAAATAGAACTTAATTATAGAATGGAGAAGAGATGAATATTAAATATACTTGTCATTGTGGAATAAAATTCCTTAGATTTTGATGATGTATTTACTTTTATAATTCATCAACATATTTTTCATTACATAGATCAATACAGAATCTATTAGACAAAATTGAGTGCAGTAATTTACATTTTGCTCCAGAGTGAGCATTTTGAGGAAACAGTCAGATATCAGAGAGCATCCGTGTGCCAGCTGCCTTGGGCCACCACTACTGATCAGGAGAATCTTTGGGAAGTGGCCACAGGAAGCCTAGAGATGGGTGCTGGCTTCTTCCTCTGCCAGACTCTGTTCCTGGGCTCCCCCTTGGGTCAGAGGCTGTCCCCCAGTTTTCTGAGCAGTGGAGGGCTGTGGGGTAGATGGCCAGCTCGGCTGGGAAGAAGGAAGATGTATGGACCTCCGGGCCACAGTGAGAAGATCCAGGGGAAGCAGTGGCTCAGTTCCTCTGACCCTGCCTCTGAACTCCTCTACCCTATGGCGGCTGCCACTTATTATGGTCTGGCCAGCTTTCCTGGCTCAGTGACACCCCTCCAACATCTTCCATCTCTAAGGAGATTAGTTAGTCACAAGCAGGAAACTGAGTAGCTTTGGTCTTTAATCTCCTGGTTCTTCTGAGACTGTTTGATGTTAGTTCTTCCTTGAGGCCGAGGCTTTGGAAGAGCGTGTTCCTTTTCTGTGAAGAAGAATATTCATTGGGTCTTAGCTGGGTTGATCTGTCCCCAGCATCGGCACCGTCTCTACTGGGTTCTGTGTAAATGCTGGATTGAGAGACTCCATGCTGAGGCTGACGGCCTTGTTAATTGTTCACTACTTCATGCCAGCCTCAGGCCTGCAATTGAGCTTCCCAGAATCCAGAAACCTGAAGACAGCAGCCCAATCCGGATAAATCCAGTTTGAATTTTAGAATCTTAAAGAAGAAGTACAAATTTAATGCTTCATAGAACCTCCAATAATGATGTATTAGTACGAATTTTTAGGGACCCAGACTACTAAAAAGAGAAAAAGCCTTTATGATGACTGCATCGGCTGTGTGTGACAGCACAAGGTGATGTCACCGAGTGGCAATAGACACCCAGCTCCAGATCCTTCACTTGCTTAGCACTTTGTCCATAATACAAAAGCAGAAGTCATTTTGGGGTGTTTTTTTTGTTCTGTTCTGTTTTGTTTTGTTTTCAGACAGAGTCTCTCTTCATGGAGATCCTTCTGCCTATGCCTCCCAAGGCGTGCCCCACCACATCTGCCTCATTTTCGTTACTATTTGCAGTACATAGGACTTGATTCTAAATGTACTTGAGACCAGGTATCACGGTGTACACATAATCCCAGCACCGGGGAGCTAGACAGAAGATTCCGACATCAAGACAGTCTTCTGCTGTACAGCAGGCTTGAGGCATAAACTGCAGGAGACCCTGGTTTCAATAACATCAACAACAACAATAACAACAAAACGAAAACAGAGAGACATGTAACTCGGGGCTGGAGGCATGGCTCAGCAACTAAGAGAACATGGTGCTCTTGCAGGTTCCCAGTGCCCAAAAAGTGACCCACAATCATCTGTGACCCAGTTCCTGAGAATGCAATAGGCACACACCTGGTGCACAGACATATATGCAGACAAAATATTCATACACACAAAATAAAATAAATTTAAAAATGATTTTTAAAAATAAAAGTTATGGCTCTCTGTCTCCTGAGTAAGTGTTTCAGCGTGTAGTGCCCACCATCAAGAAGACATCATTTACTAACTAAAATAACCATCTTTGTGGACAGTCATCAGTTGATACCATCATTTTTGCCCAAGAGAGAGAGGCCCAGTTCTCTCAGCCATAGCTTGGCTGAGTGAAAGGAGTTGACTGCCATCCATAAGCTTCAAAGCTTAAAGACGACATCATTCTTTCCCAGAGATGATGGGCTAGAGTTCTATTGCCCTTCAATTTTCAGAGCTCTCCAGTTGTTCCCTAGGAGACCTCTGTCTCTGAACCCACAGTCTGTGGGTAAATGTTGAAGGAGACGGCATCTAGGGAGAGGCATCACCAAAGGAAGAGCAAGGCAATGACTTTCTGCAAGACCATCGCAAAAGCCTCCCGTTAAGCCTCAGACACAACCTTCCCTCTTACCCAGGGACCCTCTCCCAGCTTCGCATGTAGGTGCATGGGAGCTGCTGGGCGGCCCTCTAGCCCCATTGAAAGATGGGCAGCTTAGAGCACGCAGGCTCCTGTAGCTTCCTGGTCTTCTGCTATGGTTTGTCTCCAGTGCAATTGAAAGTCTCCAGTAGCAATTACAGCCGGAGACTGGTCCAACAGGGTGGGAAGGTTTGACCACTGACACAAAGTTAATTATTAATGGCTGTCAGATGTCAGAATGGGAATTGGTGATATTGTGGTTAAACGCCCACCACATGTCTAATTTGAGGTGTACCCACTACCTCCAGAGCCAGTCAAATTAAGACTACATTGGTGTCTGATGACTCACAGCTGGTGCAGCCTACAACTCTGGGGAGGGAGGGCGAATTTGCTTACCATCCGGTGCCAGATAATGATTAGGGAAAATGTGTATCTCTTTCTGTTGGAATAAGCACCCTGGTAACCTAAGCTGGAGTTATTATCCTTATCTGACAGCCATCTTCATGCTTAGAAAAATCTGTACCAGCTTATGAGAGGTGATCCTAGGCCAAATGTCACACAGGTTGCTAATGGGTACCAAATAGACCCCAAAGAAATGAGAAAAAGGCCAGATGAGAATTGCAATCAGTCTGTCTCAGTAACAACTCCGTATTAAATTTGATGAGATGTTATGGTTGGAGCTGCCAACATACTCTTACCACACACACCCCGGGTGACAGTGGCTTTGACTCTAATGCTCTAAGCAGACCCCTGGGGCCACAGCCATGGTGCCCACCTGCTTAGCATTTGGTTGAGGGAGTTCTTGAGGGGGCTTGCACCATGCCAAGGATCTCACAGCAGGGCGGTAGCTATCCAGACAGGCAGAGAGCAGGTGTCACTCGGCTCAGAGGTACACTCTGACGGCGCCGAGGGACTGCGGAAGCTTTGAGGGTGGTGGCCGATTTCCAGCAATCCTGAGGGCTGTATGAGGAACCCTTCATGCAGAAATATTTGGGGTCCTGGGCATACATATGGTTTTGTGATGTGTGGTAAGTGGAGGGGAAAGGATATTGGTGGGAGCCAGCTTGGCACGGGGAGTGCCGTGCCCTTGGCCTTCCCATTGGCTGTTGAGCACGAAGCTCCACATGCAGCAGGAAGTTGGTGCAGGGCTCCGGGAACAGAAGCGCTCTCCAAAGACCCGGCGGGGATACTTTATGTGTTGTTTATGAGTTTATATACTTAATTATTTATTAGTTTTGTCGGATACAGTCTTCTTCTGTGGAACCCAAGCTGGCCTGGAGACAGTGGCACTCCTTACCTTTATCTTCCCAAGTGCTGGGGACACGACCACCACGCTCAGCTTGAATGGAACCCTTTATATATTGAGCAGATTGTATAGACTGTACGTAAACCAGAAGCCACATCACCTCACCATTTATAAGAGAATTGGTACAAACTCGTGTCACAAAAGCCAAGCGGGATCTACAACCACAGTCTTTACTCTTGATAGTGGAGATGTTATTCTGTTTGCTAAACATCACTGAATGATGGAGAAATGAAGGGGAAGGGGGACTTTGATAATACTTGAGCAGCTTGGTGGCGACCGAAGAAGCCTTAGAAAACAGACGGCCTGAGCCGGTTATGGTGCTCACCGCGGCATTCCCACCACTTCCGGGGCTCAGACACTCGGATTGCTATGAGTTTGAGGCCAGCCTGGGCTACATAGTGAGTTCCAGGCCCCAGCTATACAGTGAGTGAGTCCCTATTAAACAAAGTAAAGTGAAGTAGAGTGAATGAATGTGTGACAGGCTTGGCTTTTTTTCACACTGCCCCCAGGAGCTGTGGGACCCAGACCTCACTTGGGGCCAAGAGACTATCTGACTGTTTCCATTGGAGTGTCTAAAAAAAGCCTACACGGGGAGTCCTCCTCCAGGCCAGAGCAGGAGGCCAAGTGCAGGCCTCAGCTTGGCCACTCTGGTCAGTGTCCCTTTCTGCCCGTCAAGTGGGTTGATTAGGAAGGCAAACTTAATGACCTGTTAGAGATGGAGACGGTAGCACCTGCCTTCCTCAGAAGCTGCTGCTGACATCACCTTGACAAGAGTCCCCAACGCAGGGGTCATTTGAGTGGAGCTCTGAGAAAGTTTCAGAACGGGAGACGACTGGGAATGATCCAGGGTGTAAAGTTGCTTTTTTCCCTTTCGGTTTTGTGTCGGAGCCAGACTCCTGAATCTCTGTTATCACTTGTTTTAAACTGTTATTTTGTGCTGGTGCCTGGAGGCTTGGCAGGACTACTGAGACAGTAATGCTCCTTGAGCGCTAACCAGGCTTGATGGCAGTAATAATTCAGCCACCCGGGGCCCATTCCCAACCAGCAGCACGTGCTGGGCCCATGCGCTGAGGACGGTGCATGTTTCCGAGGTTGATTTCTTTCTGGTTTGTCCCTCTCGTGGCCCGAGTTCACACAAAGTGGTCTGCCGCACTCTGTTTTGTAAACTGTGTCTCTACCTTTGAAAACTAAATCCGAGAAGGCTTTCGAGGTTTCCTTTCAAACTTCTGAAAGGATCTGGCTCCCTGAGGGGCAGGCACAGTAGAAGGATTGGAGTAGTAATTGCATTTGTGTTGGAATGTCTACCAAGACACGAAAAAAATGCAGACCTGGGAAGATGGATCTGCTCTGAAATGGTACAAGCGAATGGAGTTTACTGCCTATAAATGGGGCCTGCAGGAGCTGCAGAACATTCTAGTCAGATTTGTTCTGGCTGCCTGGTGTGGCCCTTTGGTTGTGTGGTGTGTGTGTGTGTGTGTGTGTGCCTGTGCCAGCACCCATGTATGGGGTTCAGAGGACAGCTTGCAGGAGCTGGTTCCCTTCTACCTTGTGGATTCCGGAACTCAAACTCAGGTTCCCCAGGCTGACGCAGTGTCTTTATTTACTGGGTGGTCTTCCCAGCCTGCACCTCCTTACCAGCTCAGTGACTTGGTTTGCAGAAAGAGGAAATAATATTCACCCTCCACGGCTTGTTATAAGAAAGCAAGGGCTCTGTCCAGGCGTTAGGTCTGAGCACGGAACGTCCCTCTCAGGACTGGGGATGTGATGGTGATGCTGTTTTGAATGGCTGTGGAAGCTTTTGTGGCGGGGGGGCCTCTCTAGAGGAGGTGAGTCACGCCCCCTTCTATTCTGCTTCCCTTCCAGTGAAATTCCGGGGGAGTGTGTGTGTGTGGGAGGTGTTCCCAGTTCACATTGCTTCAGCCATCTTTCTTTACCACCATGGACCACAGTCATCTCAAACTGAGCCAAACACTAACTCTTTACATTGTTTCTTTGTAAAATGATGTTATTGTTCTCACTGACAAGGGCCTGTGTGATGTATATATTTTGCACCCATGTGCAGGTGCCTTCCAGGCCCTGGAACTGGACTTACAGGTGACTTAGGGTGTCAACTCCCGTAACAGAGAAGCAAGTGCCCCCACCTGTTGGGCCATCTCTCCAGCCACTTCAGAGGCTCCTTATTATGTATTTGAAAACAGCAGTGAGAAGAGTTACTCACCACATGTAGTGTGAGCTCAGCCCCAGACACACTTCAAGAACTCAACTCACAAACCTTGATTTCTTGGCTTACCACATGACTCTATGTCTTGAAGGCCTGGATGACGTCATACTTCCTTTGACTATTAAACACATCGTTCATGTGGAAGTGGGAGGGGTTGGGGTGGAAACTATCGAGATACATTGTGTACATGTATGAAATTGTTAAATTTAAATAAAAGACATTAAAATAAATACACTGTTCAAAAATTTATATAAATGACGACTTTTGGAAAAATTTTGAATTTTTTTGGAACAGTTGCCCCAAGTTCCACTTTCCTGGGTTTTTTCCTGTTCTCTCTTCAGAACACGTGAGCACTGGGAGAGTAGTGCTAATGTCGCCTCTCTCACAGATTTCCTGGCACCTCCTAACCCCTAGCACAGAGGCAGGATAGCGAATGCTTTGAAAACCCAGATTTGCTTGGCTGGAGGACATGGAGTTGAATGGGGAAGATGATATTTTATGAACCAATGATGAGTCACAGGACTTTGGCCTGCTTGTGCTCAGTGTTTTCTTTGGTGTGGTCTTCAACAGAGTGAGATTCAGGCCTAGTTAAAGTAAAAATAATAACTAAATAAATAAACAAATAAATAAATTTTAAAAAGTAAAATCATGAAATGGAAACCTTTGTATAAAACCTTGGGAAAGTTAACCGAGTGCCTTGCTTATCAGCCTCGTTCTGGTCCTGCTCCTGCCAGGCCTCTGTTTAGCTGATTTTCCCCACGACAGGCATTGGACACATGGCCTTTCCTTTCTCTTAGCTGCTGTCCACGACCACAGAGCCTCCCCTTTGCCTGCCTGACTCCTGGCTATTTTCTGGCTCTCAGCCTGCTAGCTGCTCTCTAGACCATACGAACTTGGGCTCCATTTTGTGTGCTTCTACATGGCGGGCTTCACACAAGGGACCTGGAGAGGTGGTGCAGTGGTAAAGAGCACTGGCTGCTCTTTCAAAGGTTCCAAGTTCAATTCTCAGCACTCCCAGTGACTCACGACTGTTTGATGCTCTCTCTGGGTGTGCAAACATTCATGCAGACAAAAGTGTCTTATACATAGAAGGAAAGATGTAAAACAAGACTCCACACTACACTGCGCCTTCCTTATCCAAAATGTGAGCTTCTAAGACCAATAGGTTTGCCATATCTTATATGCCCAGAACCTGCATAGATGTTACAAGCCCTCTGAGAGTGTTTGGTGGGCCAGTGAGAGGGCTCAGTAGGTAAAGGGGCTTGCCACCAAGCCCAATGACCTGAGTTCAATCCCTGAGACCCAAAACGGTGGAAGGAGAGAACTGACTTAAACAAGTTGTCCTCTGTTCTCATGGCACGTGCATTCCTACAGACATGTGTGAGCACACACACTAAATCACCAGATGTGAGGAACGAAGTGTTTGTGGACTGGAGTGTACAATGGGATGCCATAGTCCTGTGGACACCCCACACCCCCACCCTGTTCTCTCATCCCCCCTCTTGCTTCTCCCCTACTCTCCTCCCAGTTCTCCCACTCCCTCCCAGTTGTCTCCTGCTCCCCCAGCTCCCCCAGCTTTTCCCCACTCCCCCTCCTGGTTCTCCCCAGCCTCTCCCCCAACTTTTATTACTTTTTATTTTTCACTTTTATTATTGTGAAGGCAACTCAAACCACCCACTCAATGAAATATACCCATGTGTGTCACGCATACGTGTTCTAAAAGCCTCATGAAACTTTGTGAAACGATTGAAAACTCACCAAGGGCAGCTGACTTTCACAATTCCATTTGCGGAATAAACATGTACGAGTCCTCCCCATGGTGAGGCTCATATGATGAGTGGCTTAGCCAGACTCTCTATCCGTCATCGCTACGTTGAACTGCATTGCCTCTCTCCATCACTGTGCTGGGCTCTGCCCTCAGCACAGGTGAAGCCGTCCAGCGTCCTTGCATCAGGCCTTACAAAGGTTAGGTAGGAGCCTCCCTGTGAGATGAAGTCTGAGAACTTCCAGGACTTCTGGGAAGGAAGCCAGAACAATTCCTCACTGTCTTCTAAGAAGAACCAATCTAAGTGGGGGGAGGGACGACCCGGTTTCTGATAAATAACCTTTCCATATGAAGTGCACATCAGTCTGACACAAGTAATTAGCTGTCAGGTGCTAGTCTTTGCTGTCAGAGGCCAATTTTGAGATTAGTGTTAATTGCAGGGGGCCCTAACGGCCTTTGCTCTCAAACCAGCAGCCCCTAGCAAGCTGCCAGTCTCACTGCAGCCTCCAGTGATGGGCTGGCAGAATGGAGTCAATTATGGGCCAGTGAGGATTTTCCCACAGGTCTCACTTGGAGATGAACGGCTCCTCCTGCTGCCCAGACAGCTGGCCAGACCGTCCACTGGGAAAGAAGCCTGTGGAGGGGAGTGTGGGCCGTGTCAGCCACACTGCCGACAGCCCATCCGTTATCCTCAGGGCTTGGCAGAGCGTGGCTGAACCCCCTCGGCCTGCTGTGCACTGCCCGTGTTTGGGGCCTGCCCTGGCTGCTACATCCCATCATCCAACGGCCCCAGTGAAAGCAAAGTCAAATTCACGTTTCTGAGGGTCGAGAGGAAAGAGAGGAAGTGGAGGGCACAGACTGACGGTAATGTTTGGAAGTTAGGCATGGGGTTGTGTTTTAAGTTTTCACAGAGCTGCAATTGCGCCTTGTGTCATTTTGCATCTGTGACGGTCACCTCGACTTTATGGCCATCTCCAAAGACCAGGCATCTCACTGTTCTGTGCTCCTCTGGAGTGCACTGCTTAGCAATACTGATGGAATCTATGTGAGGATGTGTTCCCATCAGTTATCCATCCTGACTTAAAATTTTAGCAAGAATAATTTCAATGTGTGCAAACTATATTTCTGTATTTTATAATTTGTCTTTTGCCTTTAAAAAAAATCCAAGTTAGTGCAAACAACCCCGCATACTGACTATTTAAAAGTAAATAATCGGTAAAGTACCAAAGTCTATTTACTAACTATTCCTAAGAAACTTTTGTTTTTGAAGGGTGAATTTAACTATTCAATCTAGGGTGAGATAAAAGTCTGAGAGCTGCCTGTCTGCACCTTTGCAAAGCAAAGCTGGGATATGAGGGAGAACTGAGCTCTCTCTCGTGACTGGTTCCCCGTCTGACTTGGAGGGAAGCTTGAGGTAGAGGGAGTTAGGAATCTGGATCCCACCAGCCCATCTGTACATGGGACAAGGGAGCTTACCAGGAAGTTCTGTGAAACTGCACCCATGACAACACTAAATGCTAAACCCCAGAATGAGCAGTGCATGACCAACGTTCCATGTACAATGTCCCAGTTGTCCTTGAG